>NW_006160001.1:2562734-2566227 GCF_000334495.1 Tupaia belangeri chinensis
TCTTTCCCTCCCTTTCTTTCTTCCTCTCTCTCTCTCTCTCTCTCTCTCTCTCTCTCCTTTCTCTTTCTTTTTCACTAGAGAGAACATATACTCACCAGGGAGACAGAGAGATAGAATGTGGGAGACAGAGAGATACAATGTGAGGGACAGAGAAAAGTACCCCACATGGGAAATGGTTACACCTCAATCCCTTCTCCTCCAACTCTCCCTCCTTTTGGAATTTTGGGCATGTGCACACAAACCACCAGTTCTTTCCATTAAAAAGAAAAAAAAAAAAAACAGCAGATTGATTATTTTAGTTGTTAATTAACCAACTGGAGCATTGATATAAAATCCAAGCAGCAGAACTTATACTGTTTTTAAAGTATTTTTTTTATTTCATTTTTTACATGTAATCACCAAATTATGCCTCAGCATAGGAATAACTTCAAATTCTGACCCCCTTCTAAGAAACATCAAACTTAAAACTATGAGTTACAACTCCTGAATCCAGCCCCAGTCCAACTACTAACATTTTCGCCCACTGTTTATTCACAGGATTGCACAGACCAGTCCAACTGAAACATTCACTGCTCAACACACCCACCTTAGACTTTCCTCATGCTGCCTCTATCTCAACGTAACGCCCATTCATTAAACACCTTTCAAGAATCTGCTGATAAATTTCTGTCTCTTTTCTCCTTGTAGTCTCCCTTTATTCCCACAATGGGATCCTAATTCTCAGTCCTTTCTACTCTCACAATATACTAAGCTCTATCCCATTTTAAGATCTTTATGTAGGCACTTTAGTCTGACTCCCACCCAGATAACCCACAGCTGACTCTTCTCTATCCTCCAAGTTCTCTGTGCGGAAATTACTGCAGAGGGGTTACCTCTGCCACACCTCTTTCACAGTAATTTGCATGTGATAACTCCTATCACATTTTCTAATAAAATACTTCTTTGTTTCCCTTATACTAAGTTAGTCTTCCCTACTAAGATTTATCTAATATTTATTTATTTAACTTAATCTCCAATGAGGACAGGCACCTTAACTCTTTTATTCCCCTAGCAGTGACTGGTACAGAGTAGGTAGACGCTCAGTAAGTATTTGTGCTGTGAATAAATGAATGGATGAACAAATCCTACAGCATTTATTCTTTACTTCTCTTAAATAGGGAAACCCTATAACTAGTCTGCCAAACAAGGACACTTTTAAAGGTGAAAGGGAACACTAATTATTCATTAGATTGCAATAAAACAGGCATAAACCAGGACATACGACCACCATAGAACAACTTTATCAGTATTAGTAATAGGCTGCAGGCAGGCTGAGCAGTCCTCCTTTCTCAGGGCCTGGAACTCATCTTCACTGATAACAATGACCTCACTCAATGAGCCCAAGAGAAAGGTTACTTAATTTCAAGGGCACCTTATGCTATCCTGGATATCCAATCCAAGTTTATTCTAGAGCATACGGCATTAGCACAGATAGATGGGATAGACAGATACCTTTGCAATAGCTCCACTGCAGCTTGGAATGAGAAGGGAAAATGGAAGGCAGACAGAGGCCAGTGGAGAAGGAAGAGCCTTCTGGATTAAAAAACCCTTGAACGCTATAACTGGAAACAGCTGGAAGACTCCCTGAAAAAGGGAATAGAGAGAGAAGATCCTGAGATTCTGATTTGGGTTCCTGAGTCTGCTATGTGACCTTGAAAAGTTTCTCTTTTAGTCCCACTCCCCTCTCTGTAGAGTAAATATAAATTCACTTAACTCTGGTACAAATGAGCCGATTAATAAAGCATCTATCCCAATACCTAACACATAGTAAGTGCTTGATAAGTGTTGCCATAAAAATACCCCTTCCTAAATGATGTCACTTTCATGAAAATACTTGTATCTTAGTACAATTTAATGGGGGGGGGGGTGTCAAAAACTCCAATGCCCTGGATTCATATTCTTCTGGTGTCATTTATCATATCTGTGGTCTTATAGAAGATATTTAACTTCTACAGGCCTCAGGATTCTCATCTGTTAATTGAAGATAATTATGCCCATTCCATAAGATTATTCTGAATATTAAGTGAGATCATACATAAAAAATGTTTGCCATAAAGCTTAGTATATAGTGTTGCATAATAAATAATATTTTTTAAAGTAAAGCTTTCTGGAAATACAGGTAATAATCGAAATACAAACAGCAAAGAATAGAACCTTTTGAGAGTTCTGTTGACCAGCCACAAGCCGAGCCCACACCAGATTTCTCATAGTCCAGTAGTCCCAAGAAAAAACAGGGAGGGGAAATGGCAAGGAAGACGTTGGGATAAAGCACTGTCGCTGAAGATCGGCCCCAATTGGAAAGAGGAAAGTAATCAGAAAGTATACAGTCCCTAAATATTTCTAGATGAGTAAAGGAAGAGTATGGAAAACGGGAAAGGAATTCAAATCTAGCTGATTTTCTTTGACCTCTCCTTGATTTGGCTTTGTTAAAAATCACGGAGAATGGAAAATTCTTTCAGATATCATAGAAGTCATTTTTAAAACATGTTTTAATATAGCTCTTGCTTTTAGTTTTGACCATGTTGTATAATACACTTTGGTCCCAAAACTCCTAAAATGTCCTTTTGATAATCATAAAAAATTCACTTCCAACAACCTTTGAAAGCTTTCCTGACCCCAAGCTATTAGGTTAATGTTGGATGAAACTAGGAATGTGTTTGCCTTACAAAAGTTGTGTGATTGTTTTTAGAAGAACACTGCTAATTACCTTCCTGTGTATCTGACTTATTCTATTTTATAAAATTTAAGACATAGGAAAATGTATTTGAAAATTTGAATTTTCATTTACAGAAATTGTCTTAGGACACAAACTCCATCTGCTTCATCTCAGCATTGGATAGTCTCATAAGTATGTGAATATACTACATGATAAATAAAGTATCGGAACTGTAGAGCTGCCACATATTGTAGCACTTGATGAAATGGGACAAATTTCATGCATGTAAATAGAGACACACATACATATATCTGAAAGATACACAAATTTTCATTTGCTTGTGAAACTAATGTTTTTAATGAACTGGACTAGAGACCCTCTTTTGTGCTTAGAAATGAAAACACTAATCGGTGAGAGAGGAGTTTATAAAATAAAATGTCTCCAGTCCCTATAGAAACTGGATAGAACACATTTTGGTATCAAACAAATAACATTAAAGAGTCCTTCAAAATTCAAACAAACATTAAATGGAGAAGTAGAAGCACTTTTAAAATGACCATCGTGTCTGGGGACCAGCAGTTAGCGTAATGGCTATGTCGCTGGACTCCCATGTAGTTGACCATGGTTCACGTCCCGGACCCGGTGGCTTAACCTCACGCTGGGCACGTGTGCATGCGTGCCCAAGATCCCGAGAGGAGAATGGAGGAGAAGGGATTGCAGCATAGCCATCCCCGATGGGGGGTGATTTCTCGCTTTCTCTCTCTCTCTCTCTCTCTCTCTCTCTCTCTCTCTGTCTGG
>NW_006160001.1:2566666-2578570 GCF_000334495.1 Tupaia belangeri chinensis
TGATTTCTCGCTTTCTCTCTCTCTCTCTCTCTCTCTCTCTCTCTCTCTCTGTCTGGTGAGCGCACATGCCCTATAGCAAAAACCTCTCCAAAAAAAAAAAAAATGACCATCGTGTCTGACGGTCTGGTTGCCATTACACGTACACATACTGTTTAAGGGCCTAGTTTGCAAATCCTAAATGGAGAGAAGGAAATGAGCAAACTTCTGTTTAAATTTACCATATTTAAATGTAATTCTGATTTCTTAAAAAATAAATTTTTTCCAGTGAAAGTGTTTAATCTCTGATGCCTGCATTCTTCATTTAAAAAGTAAATAATCTGAAACCAAGAAGGTACTCCTGGTTAGGGCAGTGAGAGTTCTCAAATACAATGCATGTTCAAACATACTATAGAACATATGCATGCTAAAAACATTACTCATTGTTTATCTAAAATTTAAATTCAATGGGGCATTCTGTATTTAATCTGGCAAACCTACCCCTAGGTCCTCCAGTTAATGAATGAAAAAACCAGTGCTAGAACTGAGTGCCCTGACTGACAGATTGGCCAGGATATAAAAGCAACATTTCCTTTCCCCTTGCTGGTGTAAATACATTCACTAGACAATTATTCCTTGACAGGTAAGTGCTCTGGAAAACCAAATACTACGTAAGTTGCCCCTCCTCCTTAATGGTAAATTCTAGTAAATGTTGGGACCAGCAGTTGGTGTAATGGCTATGTCACTATACTCCCATGTAGTTGACAGCGGTTCGAGTCCCAGACCTGGTGGCTTAACCTCACTCAGGGCACAGGTGCGTGCATGCCCAAGATCCCAAGAGGAGAATGGAGGAGAAGGGATTGTGGTGTGGCCATCACCCCTGGGGGATGATTTCTTTCTTGCTGTCTGTTGTCTCTGTCTTTCCGGAGAGTGCACACGCCCTATAGCAAAAACCTCTCAAAAAAAAAAAAAAAAGATTAAAAAAAAATTCTAGTAAAGGTGAAAGAGAGAATGTGTCAGTGTAGCCATCTCAGCACTTACCAAAAAAAAAAATTGGTTCTCAACCATGGTCACACAGTAAAATCACCTGGGAAGGGCTGGCTCGGTGGCACAGCTGTAACATGCTGCTCAAGCCATACTAGATCCACATAGAAGAGCATGAGTTTGGTTCCCTGATTGACTTCTGTATCCTGAGCATGTGCACTCATAATCCTGGCTGACAGGGAAGGCTGGGGGGAATCATAGCATGAGACCCTGTTAAGGGTGGTTTATTCTCTCTCTCTCTTTTTCTCCTCTCTCTCTCTCCCTCTCTCTCTCCTCTCTCTCTCTCTCTTCCTCAAAGGAAATCAATAAACTTAAAAATAAATCACTAGGGACCTTTTAAAAGCTGATCGGTGCTGGAGGCCAGCAGTTGGCATGGTGGTTAAAGGTGCTGGATTCCCACATGGACAGCCACCATTGGAGTCCCGAACTTGGAGGCTTGCTTTCTTACTTTCCCTTTATCTCTCTCACTGTCTCTCCCTGGTACAATATAAAAAAATAACAACAGATATAATTAAATAAATAAATCTTTTTTAAAAATAAAATGATCAGTACCCTGAGATTCTGACTTAATTGGTCTGAAATGGAATCTGGAAAACAGGTGTTTTTTTTGTTTGTTTGTTTGTTTGTTTCTCCAAAACAGGCCCAGATCATTATACTATGCAGCCAGTTTGCATAATGAACCACTGACCTAGGATGAAGAAATCTCCCCTAGGAAATCTTGATTCACATATGTGTAGGTTTGTGCTAAAGTGGTGTGAGCATGTACATGTGTGACTATATGTGAGTATGTGTGTACACATACAGCCCATATTTTCTGTATCCCATGGAGGTATTCAAAATAGCCACCTGGACATTGCAGTGGGATTTGTTGAAGAGAGAGCATTTTGTTGGGATTCATTCTACCCCCATTGTGACCTAGCCTTCTGGCCATTCCTTGGTCAATGCGTTTTATAGACTCTGTCCTGAATCATTCCAAGTATACAAATTATATACCCCTCAAAAACAATAGTAAAGGGATATCCCCTCTAATCTCACTGTCTGCTTAGGATACCCCATTTACCTGGGGTCGGACATGGAATCTCTGGTCCAAGATTGATCCCCTCAATTCAGCATTGTTCACATACTTTCCCCTTAGTAGGACACACTAAATGAAAGCTTCACTCAGTCTTATGACTTCCCATGGAGACACAAATGAAGAAGAGTTCTAGGTGTTTTCATTGTCATTGTATCTGTTGTCCTGTTAGAGAGTTCCCAAAAGTCAGAACCACATTTCTCTCTACTCAGCTATTATTATTATTACCAATATGACATGGTAACAAGTATATAAAAGCAGGAATTTTTGACACAGTCTAAAAGGACAAGATAAGAAGATAAGTCACCTCTACCCTGGACTGTGGCCCTCAGCTTCTCATTTCTCAGAAAGGTGAGTTCTCTGCCTCATTTTTCTGCATCTATTCTCAAACTATGCCATCTTTTGAGACTTGCTCAATATTTTTTAACTGTTTCATTTTGACCACCTCAGCCTGGCTATGAGGTTAGAAAGTACATCCCTCCTCCAACTCTGAAAACACATGTGGCTATGGGTCTGTCTTTCATAGGATCACTATTGTTTAATTGTGAATTTGGCCATTTTTCATAACTGTCAATCCTCCTATTCCCGAATCCATCTAGGACCAATTCAGCCTGTGATTGTACCACTACTCTTTGAGATCTTTGTTCAGGACTGGTGTTCTTAGTTTAGCATTTGAGAGACCTCACTTCTCCAAAACTGTTAAAGTGAAAATTTGGTACAAATAAAAAGCAAGTTACAGCCAAATCATACCAATTTTATCTACTAAGGAATGCCAAGAGGCCACATTTTAATACATTAAAGAGCTAATGAGTGTTCAATAATACTAACATTTGGAAACTTTAGACTCAAGACAAGTCAAATATCCCAAATGAATCTGATTCATGTTAAATATTTCCTGTTTTAGTGACCAATGGGCCATGTTAAAACCAGTCCCAACTCCTTTGGGAAGTCTTGTTCTGTTCCCAACATGAAAGGTAGTATAAGAATTCTGATCAGTGATGCAAGGTTACTAATTCTCATTGGGTAATTTTCCCCATTAGTCAGAAATCAGCCTGCCAACTCAGAGGCCTCACATTATTTACAGTGGGATGCCATCGGGAACAAGCTGTCAAAATCTAGGACTAATGGAAATGAACACTAAAGGCCAAATACCACCCTTGCTTGCATGGCAACGTAATTAGGCATGGGAGCCACAACTCTATCCTGAGGTCTGAGATCTCCAATCTTTCTTTGTGACCACTTTCATCTCATATCTTTTCATTCTTATTGACAACCCTTCTCTATTACCTTGGAAAAACACCAAAATAATTTCAGGAGCAAGCATTATCTTTCTAAATATTCATTGAGTTAGGAAGGAGAGATTTGAGAATTTTTTAAATTTAAATAGAGGCAGATTCATTCATTACACCTTCAAGGGCTAAGATTTGGGCTAATAAGCATCAATCACATATGGGAGGTGTTTTATATCTTTCTCTGTTGTGAATCTAATTCCTGCAGACAAAAATACACATTTAGGAATAAATAGACTGGCTTTCTCTAGTATCTTCTCAACTGATATTTCAAGTCGTATGACAGTTATGGTCACCTGGAAAAGAGTACAGATTAGTCTGCCAAATACAACCGATTAGGCCAGTGCCATCAAAGAAGTCTAGAACTAGGGGACCAGTAGTTAGCATAATGGCTGTGTCACTGGACTCCCATGTAATCAACCGCAATTCGGGTCCTGGACCCGGTGGCTTAAACTCACACTGGGCACGTGTGCTTGCATGCCCAAGATCCCAAGAGGAGAATGGAGGAGAAGGAATTGCAGCATGGCCATCCTTCCTGGGGGGAGATTTCTCGCTTTCTGTCTCTCTGTTTCTCTCAGTCTTTCTGACGAGCGCACGTGCCCTATAGCAAAAACCTCTCAAAAAAAGAAAGAAAGAAAGAAAGAAAGAAAAGAAGTCTAGGACTAGAATGCAGTTTCTCTGCATCTGGTCTGAAGAAACTCAACTAGAGGCCCAGTCATGTGGTCCATACTAGTGTCTCCAGCACATATAAAACCCCAGAGAACTGCGAATCTAGCTGAGCCAACACCAATTCACAAGCAGCAATGTAAAACCCCTTTCTTCCTCTGCCCTATGGCAAAAAGTGAGTCTGTTCCATCTGTTTACAATGATGGCTGTTACTTTCCAACATAACCATAATCTTATTTTGTAAATCCTATTCCTGACACACCTCAAACCATCTGCCTATTCTTTCTTCGGTTAGCTTGGGGCTATTTGGCAAATGTCTGTCATTACCTGTAAGTGGAATATTTTTTAGCAGAGTACATGCCCCTTCTAAAGGCATGTTGCCATGGCTGCTAGGTGTTCCTAAATAGGTTCCCTAGCTTTTTCTAAACCCAATATGTCTTTGGTAACCTTTAATACATATAAAATTAAGGCCAAAAGACAATCAGGCATAAATGAAACCACTTAGGCTTCAGATTCAAAGTAAGTTTATACAAGGAACCTACTGAAATTTTCCAATAAAATTATATGTGTCTATTTGAGGGAAGACTGAGCTTATGCTTCAAATTCAGACTTGCAAAGAGTTTGGGGAAAAAAGAGTAATACAATCTGAGTGGTAGAACTTCCACTGTTTGTTGTCCTACTGGAACTCAGCCAGGTTTCTCCCCAAGTCACTACAATCTATCCTTCCTTTATCACTTTGCCATCTTCCCTTCATTTAGAATTACAGGGAGCTGAGAAAACCACATGAAGGCTATGTGATCTGGCAATTCACAGATCACAAATACAAATGCACAAACAAGAGAAACATGGCTGACCTCATTAGTAATCAACAAAATACAGAATAAAATAACAATGAGATCATTGTTGGCCCCCAAAATGGGAATGATGAAAAATAATGAGAATAGTTAGTGAGGATGTGTGGAAATTAGTACTTTTATGTGTTACTGGGAAAGGTGGAAATTCAAACAACTTTCCTGGAGGCACATTGGCAGTATCTAACATTTTTCTGATACATACCTTTTACTTCATTTCCAAGCCTCTATTCTAGAGAAATACCACCATATGTATACACACACATACACACACACTCACATACACACACACAACAAATGTAAATACAAGAACAGCATTGTTTATAGGAGCTAAAAGTTGGAAACAGTTTGTCAATAGGAAAATTGTTAAATTAACTATAGTTTACCCAATGGAATATCATGCTGCCTTTAAAAAAAAAATGAGACAGCTCCAAATCCTCTGACATAAAAATATCACTGGATATACTGACAATTAAAACATCAATTTGGGGAACCAGCAGTTTGCGTAATGGCTGTCGCTGGACTCCCCATAGTCGACCGTGGTTGGCGTCCTGGACCCGGTGGCTTAAAACCCACGCTGGGGGGAACCAGCAGTTAGCGTAATGGCTATGTCGCTGGACTCCCACGTAGTCGACCGCGGTTCGCTTCCCGGACCCGGTGGCTTAAAACTCACGCCGGGCGCGTGTGCGTGCGTGCCCAAGATCCCGAGAGGAGAATGGAGACATTTATGATCCCCCTAACTTAGCTCAAAATCTTCACAATCAAGATGGAGCTAAAAATCAACAGTTTGACATTTCATACAGTAACAAGGTAGAACAGAAAGTTGGAATTTAGTTCTCCTTTGATGAAATCATAAATATACCTTTCTCATCAGGAAATACATACAGAAGTCAAGCTTACTAAGACTTACCAAGTACGTTCTGATGGCCTATTTGTGCCTCAAACACCTTAATACAAATTCAAGACATGTTAGTCTTTTCAAGATTTACACAAAAATCTAATCTGTTACATATTCACCTCCTAAAAAAGCACAGACATATACAACTTGAGACCCTTAGCAAAGGAAGAGACTGCTCTGCATGTAAAAGTTACCTTCTTTGTTTTCAGTCTCCCTGTTTCCCAAGGGAACCAGTGAGAAAATTCGATTTCTAAATGTTGGAGTACATGAACAATGAACAATTGTTAGCCCAGAAAGAGTAGACAAAGCCTATTACTACACAATGGAAAGTAAACTGCATTGTCTTGAGGTTGTGTTTACTATACCGGCTTGGTGGGTAAAATGATATGGTTGAGACCAGAGTTGGTGTTCTAATCGGTAGAAATCCCTGAGAAGCTCTTACACTAAGGGTAGCATCCAACTTCTTTCTGTTTTTCCTCTTTTGAGTACAGGTTTGGATAATTATATGTAATTTCTCTAGTCTGTTTTTGTGAATGAGACTTCTTACCAATTTCCACCAAACCCTCTACCAAACAAAATGAAGATAGGGTCAATAATAACCCACAATCGTGCAAATACGCGGTAAAGGTCTTTTTTTTTTTAGTGGCAAATCCAAAATCTTGAGGCAACAATTTCATGACACAACAAAACAGCAACAGAACACACAAACATTCTCTTGGCATAGAATAGGAAAAATGTTTGTAAGAGTAAATTAAATTGAGTTTAAATTTTAAAACCTGAAATGGTAAAAGCGTATTCTTTTACCAAACTTGTTTGACGCCAATCATAGACTGAGGATAAACTCAAACTCAAACTTGTTCTGAAGTCGTTTCCTTTCAGCATTATTTTTTATAAAGAGAAAACAGACAAATAAACTAGTTAGACTTTAATATCAACTTCTAAAACAAGGTCCCAAAGGCGACTGTGATGTTAGTTGGCACTTTAAAACACTAATAAATCGACTGTAAATTCATCAAAATGAGACAGATTCTATTTTCTTTCAGGTAAAAGAGTGTCTAGACAGGGGCAAGGGAGAGAATACTTTCCAAAATGTATGTGAGTGTTCACAAAACCGTAGTGTTCTAAATAAAAATTGAAGAAATGTCTTCTGAGTTTCAACCTAGGTTGGGTTTCCAAGAAGTATCAGAAGGGGTAGGAGTGACATTAGGAGTATCCCTCTGTGCCAGGCAGTAGATTTCAGGAACATTGTCTGATTTCATGCTCACAATAACATGCATGGTGAGTAGTTGTTTCCTCCAACTTCATAGATGAAAAAATGAAATTTGGCATGCTTGAGTCACCTTCTCTAGGTCATTCATACAGTATATACCTTGAAAGGTATTTAATTAGGTACATCTCCTGGGCTCTTACTATATGAGAACCATTGATTACATTAGCAAGTGTGATTTCATGATGTTTTAATAAGGCAATTTGGGAGCACTCTACCAGTGCAATGTTCTGTCTTATAAAGGCTAACACCTGTGCTAGCTTAGATAGTAACTATGGCGGAACTATTAGGTTGTCAGAAAAGTCATGACTTCTTTTTTCTGTGTTTTCTTTGCAAAAATGAGTCATGACTTTTCCGACAACCCAATAGATAGGGGGAGGTGGCAGTCTTATCTTAATTTAACTAAGAGTCACTTTGAATTGACAATCTCTAATTAATGGAGAGAGATTCTCTTTAAAAACCAGTATGTACTTCTCTTTGTAGATCTTTGAGAAAAGAAATTAAGGAGAAAAATAGAGAGGCAAGACATTTACGGAAATAAATCATCCAGAAATGGTTGATTATCTGTTGATGATAATGTGTATAGTATTCTCAACTGGACTGGGGTAAAGTGTATTCATGTTGGATAATTCACTTTACAAGCTACCTAATGTATAGTGATTGAATGTATAAAATAAATAAATAAATAAAAACAATATGTACTCAGGAACAGATATTGCAATGTGGAATAAATAAATAAAAACAATATATACTCAGGAACAGATATTGCTATGTGGAATACTTTTTCCATTACAAACTAAGAGCATGTTCAAGGAGCTAAGTGAAAATAAGGGGTTTTAAAATTAAAAAGGGGAAGGATTATATAAATGATTTTGGGACAATTATCTTTGGGTACCAGCATCAATTAGAAGGATGGTGTCATCCATGATTGGACAGGTAGTTCCTGGACAGATGTCCTTGTGGAAGTATTTTTTTGTACTACAGTTCTTATTATTAGGAATACATGCACAAGAACTTGTCCTTTCATGACCATCCCTGGTTCCATTTAGTCAGAGTTTAACACTATTTGACCCAAATGGCTCCATTTTGATTCTGACAACCTTCACAGAATTCATGTCATAACTCTATGTTATTCAATTTTGTGCTAGGCCTGTATTAAATGCTTCACCTGCATTGACTCCTTTCATCTTCAAACTGACCCTGTGAGTTTTGCAGCACTTTTATTCCTATTTTATACTTAAGAAAAATGAGGCTTGGAAGGGCCAGAGAAGAGGCAGAGTCAAAGTTCTAACCTAGATTGTCAAACTCCTTCATGTCCACATCATGTGCTCTTAACCACTTCAGTAAGCAGAAAAGGTGACATCATCAGCACATTCCAGAATTAAGTCCAGGATGACTATAGCTCTACAAATTAAACAGGTATGTGGCCATCATTGACAGCAGCTTCCCACACATTCATTTATTCATCCAACAAGAATTGATTAAGTGCCTATGAAATGTAAGACTGGGGGCTAGAAAGAAAGTGAAGATGTACAGTTCTTCTCCTTAAGAAATGTGCACTTAACAGCCTCAGGTCAGGTCCATCCCACATTTACCTGGTTCCAGATTTTCTCCTAGCCTTCTGTTTACCGTTCTTTATCTTTTCAATTCACTTATTACTGTACCCTTTTTTTTCTTTTGGATATGTCCAATTTTATAGATTAGTTTGTCCCTAAAACCAGTGAACCTCATTATAAGACAATGTTAAACCGAAGATTTCTTGGCATTCATAGATCATTAAACCTTGAAGGAATCCTAGAGATAGAACTTACACTGGTCAAATTAGTCTGTAACAAACAACTCCAAAATAACGGAGTAAGTTTACTTCTCGTTCTCACAAAACCCAATATGCATGTTGCTGGTTGGATCACCAGGAATCAGGCTCCTTCCATGCAGACTCCACCAGCTCAACAAAGGGTGTTAAGATGCCCCAGGCTTCATCCAAACAGATAAATAGAAAAGAAAACTTCAGAGAAGGAGTGCTCTTAACTACCTCCTCCTATTTCATCAGCAAAAGTTAGTCATGTGGTCACCTAAATACCAAGGCCAAGATCTACATTAACATTTATCAGAAAGAATAAGTAGGTTAAGTGAGTATACAGCCCATCTCTAACACAGACTCCAATCACCACCACCCTGTGGTAAATGAGTCAACCAATGTCACATTACTTGGATTTAATAAAAATTAATATTTTACCATATTTGCTTAAGTTCTTTCCTTTTCTTTTTCTCTTTTCTTTAGAAATAAAATGGACCCACTGAAACCCATCTAATTCTTCCTCATTCTCTATTTTTAAATTTCTTTTCTTTTATTATTATTTTAATTAATTAATTTATTTATTTATTTTTAATTTGACCAAAGAGAGAGCCAGAAAGAAAGAGGGAAAGTGAGAAAGCAAGCTGCCAGGTCTGGGAGTCTAACCATAGTCAACCATGTGGTAGTCAAGAACCTTAACCACCATGCCACCTGCTGGCCTCTGTTCTTCCTCATTCGTTTTTTTTTCCATCATTTTATTTTATTTGTTATTATTTATTATTATTATTATTATTGTTTTAAATTTGACCAAGGAGACAGAGAAAGAGACCAAGAGAAGTGGAAAGTGAGATAGCAAGCCGTCAAGTCCAGGATTCGAACCATGGTCAACCATGTGGGAGTCGAGGACCTTAAACACCATGCCACCTGCCGGCCCCCTTCCTCATTCTTAAGAGAAAGCGAGCAGTACCATGCTGAAGCTGGTGTGCATAGATCCTATGTATGCTTTTATACTTTACTGTGCACTTATATTCATAACAATGTATATTACTTCATATATTTAAATTTTGTACAAATGGCAAAATGCCATATACATTCTTTCATACCTTAGTTTTTTCAGTCAGCATTATGTCATCAAACTTACCCATGTCAATACACAGAGATATTTTCATTCACGTGAACTAGATGTGGTATTCTATGACTAAACCATAGTTCATTCACTCATCTACTCTTATATGATTGCACTCATCTACTCCTATATGATTGTCTTCACTTCTTTCCCTTTGTAAAAGTTCAAAAAAATTTACATTAAATTTTGCATCCAGACTGTTGAAAGCTTTTCCTACATAAGATTATCTAGTATTTCATGTATTCTTTGAGAATATTTTTTGACAACTGCATCACGTACTCTCACATGAACATTCCAAAATGTACTTAACCAATTCCCTCTAGTAAAACATCCACACATTCTTCAATAAAGAGTTAGGTAGATTACACTCGATATAATGTCCTTTTATGACCATTATTGGTATACTGACAAACAGAGGCTAAGAAATACTCATGGATAGGGAAAGTACTACAGTGTTTAAGCAGCCATGTTCTGTCCCCACATTCCTTAGGTCAAATGCTACCAGTTACGCTTCCTAACTAATTGACTTTGGGAAAATTCTTCACTTCCCTGTGTTTGTATTGAAATTGATAACATTACCATACTTTAAATCTCATACCAAATGGGTCTATATACATTGTGCTATATTGTTCTTTAATATTCTCATGTGCAAGATGTAGGCCAGCAAGAGTAATCCTGCATCCAAGGGTCAGCTTGCTTACATAAAGTAAAACATCACCCGGAGAACAAAAAGTCTTGTCAGATTTAAAACACTACTCCAGAAATGTGTCTGGTGCACAGTAAGAAGTAAATGATCATCAAGCTAAAATGTTTTTATATGTATAGTGAGTACATATTTGCATATGTGCATGGATGCACTCTCTCTAACACACACACATCTATCTAGAACCTTCTGACAGTTCAGCTTTGTGATTCAGTGCTGTTAAGCTTTTGTTCTATCTCAGATTTTCCTTACTGATAAGAGTTACCCATCTTTCTTCCTATTATTTTTGTTCCATCTGACACACCTTCCAGGTTTGCTACCTTTTGGTGAAAACCCCCTCTTAAACCTCCCAGCACCCTCTAACACATTGTATACCCAGAAACTGTCACTATAGCCCATAGTGGACTTCATGAAATTCTCAGATTCCATCTATCCAATACAACCAAGTGATTTGTCTATGGCAATATTTTCAGGCTACTTATAAATGCTATCCACTTCTCTGCTGGTTCAAACCTCAGTGTGGATTACCTTTCAAGGGAATATTTTAAAATAAATAAATAAAACAGTAAACAAAGAAATCCACTTGATTTTTTTTTCTTTAGTTCTTCCAGACAAGGCTCAATGAAAACTTCACTGGTCACAAGAAACTTCCCCTGATTCAAGTAAACAAATACTCTTCCTTCTACTTTTAGGAATGTTATCGGAAAGTCTAATGGGCTTTGAAAAACTTGAGGGAGCTCCTAGACTAGAAAGGAGATGAAAGGAAAGTACGGATGAGCAGTGAAGCAGTGAAGCTTGGAGCCCTGCCCTCACCTCTGTGATCGGCATGTTTCCCAAATCTGATGAGAACCGTAAATTCACAAGGAAGTACTTATCACACAATTTGTTACTACAATTTCCAAATAACTTAGGGTGATCATGGCACCTTTAATCTCTGTAGTGCCAGGAGAATACTTGACAGGTCCTTAATTGTTGAACATCATCATGGTTACAGCTGACTATTCCCATATTATCAAGTATGGTTTAAATTAGCCTCAAAAAACAGGGAAGAACTTTCTAGAGAAAACAACATACACACACATACACACAGAACCCTACCCTTATGTGATAAACCTAGCTGCAAAGGGGATTAGATCCCATCCCTCCTTTCATGGGGAAAATTAGTGTCTTTTAATCTCTTGGAATGTATTTGTTTTCCTTAGCTACAAGCTTAGTTA
>NW_006160001.1:2578611-2596873 GCF_000334495.1 Tupaia belangeri chinensis
TGTAGCCTAACCAGAACTAATTCTGTTTTGAGGAATTTTAGGAAAGGAATCCAAATGGAGTTTCATCCTCTGCCTTATTACAATTGGTATTTCTACTGTGAAACCATGTCTAGACTCTTAGGGAACGTTAAGGAAGATGTCATTCTTGATTGACTATTTCTTTTTTTTTTAATTTTGGAAAGCTACATAACTCTCCTTTCCCTTTTATACCCATAAGATTCACAAATTCAGACTCAAAATGAGGAAATATGTGAATAAAATAGACATAAATTTTGTGCATTCTATGTTTGTGTCATTGAAGATCACACTTTCTAAAAATGAATTTAGGAACTGAGAATTTTATAACTTTGATAGATGCCTATTTATGTCTTTGGTACTTACCTTAATTTTAGAACATTGAGTTTTGTTTTATTTTTTTTGCTTACTTTTGCCAAAGGGCACGTATTCTCACTGGAAAGAAACAGAGAGAGAAAGACAGAGACAGAGATAGGGAAAGTAAGAAATCATCCCCCCAGGAGGGTGCCCATGCCACAATTCCTTCTCCTCTATCCTCCTCCTGGGATTTTGAGCACACACACACACACACACACACACTCACACACACACACACACGTCTAGACCTGGCATTTGAAAATCACACCCCTGCAGTTGGCCTTGTGGGAGTCCAGCACCTTAACCACTGCACTACCTGCTGGTCCCCTGTAATGTTGGTTTTGTTGCCGTTGTTTCTTCTGATGTAGTCTATCTAGGTGATCAGCAGATAAAGAGTTTTGAGAGCAATTAGCATTGATTGAATCATATCCTATACCTTTATCCTGAAAATTCACTCTCAATTACTCCTTTATCAAACAAGCAGGGAAGGAGAAGGAAATAAGAAGTAGATGAGGCAGAAAAGGAGGAGAAGGAGAAAAAAAGGGAGGGAGGAGGGAAAGGAAAGAGAGGGAAGGAAAGAAGAAAGAGTGGCCATTGTCTGCCTTAGTGTCTGGATAAGAGTTGAGATACCAAGGTTTCCCAGAGAAAGCAGAGGAGTGGATACCATTTATAAGGGCAAGAGAGGAGGAGCCTGTGGAAAGTGAAACTTGAAAATATTAGGATATACAGATCACTTGATTGTATTGGAGAGATGAAACCTGAGGATTTCATGAAGTCAGCTATAGGATTTAGTGGCACCTGCTGGGTATACAATATGTCAGAGAGTTTACTTAACAAAAGGTAGCAAAACTCGAAGATGTGTCAGATGGGATAAAACTAATAGGGGAGAAAAATAATAATAGGAGAGGAATCTATTAAAAATAACAGGAGTAAAATCAACGAGTCTCAGAGCATTCCCCACACTGACTTCATTGACTTTTTCTAACTGCCACCTTTTTTTTAGCATCCTGTTGGAGAGACACAAGACAAGAAGGTGCCACGATGAGATGATTTCTTATCTTGAACTCTCCAATTTGGAGGCAGGATAACTATGGCAGTAAAGGTCACACTGCCAGAAGTAGACTGAGCAGAAGAAGGAGGGGGACACATCTAGAAACGTCACAAGAGTTTGTTATGATGCAGTTGTCCCTCACTGCACATGTGAGACAGGAGGGGATTGAGGCAAGGAACATTCCGACACCTACTATAAAATAAGAAAACTTGACAGACAGAAGAGACTGGGTTTAAATCAGTTGGAACCAAGATGGCGCCTATAACAACAGCTGCCTAACCTTGAAACTCATTAAACCTTCATTGTACTTAATTAGCATGTTGAATGACACTCCCACCTGCACTATGACAGTTTATAATAATCATGACAACTGCCAGAAGCAGCCCTATATGGCAAGAAAAGAGGAGGGACCCAGGTTCCAAGAAAACCATTGTCCCTTTACTCAAAAAGTCATGAACTAACCACCCCTAAGTTAGCCTGGCTATAAGCCAAGCTATGTAAGCTGGACACCCACAAAAGTTTGGAGTTGCCCTTGCCAAAGACTATCCCTTCTGTCTTGCCCTATGTATAACAGTTCTCCCTTTTC
Organism: Tupaia belangeri chinensis; assembly: GCF_000334495.1. NCBI lineage: Eukaryota > Metazoa > Chordata > Mammalia > Scandentia > Tupaiidae > Tupaia > Tupaia belangeri. Next base: position 2,580,621 of record NW_006160001.1, read on the forward strand.
TTTTGAGGCTTATCGCCCAAAGGGATGAAACTGTTCCCCCAACTCCTCTCAGGGGTTGCTCCATGGAGCAGTCTTCTCTGTACATTTTCCTCAATAAACCTGCTTTCACTCTCTCTCAAGGCTTGCTCTTGAACTCTTTCCTGTGTGAAACCAAGGATTCTTCCCATGGGTTGAGTGTGTCTACACTAACATGCACACTCAAACAATAGCAACATGAAGTGCAGTTCTGAGAAACTGCTGTTCAGCCATCTATATGGCAGGTGTAAATTATGCTGCAAACATCATTAAAAGGTTGCATTAACTGTCTACTATTGATTACTTTGGTGAGATTTGTTTCTGCCCTACAGGTCAATTAAGGAGAGACCCATAGAAGTCTTGAGGACGAAAGTCCATCTCCACAGAGAATGTGCTCCATACTGCAAATTATAAATAGAACACTTGGTTCTTATGATAACAATGGTTAAGAAACAGCAACAAATATGTTCAAATGGATTGGAAGGCTGTTTCTAGCTAAATCGTACAGGGCCACAGCATATTTGCTACAGAAAATAGTAAATATTTCTGTTGGCCAAGAAACAATATTATCTGATCTACAAGCAAATAACAATGTATTAATATTGGCATCCTACTCTTTAAAAAAATTTTTTAAGATTTTTCAAATTAGTATACTGAATCTTTTCTTTTGGCTGACAAAGTCAAAAGGTAACTAACACCCAAAGGGAAGAAATATCCAGGGAAAAAGCAATTCCAAAAAGTTCAAGAATTTCTTCCATTTCTGTCCTACTTAACACCTCAGGCTTCTCTTTAAAGAACAAAGCTATAAATGTACAATTACCCTTCACTTTGCTTGTTCACAGTCCTGCAAGAACTAACCAACTAGCCAAAGCTGCAAAGTCTTGTCAGGACATTGCCAAGATTTAGATTAGAAGACCTGAAAAGGCCTGGCAAAATCTCTGTAAATGGAGACATGTGGGTGAGCCCCCAAATCTGGGAAGTCAGTCTCATGAACAATCAGAACAGTCAACATTTCTGACTGGCAAATTTTTAGGTAGTCATCTGTGGTGGAAATCCTGAATAGCTTGATGGTGTCATCCCTATTTTCCACAGCAGGAGATGAGGATAAAAGTTGAGTAAGTCATCCATCCATCCATCACCTGAGGCATCTGGGAGTGCCAGAATTTGGACTCAGTGTTGACTCCCTGTATTTTCCACACCCACCAGCTTGCTCCCGTCCCAGTTTAGGTTCCTAGACACTTGCTCAAGACACAATAAAGCTACTCCAATGGCACTTGGCATATACTCACCTCCACCATCTGTCCCTGTCCTCCTCACCAGAAATGTTTCTTAAAGAACAATCACATTTTAAATGATTACAAATTCCCTAATTATAGTTCCTTAAATCTTCAAGGTACTATTCTAATCACCTTGTGCATACCCAAAAAACCTAAGGAATTGGACAGTCAAGTAGGTAGTCTGTTTGGCTGGGGAACAGTGGAGTGACCTGGCCACTTTTCTTCTTGCCTTCCAATAAATAACAAAATAAGAGCACAACCTTCCCCTTTGTTGTCCCATCTACCAAGCAAGTGGCACCAAGAACCAAAAAATTCTCAGTTATTTTTGAAGACTCATCTCCCTCACTGTGGGCATCAATGGGTGATTTGTTGGAGGGAAAAAAAAAAAAGATGGTATTTTTTGGTTTCTTAAAATTTGAAAAAAAAATTATTCATTTTATACTTTAATAGGAATTCTTAAGGAAGAAATTATGAGGATTGGGAGCTGAGATTTTTCAGTTGCTTTGGGAGCTTGGATGACTGTCAACTTGGCAAATTAAAGGCACTTGTATTGGGCTTAAGAACACATCCTCTCCACTGATCCTTCGTTAACACCTGCGGCAGAGTTTTCACTTTTTTAGAATAATTCTTCATGGGAGAAGGACAAAAGCTGTGCTTGAACTTTTGTAATAACTTAATGAAATTCGAGAAAAGGAATCCAATCCCTGCTCTGGCACTTGTGTGCTGCATCTTTGTAAACAGCGTGGTAAGGGTCTTTGTAAGATTTATAGGAAATGGCAATTGACAGCACAAACGTTAGCTCCTACTCTGGTCCCATAAAGCTATGCTCTCAGCTTTGCAGCACTCTCAAAAAACTTTATTGAAAACAAAAGTGAAATCAATGCCATTCAGTCTTCTGCCAGCTCACAGCCTCCAAAGTCTATCAACTGGTATTCACCTGCCCGTCAGCAGAACAGTGGGAATTTTAGTAGGTGTGGACTTCAATGCGATTTCAGTATTTTCAAAGCTGCTCCCCAAATACTTAGAAAGCTGTCCATGAAATGAAAAGTTTGAAAATTTTCTCATCTAAAGGTTGTGGTGATGTGAGGATTTCCACTTCAGAGTAAAATGATAGGGAAAAAAGCAATTGGTCATTTTCTGCATATCATGTGGTGAACTTGACACTACTGCTTGCTAGATGTGAGACAACCATATAAGAACGCAAGGCAGTTCCACAAGTAAGTATGTCAAGTTACCAAGCACCAGGTAATTAATGGGGGTGGTCAGACTAATTATAAGTTTGGAAAGGAAAGAAATGAGAAGAAGTAACATTCCTTGAGAATGGGGTTTTGTGTAACAGAATATAAAATCTTTATTTCAGACTTTATTACAGAGAAAAGAATGATTAATTTTCAAACACCATGTCTCTCGTGTTGAAATTCAAAGTTCCAAATGAGTACCTCACAGACCTCGTTCTTAGAATCTCCTTTGTCCAACCCACTATGAAGTAACTTACAGGTTAATGCGCCAAGTCAGCTTCCATGAGGCAAAGCCTTTCTCAGCATTCCCTGCAGTAGAAATTGTGAATGAGAAGCTGTGTCTTTGATTTTGGTAAATAAAAGAGAGTTTGTCTTTCCAAAGTCACAGTCAGCCTCTTCCCACCACCACTTTGATTTAAAGTTGGTGGTTTGTCTCTTCTCCCCGTCAGCCTTCAAATACTCATCCTTTAACCATAGGGAAATGTCAAATTCTCTGCAGAGAAGGGGAGAAGTTTCTCAATTATGCATCTAAATGTACTCTTTACACAAAAGAGCCCCAGTACTGATTTACCAGAGTCAACTTTGAGGGACAAACTTTGGCCCTCATCACCCTGAGGACAAAAGCAGGCACACATAATGCTGCAGCCATTCCTAGGATGGCCCCGGTCAGGCCGAGCATTCGTGCCGAGAGTGTGGAATTTCCCTGTCACATAAAACCACATTGGGGTCAAGAGGCAGACACACTAATCCGAGCAGAGCAGGACCATTCAACGTCTCCTTCGAAGATGGGGGAGGTGAAACAGTCCTTCTGGCAGGTTTCAAGGAGTGAAATGTCCAGGCAAGTAATTTCATTCCACTAGTGAATCTCCCAGCAGATCAACAAAGCATTAATAATAAACAAACATGAGGACCAGCAGATGGCATGGTAGTTAAGGTTCTAGATTCCCACATCGCGGACTGCAGTTTGAGTTCTGGAACTGGCAGCTTGAAAATCACACCAGGCATGTGTGCATGTGTCCCCAAAATTCCAAGATGAGACTGGAGAAGACAGGATTGGGGCATGGCCATTTCCCTGGATGGTGAATTCTTACTTTCTCTATCTCTGTCTCTATCTGTTTCTGTCTCTAGTGAGTGCATGCACCCTATGGCAAAAAACTAATAATAATAATAATAATAAGCAAATATGAGCTATATATAACAACTGGTGAGAGAAATAAAGGGCTGGAACAGAGGCTTGCTCTCAATGAGGGTACAAGCCCAGGCACTTATAATTAACCATATATGGCAGTATGTCAGTGTCCTATGCATAATGGCTGGCTATCCAATAGCCATAAGGTCTTCTCTCTGCCTCAGAGAATTTTTATTTTGTTCAGTTATGAGGTGGTTCTGTGTTTTCCTAAAGGCTGAACTTCTTCACAGCCCTAGTGGATGAATGTTCATTGGTCAAACCCAATGATTCTAAGTTCTTCTACCTGCATCTTAGAATCACCTTGGCAATGGTTTAAAAATTACAAAAAACGGGGTCTCATCCACAAGCTCTGATTTAATTGGCCAGACATGGGTTTCAACAGCCAATAGTTTTCAGAGTTTTTTGGGTGATTTTAAGGTACCACATGGGCTAAGAACCAGTGATTTAAGTCAACAAAATTATCTCATTCCCTTCTCAGTGATTGGCTTAGGACGAGTCACATAATTAAGTTTAGAACAAAGTTGTAATGAGGTATCTGCTGAGAGGTTTCTAGGAAAATTGCCTTTAGGTTTAAAATGACAAAGGGAAGGTAAATGCCTCTTATTTTGCAAGCTTTTTTTTTTTAACATTTTTGGTAATTTTATTTATTTATTTTATACATTAAATCACATTATTATTTGGCTTACAAAATGGATATTTCAACAGGTGAACATTTCTCCCTAGCACAGTTGATAAAACTACAAAATATCTTCAACAAATAATACCACATTTCTTTGTGCCATTAATGCTTTGCCTTTTGCAAGCTTTGGACAGTATCTTGAAAGGAGTGAGGTTTGAATAGGTGAAAGCAACTTGTGATAATAAAGTGAAAAATCTGTAAGAGTCAATACTCAGAGAAAGGCAAAAGATAAAGATGGAAGAAAGATGACCCATAGATCCATGTAGCCTAGCAGTTAAGACAGGTGGATCCCACCTGGCCAACCATAATTAGTATACTGGCCTTTATGGCTTAAAAACATGCCAGAATGTGTGTGTGCGTGCCCATATCCCAACGGGATGGAGAAATGGAAGAATAGGGCTTAGGGAGTGATCATGTCTCCTTGAAAGGTGCTTTCTTCCTCTTCCTCTCTATTTCTCTGTTTGTCTCTGGCCAGTGCATATGCTTTCTGGCAATTGAAAACAAAAGAAAGGTGGCTCACTGTTGACTGATGAAGTAACTAAAACTGAAACCTTCCTACTGCTAGACCAAAGGATCTACAACTTGTTGCATACTGTAACTACTTGGTGTGTTCTTAAAAATACTGAATTTCACCCCTAGAGGATCTGATTTGAATAGTAAGTGGTGAGGTATGATCATCTCGATGTCAAAAGTATTTGCGGTTGATTATATTGTACAGCCATGTTCGAGAACCACTGCTATAGATTTCTTATTGAGTGAGACAAATTTCCTATTGTTTAAGCCAGCGGTTCTCAAAGTTGTTCCCCTTGACCAGCAGCATTAACATCACCTGGCAGTTTGTTTGAAATGTATATTTTTAGGTTTCATCCACCCTGCTAAATTGAAAAATTGTAGGGGATTAGGAGCAACAACCTGCAGTTTAACAAGTCCCCCAGGTGCTCCTGATGCAAGCTACTGCTTGCATCTAGTCAAACATACTTGACTCCTTGTTTTTTTGTAACTTGCAGCCCAAAGCATCCTGATAGAGAAACTTAGAAGAAAATAACAAACAAACAAAAACCCTATCCCAGCTGATAGAATTTAGACAGATGAGGTGAAAGGGAACCAAAATTCCATGTGCCAACCTCTCATTAGGAATTTTTACAACATAGGAGTGGGAGGCATAGAGGGGTAGCAGAACACCAACCAAGTGGAGGCAGGAGTTTCTAAAGTGTTAAGGAAATTGGGGGACCAGCAGTTAGCGTAATGGCTATGTCACTGAACTCCCATGTAGCCAACCACAGTTCAAGTCCTGGACCCAGTGGCTTAAACTCACGCCGGGTACATGTGCATGTGTGACCAAGATCCCGAGAGGAGAATGGAGGAGAAGGGATTGTGGCATGGCCTGCCCCCCTGGGGGGTGATTTCTATCTATCTCTGTCTCTCTCTGTCTTTCTGGTGAGCACACGCGCCCTATAGCAAAAACCTCTCCAAAAAAAAAAAAAAAAAGAGTTAAGGAAATTGGGACCAGCAGTTCGTGTAATAGATATGTTGCTGGACTCCCGAGAGGAAATGAAGAAGGGATTATGGTGTGGCCATCCCCACCCCCCCCCGGGGAGTGATTTCTCACTTTCTGTCTCTCTGTCTCTCTCTGTCTTTCTGGTGAGCACACATGCCCTATAGCAAAAAATAACAATAATTTTTTTAAAAAAAGAGTTAAGGAAATCAAATCTAAAAACACGGATTAGAGTATATTCCTCAGGATCTCGAGTGAGAGGCTAAAGGTATTATATTTTATCCTGTAGGTAATGGGAGGCCACTAAAGACTGAAAGAGAGCAATTCTTTTGTGGGGGGGAAAAAACAAAAGTGGTATTTTCAGATGCTTAAGCTGGATTGGGCAGACTGAAGGGAAAAGAGAGGCAAGAGCAGATGACTAGTGTGGAGACCTCCACAGCTGCATGTAAATTCTGATGCCCTGCTCAGGATCTGAAATATTTACTCTGAAGCTGAGGAGTCAGAAGCATCACCAAGTAGAACCTCGACCCTGCTTGCATGGGACTCACTCAGGAAAGCTGCCCTTCAACTTCCACCTTCTAGGGTACCTAAGAAGGAAAATGGTAATGAATTTCCTCCACAAAGGGTCACTTCACTTGAATGTGTTACCAGCCGAGCACAGTCTCAACTGGTCCTTATGGATGAGGTCAGTCATTCCCTAAGAAATAGAGAAAAGAGAAATCGAGTTCATGGTGGGGGGAAATCCTGTTTGCCATAAGTGCTGTTTCTTAAGCTGGACCATAAATAACAGCTGAACTAGTGCAAAATTATCTATCTGTTCACAGATTATGATTTTGTTCTGATAACCACATAGCCTACAGTGCCAGACACCACGAACATAACATACAGCTTTTTCACTTGGTTTATGCCACATCATTATCTCTCTCAAGCAACTGTCACCTAAGCTAGCTGAATGGTTGTCACCCTCAAGAATAGCTTAAAATCATGCAGGAAATTCAGTTTACCTGGAAAGCATCAATGTTGATATAAATAAAATTATGTGATTGAAATATATTCTTCTAGGACCAGCCAATTACATCACTGAACTTCCACATGACTGACTACAGTTCTAGTCCCAGACCCAGTGGCTTGAAAATCACTCTGGGCATGTGTGTGTGCATGCCCGGGATCCCAGGAGGAGAATGGAAGAGAAGGGATTGTGGTATTGTGGTGTGGTCATCCCTCTGGGGGGAGGGGGAGTTGGTGGTGGTAATTTCTCACTTTCTCTCTCTCTGTCTCTGTCTCTCTCTGGCAAAGCACACATACCCTAAGGCAAAAACCTCTAAAAAAATACATATATATATGTATGTACATATATACAGATATATACTCTTTCATTTCAGATAAAGATCTGCCTTTTGAATTACATTTTCTCACTGTTTCATCATGAAAATTGTCAAACACAGAAAAGTTGAAAGAATAGTACAGTGAACAAGTAGCATCTCACTATATTTGCTTTCCTATATCTCTACCCAAGTACCCAACTCTATCCATCCATTCATCTCTCTACTTAATTTCTTGATATATTCCAAAGTAAGTTGCAGACCTCAATATCCTTCATTCCTAAATATATCAGTAGCATATCTTAAACTGGAATTCAATATTTGTATACTATTTCCTTTTTTAGGTTGTTTATATTGAATAAAATCTACAAATTTTAAGTGTACCATTTTGAGTTTGTAATTACCTTTTGCTTATGTTTATACTTTTTTAAAAAACTGACTCATTAATTTGCATATTCTAAACATGTCTTGCTGCAATGTTATTTTCAGTTGCATAACTAGAAGTAAACAAATAACACAATGGGATGTGTGAATAGCATCTTACAGTTTTGCATCATAAAATGTAAGTACTTTTTAAGAGCTAATAAACACTACTCTGTTTTTAGTAATAGCAATTAAAATGTAGATTAAAACATCCTCCCATCCTTATTCTAATATTCTGGATAGGTTTAACTGGTAGATCCCCTGAAATCACAAGGTAACCTATTTTAAAAAGAACAACTTGTCTTTTACTTGTAACTAGCCTCTGTATGAGTCAGCTTTGTCAGCATCATATAACCTACACAAAACATGGAAAAACTCAATGTTGAAGGTGACTTATGACATCACTGCTACCATAACCCTGATTTCCAGTGTTTGCATTGATAAAGAAGGCTTCATTTCACATAATAGTCAGCTAATAGATATCCAGGATAAATGTAAACTATTAAAACATAATTTGTCATACCCTCTTGCCCATGGGAGCTTTCGATAAAATAAAACTTAACTTGAAAAAAACACTAAACTGTTTATAGTTTTGTCATTTTTTTAATTGCCCGAGGGCATGTGCACTTGCAGGGTCAGGGAGAGAGGGAAAGGAAAAGGAGAGAGAGAAAGCGCCCCAACATATTAACAAGGCTCGAATCTCCAAATTGAGTCCTCAGTTGTGTTTGATTTGAGTTCTCAGAGCCAAAGAGTTTCTGCTCCTTGAACATGTCCACAGTTCAATGACAGGTCCTGAATCCTCAGAGTTGTTCTTGTTTGTTGTTTAATTTATCAGGGGCCTCAGTGGGGCATGGCTATGTTCCAATGCCTTTTCTTCCATTTCTCTATCCCATCAAGATTTGGAGCATGCACAAACATGCACCTGGGGTATTTTTCAAGTCACTGGAGCCAGTTTTCAAATCATGGTTGGTCATGTGAGATCCAGCTTCTTAAGCACAGGGTTTAATTGTTGCACTATAAGGCTAGGCCTATAGTATTTTTTTTTCTATCTCTTCCACTAGAGAGACAGGAAGACAGACAGCCAGACAGACAGACATGGACTTCCACTGAGATTTTCACACTGTGATCCACCTTCAGCTGCAGCCACACAGCATGAAGGTCAAAAAGGTCCCAGGACATGAACACAGGACCTTTTCCTTGTGGCTCCTATTACCACTGTGCCACTGCCTGACCTCAAGATTCCATTGTTTAAAAAGAAAATTTGAACACCACAGAAAGTAATCCATTTCCCTCAGTCTATTGGTGAGAAAGCTGAGGCATGAGGACAAGAACTCTTGCCTCAGGACCAGCAGTTGGTGTAATGGCTCTGTCACTGGATTCCCATGTAGTTGACTGCAGTTTGAGTCCTGGACCTGGTGACTTAAACTCACGTCAGGCACATGTGCGTGCGTGCCCAAGATCCGGAGAGGAGAATGAAGGAGAAGGGATTGTGGTGTGGCCATCCCCCCTGGGGAGTGATTTCTTGCTTTCTGTCTCTCTGTCTCTCTCTGTCTTTCTGGCGAGTGCATACGCCCTATAGCAAAACCTCTAAAAAAAAAAAAAAGAAAGAAAGAAAGGAAAGAAAGAAAAAGAACTATTGCCTCTTTTGATCCTATTCTTTTTACACTATGTACTATAAAAATTGAATTAATGAGCAAATATTTATTATGTGTGATTATGTTCTCAGCAGTATGCTTGACCCTGTGGTAGGGTTTAGAAAAGTAGATTAAGATATTGTGACTTCCTCATTCCAGATAACCAGTCCCAGAGAACAGCTTATACTTCTGATGAAAAGAAAAGACTACCATGGAAGACAATGATGGGCCGTGTAAGTTCTAAACTGTATGGACCACAGAAGTACCACTTGAATCCAGAGAAAGGGACTGGAATAGCTGGGTAAATTAATCTATAAAGGAAAAGGGAGTCGGGGAAAAGCACTCAATAGCATAGTCTAGGATGTGTTTTGTGTACAAAGACTTGTGGAATCATTTGTACAATGTTTATTTGACAGTGCCTGTGGGAGTTGTTGAAGCTAATTGGTTATTTCATTTACTACGGAAAATTCTAAGTTCTCCACATTTCCATTGACCTGGTCTCCTGACATTTGGATTCATCTCTAATTCCACTAATGCCAACTATAAATAAAGTCAAACATATAGGGGGCCCATTATGCTAATCAAGAAGGGATGTGAATTGCTTTCTTCTTTTTTTCTTTCTATCTTTTTTTTAAAAAAAATTGAGAATGGGAAGCATGCGTATAAGAATCAGACAACAATAAAAGTTTTCTAAAAACTTCAGAATGCTGGGAACCAGCAGTTAGCGTAATGGCTATGTCGCTGGACTCCCACGTAGCCGACCGCGGTTCGTGTCCTGGACCCGGTGGCTTAAAACTCATGCCGGGCGCGTGTGCGTGCGTGCTCAAGATCCCAAGAGGAGAATGGAGGAGAAGGGACTGCGGCGTGACCATCCCCCCTGGGGGGTGATTTCTCGCTTTCTGTCTCTATGTCTCTCTCTGTCTGTCTGGCGAGCGCACGCGCCCTACAGTGAAAATCTCTCCAAAAAAAAAAAAACTTCAGAATGCTAAGACAATAAACTACTACCAAGACTGTGTCAGATTCAGATGGAGGAGGGCAGCAGCTGGATCCAATTAACCTTGTACCAAGTCCCCCAAAAAGACTTGTGCCTTCTAAAGTGATAAGCATTACCCGTGTTACAAAGATTATTTAATTTTCTAAGATTCTGGTTTTTGGCATTGTTCAGATTCAGTTCCCTAATACTGGAAGCTCCAGGCCTCCTAGTTCACTGCTTTGAAAATCTAAAACATATGACAAGGAAATTCTAGTGAACTCAACAAGAAATCTGCTTATTCAAAATTACCAGTCAATTCAAATGTCCTATAGTATGTGCACAGTGCCACATGCTCAAAGCCTGTAAAATTTAGATGTTGTTTACCCAAGCGACTTGCTGGGATGGCAGGACAGGCAGGAAAAAAGTCCACACTCACTCCTGTAACTGTACACTGCCCACACTCCCAACCTGGAACTGGCTTTTGATATTTAATAGTGCCACAGGGCCTGGGGAAAGTTCTTAAATAACCCTGCTTGCTGTAAGCACTCAGAGCTACCCCTTTCAGACAATTTCTTGCAGCCCTACGAATGCTAATTAGGTCATTCACAAAGGCAGGTGCTCTCAAATGATTTGGGCATCTGCTCCATCCTTCTGTCCCCAAGTTTTGCTTTTTTCACTTGAAAAGTCAAGCCATGCCTCCATGAACTGTGGTGTCTACTCGTAAAAGGAAAACAATGCTGACACTCCAGTTCTTATGTCTGAGTGCCAAATTCAGCCATTTCACATGATTAAAAAACAAACCTGCGAGACCAGCAGGTGGCGTGGTGGTTAAGGCGCTGGACACTTCCACATGGCTGTCCATGGTTTAAGTTCTGGACCTGGTGGTTTGCTTTCTCACTTTCCCTGCTTCTCTCTCTCTCTCTCTCTCTCTCTCTCTCTCTGTATGTGTATTTCTCTGGTCAAATTAAAATAAATGAATTAATAAATTAAATTAAATTAATTCTTTAAAAAAAATCTGCATCTTCTAAATCATATTCAAACATCTCAATATCAAGCAAAGGCAAATGTCTTAGTAAACATTACTGTGGCATGATATATTAAATGAAGAGGTAGGGGAGTTACATTTTGTTGAGTGTGGGTACATTTGGGGCAATTTACTACCTCTTCTTCCACAACCAAGGATTACTTAATGAGGAAATTAAGTACATGCAAAAGAAAACAGCTCTCAATTTGGGCAAGATAACGCTTTAATCCTATATAAGAAAGTAAACAGCAGGGTCAGCTGTCATTTCTTGGTGACTCTATCATACAAAGACATTTCAAAGCCTCCTGGACCATAAGGGAGTGGCAAGGTAGACAAGTCAGGTCTTAGCTTAACCAGTTCTTTTCAACATTAAATTTACTCTCTGCCAGTTTAGAACAGCCTCATCATAATCCCACCTTTGGAGTCAATGGGTCCTGTTGTACATGCTTGCTTAAAGGAAGTGAGAAACTAAAGATCAGAATTCAGTATAGGTCCTTACAAGTTATACTGATTAGTCTGGGTCCCTTGGGTCTGCCTGGAGCTGACAAATCAAATTAACCAGCTTCCTGGAAGCAGTAGGTGACCAACTCCATTAAGCTGGTAGACATTATATTGCTGTCTTTGACTGATGAGCTATTCATGGAATTCCTCTTTTCTTTGAGATTTCACTTACTTACCTCTCTATTATGCATCTTGTATGCAGTCCACATGAAGACAACATGCCTTGATGGAACAGGATAATGCTTCCTGAAATTGATTATACTGGTGATCTGACTCTAAGTGAGAGTTGAGTTTAAGATATTGATCTCAGTTTGTAAAGTGTTTCTTTAATTACTTGATTAGCTATGCTTTGAGATATTTAAACTGGCTTCTTGCTCCTAGACTGAACATTAGAACCAAATCCCAGGTCCATTTGTAAAATGATTAGGGACAGAGGTAGTAATAGTCTGGTCCAAGAGCTACTATTCTAGTATGTTCTATTACTAATAACAGAAAGTAACTGAAGCTAGGTAATTTATAAGAACAGAGATTATTTAGCTCAGGGTTTGGAGGTCCAAGCTTGAGTGGCAGCAGCTAATAAGGGTCTTCTTATTGGTGGATCACATGTTGACAGGAAAGAGCTTGAGCAGCGAAGATTGTGTGTCTGTGTGCATGTGTCTCTGCCTGTTTCATTCACTCTCCTTAGAAACCCAACAGGCTTCAATTATGGGGGCCCCACCCTGATGCCTAATCACTTCCAAAGACACTACCTTTCAACACCATAATAAGATTAAATCTCCTCCCAATACTGTCACAATACAACAAATTCCAACACATGAATTTTTTAAAAACACATTCAAACCATAATAGCTACAGATTGAATCCTCACAAACAGACCATGATGCTATATAAATGTGTGGAAAAAGCAGAAGACACAAGATGAGAAAGAGCACAAACACTGTTGAGTAAATAACCCTCCATCCACAACAGATGAGATATGTCTTTCGAAAACACTCAGGAGGCAACCTGCCAACAGGGTGTTCAATAGTAAACAGCCACTCCATCAACAAGGAATTAGGGCAGCTTTAGGATGAGGCAGATTCACAGACAAGGAGATACCCAGGAAGCCTAAGCTTACTAAGGGCCTCCACTATCTGAGTCCAGGAATCTGATACAGGATTGATCCCTGAAGATTGATCAGGATAGCAATACCAGAACACGTTGTGGTCCTGGACCTCATAAACCTCTTCATAAGTCATGCCTAGTGGACTGAAGAACCAGCTGCTTGCAGGTTCCACTGACAAAGCCTGAACTACTGAATTGAGTGCTCAATGGTGTTTGATTTGGGCTTTTGGTACCAAGGAGTTTTTGCTTGTTGGACATTTCCACAGTTCAAAAATAGGTCCGGAATCCTCAGAGTTGTTGTTTGTTGTGTTTTTTCTTTCAGGAGTCTCAAGATAGAGTACCATTAAGAAGAGCTCAAGCTCTAGCATCAGAAAAATCTGAATTCAAATCCTGACTTTGCCATTTAGTAGCTGTTTAACTTTGAACAAGTTACTCTCCTTTTGAACCATCAAGTTTGTCACCTGTAAAATGAATAATGATAGTGCCTGCCTCATGATGGTTATGAGTATTTGATAAGTAGATTAGATGATGCTGTGAAGTTCCTGCAGTGACAGGCACATAGTGAGTGCTTAATGCACCATGGTCCTTATTGTCTTCTTTATCCACACAGTTTTCTCAGAATCTGAGACACGTGGGCATACACACACATATTCAGAATCTCTTTTTTCTGTCCTCAAACTTCTGGTTCTCTGAAAAGTACAAATTTTTACCTATAGGCTATATAAAATATTCTTTATTACTAAAATCTACGAAGACTTTAAAATATGAGTACTCAATATGTTTAAAGTATTGAGTGAGCTAAACAGTATGTCAAATGCTTTTAAGATGAACTTAAAGCTTATATTAAAGAATTGAGAAACAGAGTTGGATAGAAAATGTAAGGCACAAAGATCTTCATTTTCCTTTATTCAAGCAGTTCTTGAAATCCTATCTTCTCTACAGTACCTTCCTTAAAAAGAAGGTTGGAGAGTTGGAAATCTTCCATGAGCCATTTTCTTAATGCAGATACTCAGACTAAGGCATTAGGCCATACAGTGAGTGAGAAGAGGGGTGAAAATAGAACTTGAAGCTCCCGGAGAAAATGTAGGAACACACATGGTTATTTTTGACTTCATTGTATATCAACAGTTCTTAATACCCCTAAGCCTAGCTTCATGAATGGCATGCATAATTTTTCTCTTTGAAGGTACATCTATCAAATACCTGCCTTTTCTGAGGTTATGTCATGTTTAAGACCCTGTTAAGAGCCAAGGAGACATAAAGGAGAATAGACCTACTGACTACTATGGGGAGAACAGAGTATCCTCTTGGCTCTCCCCAACCATCCCCAGAGTAACATGTGTGAATATTATACCTATGAAAACAGACATCCATATACACCACATGAACGTATCATGCCCCTGCTCTTGGCAGGTACCCAAATAGCCCCAGCTGCAGCCTTAAGCAAAATCTCTTAGCAGTCACTTGTGGTGGCCATGAAATATGATCATACAAGAGTCATATTCCTTTTACCTGTTCAACTTCGAAACCAAAGTCTTGGAGAAACAAATGTACTTATCCCCAGGTTGCCTGTTCACAAAGTTGAGTGATCATAAAGCAGTGAGGATTTACTCTGCTGGCATAGATTTGTAAATGCATATTGACCACAGTTAAAGTGGGTCTTTCTGACAATATGTGTTTCAGGAAGTCAATGAGGGAACTTTAACCACATGACAGTTCTGTTTAGTCTGTGGAGATATTCTGCAAAAGAGGACAAACCAGCACATGCCAATCTCTGAGATAATAGAAATGAGAGGGGTAGCATATAAACTTTAGCCTACCTTATGGATAATGTGAATTTCTACAAATCTATAACTCCATTTTTTTTATTCTCCTCCACTAAGGCACTGCAGCATTTCAATTCAATTCTATCCCACCTAGATGTGTATAGTCACTAATGTGTATCTCTGAATGGTGTTTGAGGTGTCAAGAATGTTATAGAGAGGCCGTAGAAAATATAAGGCATAACTTCTGCCCTCCAGAATTTCTAATCTATTTACAGTTTATGCAAACATGTACACACACGCATGCATTTGTGCACACGCACTCACACAACAATCAGGATGTATTACAGAAACATCCATAGAGGATGGGGATTTGAGCTGGAACTTAATGTTCATTCGTTCACTTGTTTATTTTCCAAATATTCACACCCTATATAGCACTCTGTTCTAAGCACTGGAAATGTGGTGAGCAAAATAAGATGCAGAGTCTGTTCTCATGGAGCTAACTTGCCAAGAAATGACCAGACTTTTGTCAAATTTCTTTGCAGAACAAATTTTGGTAGTTCCCGCATCCTTGCTTTCAGCTTCCACATATTACATTCAGTGAGTTTCCATTCCTCTTGAGGCTTTGAATAATTACAATAATCACCTTAAAGTTACAATAATCACCTTAAAGGCTCTCATTTATTGAAGGCCTACCATGTGTTAGACACTTCCAAAAACTTGATATGCATTATCTCATTAAATCCTTGAACCCACACTATATGGTCAGTGTATTTATCCTCACGTTGAGCTTAGGGATCAGGCCCAGAGAGGTTAAAATGCCATCCAAACTACACAGCTTGGAAGGATTCAGATTCCAAACTCTCAGCTTCCAAAGCTGCCTACTGTGTGCATTGTTCCTTGCAGAGCCAGATGTGCATCTTAAAGGTCTAAGGAGCAAACATTTTATCACCTCCATTAGACTAAAGAGCACTATGTTGCAGATAGATATAAAGTTGAAAAAGTTTCTCTTTGTGGCTATCAGAAAGTAGTTATTCTGGGGCCAGGTCATTGTGCAGCAGTAATACAACTGGACCCCCTTGGGAAGGTCCTGAATTCCCATCCTGGGACCTCTCTCTGCACTTGGTGCATGTGCACATGTGCCCAATATTCCTTGCTGACTGAAAATGGGGGAGGGCATAAAGACTATATTGAAGGAGAGGAGGACTCTCTCTATCTGTTTCTCTTATTGTCATGGAAGAAATGAATAAATAAACCTTTAAGAAACTAATCTTGGGGCCGGCAGGTGGCATGGTGGCTGAGAGCGCTGGACTCCCACATGGCCGACTGTGGTTCGAGTCCCAGACCCAGTGACTTGCTTTCTCACCCCCCCCCACCCCACTCTGTCCCTCTCTAGTCAAACTAAAATAAATAAATAAATAAAATAAAGTTCAATAAAAAAAATTCTTTAAAAAAAATAACTAGATCTTACAAAAAACAAAAAAGGTAGTTCATCCCACCATATGATAATTATACCTTTATTTCTCCTTGGTCAATAAATAAACAACAGGTATTTATTCACTTTTACACCAAAAAAAAATTGAACAAATGAATTCTTTAACCTTAGATTATTT
>NW_006160001.1:2596904-2598197 GCF_000334495.1 Tupaia belangeri chinensis
ATTCCTGCTTTGAAGTATCAACTTCTTCCCTCCTGAGATCTCTGAAAAAGGCTTTATAAAGACCAAGATGTTGTTTTATCCAAAATGCTGACTCCTAGGTTCCTATTTCTTTTCATTTTCACTAAATGCTCAACCTCAAGGACCACCATCAATAGTATTTTGCAGGTGAGCCTCCTGAGAGCATCAAAGCCTCCTGCAAAATCATTGCTCAACCCCATCCTCCCTAAGGTGACCCAGAAGGGGGGTAAGACCTGCCACAGCTTCCTGACATTTTCCATGGCTTCTTTTAAGGAACAGCTGGGCCATAATAGAAGGTTACTCAGGGATACCCATAGGTTTGACAGAAGCTCATATTTTAAACAGGGTGTATACTAAATCCATCCAACTCTGGAATGTTACTACTCTCTTAGGAACCCAAGAGAAGTTTCTGATGCCGATCTATAAATCTCTCTGGCCTAAAATACCCAAAATTAGTTTCTGTGCCATGGGAACATAAAAATGATATGGTTTTTTTCTTTGACATGTCAGTTAATAAAGAGTGGGAGGTGGGGCCCGGATACTGCCTGCCAGGTTTCTGAAGGGTTTACTCATTAAAAATGGGAAGCACTTTAATTACCTGTTTGGTCTTTTGTTATATGTGTGTGTGTGTTATATGTTTTTAAAAAAGAAAAAGAAAAACAGGCCCTATGGACACTCAGGAAATTATAACATTAATTATGCCTGTCAGGATGCTATGTGGCCTAAACCTAGTGAAAATTTTTTAGTTTTTACATTTTCTTTTGTCTTAATTTTTTTTTAATTTAATATTCCAGAGGGCGTGTATGCTCACCAAAGAGACAGAGATAGAAAAAGTGAGAGAGTCCCCCTGCCCCAAAAGGATAGTCACACCACAATCCCTTCTCCTCCATTTCTTCCTTTGGGCATTGTGGGCAACACATGTCTACCACCTGATACAAGACTTAACCACATAGTCAGCCATATGGGATCCACCTGCCTTAACTGCCATGTTACCAGCTGGCCCTAAAATGTTTTCAAAATATTGTTTTCCTATTTCCATAGACGCCACTATAAGAACTTGAATAATAAAGAGAATGGATTTGTGTGCATGTATATCATGAATAATGTAACAAAATAACTGTAAAATCTGTGTATCTGATTTTGGAACTTGTTCATTGATGACTTGCTTAATAGAAAATTACTTCCCCAAAGTATGTGTTAATTTAATATTAATGCTAGTTTTCATTCTTAACATACAGGAACCATGGGAGATGATACAAGAGTGTAAATGGTAGA
>NW_006160001.1:2598228-2622583 GCF_000334495.1 Tupaia belangeri chinensis
GAGTTGGTAGGTTGGGACAATCAATTCTGAAAGCATCTTCCATTTACTTGGGGAGACAGGGTTACTCCCATGGAGTACCATCCCCCTGATGTTATGAACCATTAGCTTTTTCAGCCAGAAAGGATTGATAAGACAATATAGTTTAGGCAGCTCCAAACTAGTAGTCTGAGAGTGGATCTCACCCCTGCTCAATGCAGAGAACAATATCTTAGCTTTGGGCCATAAACTGCCTAATTGTCCCAGATCCTAGCTCACGTGTGGCCCCTTTGGGTTAAGAAATCAAGGGTGTCCTGACCCGCAGGACAGTCGAACAAGTTTCCTGAGGTAAGGAGTGAAAGACGGGATGAATGGCGCAATGTTACAACACAGAGAGGACGCAGTGTTACAACTCTTCAGGGTCATCCATTTATTGTGGGCCAGTGATTGTGGTTATATATATGTTGGTGGGCAGTGATTGGTTGTTAAAAGGTGGGTTATGATTGGTTGCTTTTGTGGACCAATCATGAGGTACCAGATATGCAAATCTGAGGGATTCTAGTGGCCAATCAGAGTATGGTTTTGAAGGTGAGGCTTTGAAGGGGAGCCAAGCATGGCCTTTGGCATTGTGTAATTATTTGCTGAGAAACTGAAACCTAAGGGCGATATTCGCTGGTGCACAGCCTCCCACAAAGGGTATGGCTCTTAGGTCTTTGGGAGATAAACTCTACAATAGGCTTGGAAGAGAACCTCTAACATGTATTGAACCTAGAGCCACTTTGTAGGGAGCCCCCCAAAATGCAGACATTTTTAGATTAACTCAAAGAGAGGATAATTGTAGCCCTGATGGACAGAAGAAGAAAATTTTAGCCAATATCTTCCAAAGTAAACAAGATCCTTCTAAATGTCCTGTAGGACTGTCATCACTCTAGTTGCTCACTGGTTAGTCTCCATGGTCACTGCTATTCTTACTGGAGGGCAAAAGATTCATAAATATCCACATCTGTGAAATTGTATATGAATAAAGTGGGTGCCCCCTAGCACTGTAATGGCTTCAAAGAATAGATAAGACCTTGAAATTCTCTGCAGGTAGGAGTATAAATTAATGCAATCTCTCTGGAAACCTATTTAGCATAATGCATAAAAATGTTCACACACTCTAAATCAAGTCTCCCTGATAGGCATCTACCTTAAGGAAAAAATCAGAGATGGTAACACAGATTTATGCTCAGGAATGTTTATCACTGTGTTATCATAGCAAAAAAAAAAAAAAAGGAAACTAAATATTGACTATAGACTCATTAAATAAATTCTGAAACATCTGTACTGTGGAATTTGAAAGGGCAGAGTTTTGAAAAATACTTAGACATGGAAAAATGTTTGTGTTATTGGTGACTGAGTTATTGAATTATGGTGATTTTTTGTATACTTGGTGTTTTTCCAATTTTCTACAATTGGTAAGATTTATTTATATTCAGAAGAAAATACATTGTAAAACAAAAAGAAAGAATGCTATGCCTAATCTCCAACAAAATAATTATTTGAGCTCCATTTTTTTCTCAAAGAAGGATAGAAGAGCCTTTTGTATTTGAATGGAAAGTCGTCATCCATTCAAGTTGTAGAGCTATGCTGAAGCTGACAATAATGTTGTGTTCTGGCTCCTCTTGCACACAGTCTCTTCCAGAGGAACCCAGGAAGGCCTCCTATAGATAATATGGATAGGGAACTGTAGATGAATACTACAAACAAAGTAGGCAGAGATAGTGCCTTGGTAACCAAGCAAAGAAGAGCTCATTCTCCTCTTGAGTTCTTTAAGGGTTGCCTAAGAAAGGTCACACCAATATTGATGATGGCCTTAGATAGAAAGGGCAGGACACTAGTCATTAAAATAGAGTCAACTGTCCCACAGCACTTGTCGCCAGTGTAATTGGTGTCTTGCTTTCCCATGCCCTGATTCCAGGAAAAAAAGTTGTTTTGTTGGGTTTGGAGTTTTTGTAAACTGCAGTGACCCTTCTAATAAAGGTCCATAGCTTCCTTTTCTTTAGTGAACTTAATATGTATTAGTTAGAAGGCAATTTTCACCCTGCCACCCTCTGGGTTGACATTAGAGTTATGTCAGTCACATCACAGGGGGTATGTGGAAAAGATAAAACTTCCCAAATATAAAGAAAACTCCACCTTCAGCCAAATCCCAGGCACACTTTGCCAAACACTTTTCCCTGGAATTTTCAAACCCACGTGTTTGAATGGGAAATTTAATCCACATGTTTCTGATTCATATGTACACTTAATGCATCAAAATACCATTTCTTTGAAGTCCAAATGGCCTTTTTATAGACTTCTTCCTTAGGAATGGAAAGTTGTGCTTGGCCAAGAACTAACAAATTTGAACCCTCAAAATTCCAAGTTCCTTTCAAAGTTCACAACTCAAGAGATTAAACCAGGCTTTGAAATACACCTCCATCCCTCCAACCATCCCAATGTGACTGTAAATCTTGGGATATCTCATTCCACCACACCTCTCAGTCTTGATCACATATGTTCATGGAGGCTTCCAGTGAAAGCCAAGTGGTGAAGAGCTATCATCCATGGAATTACCATAGCAACACAGTAAAGGAGAGTGGATAGAGGAAGGGCTAGTCCCCAGACCCCAAAGCCCCACCCCAGGAACCTGAGAAGAAAATCAAGGATTGGCCAGGGATGACAGAGTGGTTAGGGATGAAGCCAACAATTCACTCTCAACTACAGAGCAATGCTGAGATTCTATTCTTTCCCTGGGAACTCTGAGGGTAAAAGATCACGGTTAAAAAATTTGGATTCAGAACTTCTACAATTCTATTCCCAAATGTATCATTGCTGACACTGCCTCAAACCTCATTCTGAATGGATGGTATTGTAAACCCATGTAGGTTCTTCAAATCTCTTAGCTATAAATTATTTGAAACATAAATCAATACTGTCAAAACTGGAAGATGGAGAAGAGGACTGTGGAAGATGAGAGAGAATTATCCATTTCATGTAATGTTTCCATCAAGCTAAGCCTTACTGCTAGCTGGGCTCCAATTAGCTAAGAGTCAGTGGGTCAGGAAAGGGTGGAGTTGTCTGAGATCAGCAAAAAGGATCTCCTCTTTAATAGAATCTCTTCTTTGCCTCTGAACTCCTCCTCAGACAGTAGGTCCCTTGAAAGTAGGTCTCTGCTTAATTCATTGTCTTATCCACCACAGTGCTTGGCATATGGTGGGCAATAAACTTTTATTGAATAAATTGAATGTGACTATCTAAATAAAATTTAATGGACTTTTCTATTGTTCCTTTGAAAATCTCTTCTACCTCTTTTCACTCACTTGTACTTTCAAAATTTGACTGTAGAAAATATTATCAGTACTATCTCCCCAGTGTACCAGCTATTAAGCAATACTTAGTAAAAATAAATCAAATCTGTATCTTAAGCAATTTGCCTACCCTCTATCATCAATCACTTCAAGTAGGCGGATGAAAGGTTATTTGCAAATGGGCATAAAAGACAGGAAATTTGGACTGCAAATTCCGTTAAGCTTGCCTTCTTAAGATAATAACTGAAATGTTTATCAACCCAAAGATAATGCATCTAAAAATATCCAGTCATGTTTATATTAGGGAGTAAGAAAAAGTGGTGGCTTATTGTCTTCACTCTTTTTAGGCTTTCTAATGAACTTTGCCAGTCACAACCCTTGGTCTAGAGTATATATAATCAACACCAAGTTCTAATTGTTTTTAGAGAGTTTTTAGAAATTTATCAAAGATCTGCCAGCCTCTAGTGTTGACATGAAATAAGTAAGATGCTCCTCATTTTTCAGCTTCCTTGATAGAATCTATACTTGCTCAATTTTAGTAAATCAAAAAAACTAAACTAAACTAGTTAGGCTACCATTTCTTCTTCAAATAGTGTCTATGGTCATAACTACCATATCTTTTAGAGTTCCAAGTTGTGTGCTATTTCTGTTATTCTAATGGGAAAACTAAAACAAGCAGACCATTATATAATATGCCAATAAACTAGATTTAGAATTTGAAGATCACTATTTTCTGCCTATGGCTCAAACCTCTGAATCATAAGTCATTTTTTAGAATAATTTATTTAACTTTGTTTATTATTATTATCATTTTTCAATTTTCTTTTTTCTTTTTTGGGGGGGTGGGGTGGGTAGAGGTTTTTGCTATAGGGCATGTGCGCTTGCCAGAAAGACAGAGAGAAACAGAGAGACAGAAAGCAAGAAGTCACCCCCCAGGGGGGATGGCCATGCCACAATCTCTTCTTCATTTTCTTCTTGGGATATTGGGCCCACATGCCTGCCATGAGTTTAAACCACTAGGTCGGGGACTCAAACTGCAGTTGATTACATGGGAGTCCAGTGATACAGCCATTACACCAACTGCTGGTCCCTCATTTGCCAATTTTCTATAGGGCAAACATCGTATCTTTAAAGCTCTCCCTTCTTCCTAGTCTCTCAAGACTGTAAGGGATCTTGGTGATCTAGTTCTGTGTCTTTTGAAAAAATGTTCAAAAGCCAGTTTCTTTTCTATCCATTAAAATCTTTTGCAAATGCCCAATATTGTGGAGACTCTGATTGAAGATCAAGTAGTGGGGATGTGAGAGGCCACTCTCTATCTGATACTGAAGGATTCAAAGATGGAGTTGAACTCCTCAATGTACATGTTGACATCTATGATACAGTTCATTCCTCAAAGCCCAAAATGATGAAACAGCTTGCCTAGGGTCTCTAAGCTAATGACAGAACCAAGCTGAAACCCCAGGTGATCTGATTTTTTATTGATTTGCCCATTTCATTACCCTGAAATCCACCATCCAGGGCAGATTCGTTTTCTAAATCAGGAACCCCATTGTTACTACAATTTAAACATCAGTCAAAAGCAAAATGACTAATGCATGGAAAAGAGAACTTTCTTGGGTTAAAACAAAATCACAAATAGGAGGCAATGTAATAGTTTAGATCAGAAAGTGGCAAACATTTTTCCATGAACAGCCAGTTAGTGAATAGCTTGGGCTTTGCAGACCATTCGAACTCTGCCGCCAGTACTCAACTCTCACTCTAGCGATACTAAAGAAATAAGTGTAGCTGTGTTCCAGCAAAACTTCTTTTGTGAACTCTGAAATGTAAATTTCACATAATTTTCACATTACAAAATGTAATTTTCTTTTGACTCTCCCCCCAAACATTTAAAAATGTAACAAAACATTACTAGCTCACAGGCCACAGGAAAACAGGCAGTGTCTGGGTCTGGCTCATGGACTAGAGTTAACAACTCTAGTTTGTTTAATTTTTTTTTTTCCTCCACAAACCGTTTGCAGAATCGAATAAAACATTCAAGTTCTTCAAGAAATGCTTAGCACATAGTTTTTGGAAGAGCTCAGACAATGCAGTTACTCTCTGAATCTCAGCAGAGTCTCAGAGTCCTGGCAAAGCCCTTCTAGGGAATTTAAAAAAAATTTTTTTTAATTAAAAAACCTTGTCTATCTGCCTTTGAATGAAAATCTAAGGGATGTAGCCCTGTTAAGGAGACCCAACTGAGCACAAAGGCAAAGGTGAGGGCCTGGGTCTTGTTGACAAGATTTCATTTATCTGGGGCCAGCTGTAGCAGTAAAGCAAGATCCTCTGTGAGGCAACCACACATGGGAAGGTTTCTGGTTTACATCTGGGCACTTCCCTGACTGCATGCCTATAGCCATGACCCAGGGCTGGCTGAATGCTTGGAGTAAATTGCACATCAAGATCCCACCAGAGGCACTGTTTCTCTTTGTCTCTGTCTATCTCTCTTGATCATGGAAGAAACAAAAAAATAAACTAAGAAATAAGATCCCACATATCTAATGTTGGTGCCACTTTAAGCAGGTCATTTAACATTGATCTGAAGACAGAATCTTATTTCATTCTACATTAACTGTGATCCTAAAGAGAATGGAAGTCCCTTACATTTCTTAAAATGGAAACATTAATTCATCAGCAGGCATGCTAACAACCATGATGGTATTACCTAACATGGGCAAATAGGGAATCTTCATGTGCTGTACTCCACTTTTTTCAGAACTGAATGAGTTTTTACCATTGAAACATTTTTGTTTTGTTTTAGGTATTTGCCATAAGGCAAATGCACTCACCAGAAAGAGACAGAGAGAGTAAAAGTGAGAGATCACCCCCACAGTGTGGATGGCCATACTGCAATCCCTTCTCCTCCATTTTCATTTTAGGATTTTGTGCACACACATACATATGCCCTGTGTGATTATCAAGTCACCAGGTCCAGGGCTTAAACCATGGTCACCAGGTAGAAATCCAGCACCTTAACTACCTCACCACCTACTGCCCACCCCAGGGAAAAAAATTTAAGAATAATTTGGAAACAATTTTAAGAATCACTAGTACAGTCATGCAACTGCTTGGACCATTTCTCCAGTGCAGAAAATCCCCTTTCTCAGTTTTTTTCTATTGCCATAGTCAGTTAGCATTCACTCCATGAAGCATTTGCAATCACACAAGACTGCACATGTCATTTATAAATTTGTTCTATAGTGCACCCATAATAGTATTCAGAATAAATAAACACTTTCTGGCACTTATCTAATGTATTTTTTTGTATGGATAGAATTAACATTATTCTAGTGTGGTGTGATGTGTGTCTTAAGTTTTTGACCACCTGCTTTGTAAATCCCAGTCTCACACTTCAGTTTAGAATGTTATTTCTGTTATCATTGGGCCTAAGTAGAAATTCCCATTTGAACTACCTCTTACAGTCATCTGAGTATGGGTTACCAAAGCATACTTTCCTTGCAATATAGTAAGACCACCATGTTAACAGCACTACCTGTAGAACCTAGCCACTCTGGACAACACTGTCCTAGTATGGAAAGTCATCGAAGTATCAAGGTCTAGTCTCACCTGATCCATGTTCCTGTGAGGTATAAGAGGTAGCTGGTAGAATATTCATTAGCCTTTGAGAAACAACATTTTGTCTTGATATTTGTTCATGCTGTATCTTTGCTCTGTAACACCTTCTCCTTTCTCTCTCATCTTAAAATCTTCCTTACATTTATCTTTTAAGGCCACTACCATGAAGCGCTCTCTCACAGCCTCTATTTGAATTTTTTATAGCCCAAATTTTATTGTCTTGGAATTATTTTAGAGAATTGTACACATGGCTGCCTCCATCAGATGGTGAGCTCTACAAATGGCAGACTTTTCACTGCTCCTCTTTGTAGACTTTTCTCAACACCAAGCTCCAAGAGCAAGGTTCTGTTTACCATGGCAGAAAAGGGAGATGGAAAATGAAAATCCCAGATTCCCCCAAGAATGGCAGAAATCACAGCTGCCCTTCAACAGCCTAGGGCATGCCCACGGTGCATTAGAGTAAAATTGTCCCCACACTGCAAGGACTCTGCCTACCTGTGAAGAATGGCCAATCTGAGCAAACATGGTGACCTTTAGACACAAGCAGAAATGCAGTTCTATGAGTTGTCATTTACATGGTGATAAAGTAATTTGCATGTGAATGTGCTAGCTACCTTAAACTGCAGAGCAATATCTGTCTAAGGAAGAAGCCACATGTGTTTATCAAAATTTGCCCTAAAAGATCATAGAAACTACATGGTGCCAGTAGTTTCCAGTCGTTTTCACATCTCAGTCAATTAACATCTGAAAACAACTGGCTTTACATTCCATTTCATCTTTCTCCATTTTCTGCCCTTTAAAAAAATAAACCTAAGACTTGTTAGGGGTCAGGGTCATCTCTATCAGAGAAGTCAAGCCCACCAGATCCTTGCTTTTCTACATTTTTATGTCTTTGTGTGTTTATTTTTGTGTTTATTTACAATCCACATCTTCCCCCACTCAGAAAAATGCATTCTGCTGAGCAAGTTCCAGCACCTAACCAGAACTCCCAGACTCAGTTTACTAGTTCTGAATAACCCACCTTTCCTTATTTCTTAGTGTTTTTGTGGTTACACAGGCAGCACCATTTTGGCACATGTACACAGAGCTGAAAATGTTTGCACTTGGTTGGCACCACTTTTCTCTCCATTTCCTGATGGTTAGCCAATGACTAACTGGTAAGAGTGTATTAAAGTACAGACCCCTCACCAGGCAGGACAACCTAACATGAAATTTGCAGAATTCTTGTGGGACTAAGTTGAGTGACTTACCTGGGTCACATGGTACTTTAGTGGCTGAGAGTAAATTCTAACCCAAGGACTCTTTGTCACTACCATAAACAGCTTATTATTTTAAGTCATATGCTGCATAATAATGCTTTGGTCAGTGTTGACCACATATATGACAGTGGTCCCACGGATTATAGTATGCTATACCATATAGCCTAGATGTACGTGTAATAGGCTATACTATCAAATTTGTGTAAGTACACTCTATGACATTTGCACAACAAAATTGTTTAACAACACATTTCCCAGAATCTATCATCATTGTCAGATGGCCCATGACAGATGACCATGTTAGGTTCTACAGAAAAAGAGAATAACTCACAAGCATTTATGAAAAAGAGAAAACAAGTGGTGACCCCATGACCTAGTAGTTGAAAGAGCTGGACACCACAACTCTGACATTCAGGAATCAGCTCTAGTAGTTGGAAAAGCACACCAGGTGCTTGTGGGTGCATGTATGCCCCAAATCCCAATAGGTTGGAGAGATAGAGGAGAAGGTATTGTGGCATGACCACACTACACTTAGGGGATGATTTCTCCTTCTTCCTCTTTCTCTCTATTTGGTGAATACATGTGCTCTCTGGCAAATTAAAAAAAAAAAAGGAAGAAAAAGAAAAGAAAAGAAAAGCAGAACCCTTCTGTATTAGTTGGAAATGGGCAGGTCAATTGATCTCCAAGTTACTTGCATCATAGAATTTTCCTAGCAACAGATAAAAATACCAAGAGTTTTACACATAGACCGAACTGGTTTTAAACCAGAAGTCTGTTATAAACCAGCTATGGGACCATAGGTAATTTATTTCAATTTTCCTAGCCTCCATTTTGCCATATATAAAATGAATATAATAACACCTAATTTGCAATATTACAGAAAGGATTAAGTATAATACACGCAAAGTCCCTATCGCAGTATCTAACACATAGTTAATATTCAACAGATGGGGACCAGCAGATAGCATAATGGCTGCATCACTGGACTCCCATATAGTCAACCACAGTTCGAGTCCTGGGCCTGGTGGCTTAAACTCACACCAGGCACATGTGCATGTATGCCCAAGATCCCAAGAGGAGAATGGATGAGAAGGGATAGCAGCATGGCCATCCCCCCTGGGGAGTGATTTCTTGCTTTCTGTCTCTGTCTCTCTTTGTCTTTCTGCACATGCCCTATAGCAAAAACCTCTCCAAAAACAAAAGACAAAACAAACAAATAGAAATAGTCAACAAATGACATTGTAGAAGTGGTGGTAATAACATAGAGCTGGACTCAAGAAACTGTAATTTGTAAAACACTGAGGCTCACAAGTACAAATATGAAACCCTACCATGTATAGTGATAATCCTTGAATAGTAGAGTATTATTGCTAAAAGAACATTGAGGATTATATTTTAGCAAAAAGAATATCTACTTAGACCCATGTACATTACAGCTGGCATGTCAGCGATGAGCTATTTGCCAGTCATTAATGTCTGCAAGGAAATGAGAATAACTATAAACATCATTGCGTGAGAACTGGGGAATGAGATCTTCCCAAGACTGTTTGCAACTGCACAATTTCAAGCTGACATTTTCATTGAACCTAAAAAAAAAAATTATGCTTAATAAGATAATTATCACTAGAGGATCAGGATCTGGAAACCAAACCTCTATCATCTGATACATAACATTTATAAGATCTGTTTGGAGTTGAGACATAGAGAGCCCCCAAATTACTTTTCCAAAATGCATTATAACCCCAGCAAAGGAATTTAGATAATTAAATCTCAAATACCATTAAAGTCAAATATCAAGTTCATACTTATAAAGAGTATGTTTATTCATTACTTCCATATTTCCTTTTCTTTTTATGGCTATAGATCAGGTTTGTTTGTTTTGCTTTGCTTTGTTTTGTTTTGTTCTATTACACAGATTACAGGAAAGTAGCTCTCTAGTTAGCCCTTACCATTCTAGAATTAACAGGATGAGTTACTTCTGTTCAAAACTACCAGAATCAGTAACCAAATATGGCCAAAACATTTATTCTACTTTATGTGACCACTGTGCTATTCACAGAGAAACAAATTTGCCAAATTGCCACTTAATGCTATTTCAGTCTTTGGTTTCAGGTTATCTAGACAGACACAATTCTCTTCCAGTAGAAGACTGGAGAATAATTTGAAATTTATAAATAAATATGGAAACACAACTCTACCAAGGGCCCAATGTCAGTCCACATTTTCTTAACCTCAGGTGAGAGGAGTAAGCCAAAGGTTCACAGATTTCTATGAATACTCAAAGTTGATCTGTAAAGCTCATTTAAGGGACTTGGACCAAGAGACATTATCAAAATGTACCTCTTTTTGGGACCAGCAGTGCTGTAATGGCTATGTCACTGGACTCCCATGTAGTCGACTATTGTTTGAGTCCCAGACACAGTAGCTTAAACTCACACCAGGCAAGTATGCATGGGTGCCCAGGATCTCAAAAGGAAAATGGAGAAGGGATTGTGGCATGGCCATCCCCTCTGGGGGGTGATTTCTCGCTTTCTGTCTCTCTGTTTCTCTCTGTCTTTCTGGCAAGTGCATGCGCCCTAGAGCAAAAATCTCTCAAAAAACAAACAAACAAACAAACAAACAAAACAAAAAACCTCTTTTTATTCGCAAGCTTTTGGATTCAAGTTAATTATATTTAAAGCTGAGAAGCAAATGGCCCTGCCTCCATATTCTATTTATTTGTTCATACCAGGTAACCACATTTCATCATAGCAGGTACAATAGTAATTTAAGAGGTAAATATTTCTGTGAATTTCACCTGCTGGACATCATGAAAGAAAAAAAAAGTCACTCTCTTGACCAAATTTAACATGTTTGGGTTTTTTATTTTAGAAATTCAGATGCTGTGATCTGAATGCTCCAAATTGCATGGCATGGCATAAAAAAAATACAAAAAAAAAAAAATCATCCTTCAGCCTTGAGTGACAGACAATTTACACAGATAACCCCCAAGATGATCAGACACAGGGAAGGGATGACCACACACAAACACAAAGGAAAGAATTTGAAATCTCTGGATTAAGGATGTGATTTGGCTATTAGACGAAGATTGACTATGGACATTTTATTTTCCATCTCTCTTACCCTTATATATGAACTGAGAGACATAGACTCACCAGACAAAATCTAAAATTGCTTCTAACTATATGACTGATTTGCAAAGATGAGAAAGAGAGAGAGAACAGCCATATTACAAGTATAATGTCACTATGAATTCTGTAAAAACCATAATCTCATTCATAAATATAATGCTGTCAAATAACAGTTGATATCATCCCAAATGCACAAATATCCCTGGAACACAATGAACTTAATAAAAACAATGAATATTAAATCAATGGTAAGCCTTTGAAATGTAATTGTTAAACAAATATATTTATGCTATTTTAAGTTTTTTTATTTATGTCATGAGAGTCATAGAAAGAGTGAGAAGGAGAGACAGACAGTCCCACCAGGGTCCACACATTAAGATCCATTCCCGGTCCCAGCCAGCCAGGGTCACAGACATACATGCACAACCTGTGTGTACAGGGACATCGTAGGATGCAAATCCAGGACTACCATGTTGAATAGGCCCAGGAGCACTGCACTGTGTCATCAATGTGTCACTACAGCTAGCCTATTTATGCCATTTTTATTTTTATTTTTACCTCACTTGTTTTCTAATTCACTTGAAAAATTCCAATAAGTTACAATCATTCATTAACATTATGATTTATTCAGCTCCCATCATACAGGATCCATTAGTAATTTATAAGATAAAGTTTCTGCATATAGTAAATAAGACAAGGCTAGATAGATGGCATGGTGGTTAAGACAACTGGATCCCATATGGCTGACTGAAGTCAAATCCTTGACCCAGTAGCTTAGAAAACATGTCTGCACATGTGTGTGCATGCCCAAAATTCAGAAAGAAGAATGGAAGAGAAAGGATTGCAGCACAATCATTCCCCACAGGGGGTGATTTCTCACTTTCTATCTCCCTCTGCCTCTGTCTCTCTGTCTTTCTGTGGTGAGCACATGCTCTCTATAGCAAATTCAAAACTAAATAAATAAATGAAAGAGAGACCTAAGACATACATGTTAAAACTTCCCTATTTGTGGACCCAAGTATCATCACTCTCTAAATAAGGTGATAGACCCTACCTGAATGCAAAGATGCACATTAGTCATTAATTTCATCTTGGATCTTCATTTGTAAATGATAATTGTAATTACATAGCTTCTCTCAGGCATCAAGTGTAAAAAAAACCTTGCCAAAATTTTCATCTTTCAAACATGTTCAACCAAGCTCAGAACCTTAAAATTATTCATTGCTTTTTATCTTATCCCAAGGTTTCTGCCAGGTTGAATTCCCAAGAAAACATCCTGAGATTAACACACAGGAAGTTGAGTAGGAAGTACTCTTGAGATCACCTTTGAGGAAAGGAAGAGATAGAAACAGGCTTGAGAGAGGCTGGGCAGTGAAATAGTCTCAACAAGCACTTAAGTCAGCCCCTACGGGCCTCTGAAACTGGGATGACCTTTTAAGAGATGTCTCAAGGTAAGGCAAAGTAGTCCTTCCATCCTGAAGGAAGACCCAGGGAGCTTGTCACAGCATCCACTACAGTTCCTACTGGAACAAGTTCTAAGTAGGTAAACATTCCAGTTGGCTTGTTACCAAGCAATATTTCTTAACAATATACTATATGCTAAATATTATAAAGACCACCATATTTATATGCATCCTTGCTACCAAGAAGCTTTCAATTTAGGGCTCAGATGGTGGGGAAGTGGTAAATATGAGGTTCTTTGAGGCAATTTCACATAGGAAGGTTCCTTATTCAAGTACAGAGGCTTTCCTAAGTATGCTCAGTACACATGTGCCCATGATTTGGGGCTGGATAAAGGTTGGGGTTGGACTGCAGTTTTGGAAGCCTGTTTTAGATTGGATTGCAGTTTTGGAAGCCCGTTTGACACTCACTCTCACTCTCTCTCTCTCTCTCTCTCGTCTCTCTTATTCATGGAAGAAAAATTAAAAAGTATTTTGTAATAAGATATTTTAACAAAAGGTTTAGTTGAGGAAAGAAATTAAAATATATTTAAAACTCACACGGTACATTTTAAAGTAACAAGCAGCATCAGAATAAACAAAGGTAATCAGAGTTCATTTTAAAATTTCAAAGATAAAAAAGACTTAATACCATGAAGTTTGAAACAGGAGAACTTCAGTTATGTCTTTATGAATAGTAAGATTTTGTTAGGTGGAGAGCAGGAAGAAAGTCCTTCTGTGTAGTTTTAAAGATAATAAGTTATTCAATGATACTTGTTTTGTTTTGTTTTAGAGAGAGGTTATTTGCTATAAGGCACATGAATTCGCTGAAGAGACAGAGAGACAGAGAAAGAGAAAGCAAGAAATCTCCCCCTCCCAGGAGGGATGCCACCCTGCAATCTCTTCTCCTTCATTCTCCTCTCAGGATTTTGGAAATGCATGCACACATGCCCTGCATGAGTTTTAAACCACCAGGTCCAGAACTCGAACAGCAGTTGACTAGGTGGGGTCCCATGATATAAGCATTGCACCATCTGCTGGTCCTTCAATGATACTTGTTAAAGTATGGGAAATAAAACTTTATTCAAAATCATCACAATAGGTCTCTACAATGGGATCTTGCAATCAGGGAGTAAGACTGGACTTAATTTTGAATACAACATGGGCAAGTCAGAATTTATAGCCAAGGAGCACTGTGAGCTCAGTGGATAGAACATTATTAAGAGGAAAGATTAGGAGTGTGGAGGATTCTAGCTAAGTTGACCTACCAGGATTCTTGCTGAAGACAGACCAGGGTAATCAAGATATTGCCTAGGGGATGGAAGGATGAGAAAGATAATCAGATATCAAAAATAATTAGATATCCAATGTGGGAACTTCTTCCTAAACTAACTAGCAGGTTTTTTGATGAAACTGGATTTTATAAGTAAGTACAAAAATGGGCCTAGCAGAGGATTCAAAAGCCTGACTGAATTTTGGACAAGCAAAGAATCTGTTAATAGCAAGATACCTGAGGCAGGACAGAAAGTCAAATGCAAGGCATCTGGAAGTCATCTTCTTACAAAGGACCATATTCCTTTGAAGATAAACATGCAAGGACTGGGGATAGGAGAAGTAAGGAAATGTACAATGAGATATGGGGACCACACAGGTGAGTCTAGATTTTCAGGTGAGCACAGAAATGGAACATTTGTCTTTTTCAGAAATAGCAATAGCAAGGATGACTTTTGAATTATCCATTCCTGAGCAGGGCAGGAGCAAATTTATTGGATATCTACCATGGCAGTGGCTTCTTTATTATTTTTTAAGTTTATTTATTTCTTCCATAGTGATACAGAGATAGAGAGAGAAAAGTAGTATCACCAGCAGGGTCTTAATGTCACAATCTAATCCCAGCTTCAGCCAGCCCTGGGATCATGGGCACTTGCATGCCCAGCATACTCAGGGAGGTCTCCAGACCCCAACCTGGAACCATCTCATGTGAATCAGCCTCACAGAGCATCACATTTTACTGCTGTGCCACCACTTGGCCCCTGACAGCAGCTTCATTAGTAGGCCAGTTGTATAACATGATTTTTGGAAGTTCAGCCTAGAATCCATGTATTTTGGATTTCCAATGAAGAGTGACTAAGGGAACCAGCAGTTAGCGTAATGGCTATGTCGCTGGACTCCCACGTAGTCGACCGTGGTTCGCCTCCCAGACCCGGTGGCTTAAAACTCACACCGGGCGCATGTGCGTGTGTGCCCAAGATCCTGAGAGGAGAATGGAGGAAAAGGGATTGTGGCATGACCATTCCCCCCTGGGGGGGGATTTCTCACTCCCTGTCTCTATATCTCTCTCTGTCTGTCTGGCGAGTGCACGCACCCTATAGCGAAAACCTCTCCCCAAAAAAAGAAAAAAAGAATAACTGAGAATTCTAGCATACATGTATCTTTTTTATTTAACATTAACAACAATTACATGAGTCAGTATTATTACCCCCCATCTTATATACAGAAAACTGAAGCTATGAGGATAAATAACTTGTCGAAGATTTTCCAGCAAGTATGTGGCAAAGTCCAGATTTGAAGCTAGGACTATCTCAATTCCAAACACATGATGTTTTTTTACAATAGCCTAACTATCTTCCAAAGACAAAGACATGAATGGGGCTTCAATATTCCATATATGTATCTACAAGCAGAATAGTTTCCACAGTGAGTCATACAATATGACACTTGAACTCTGAGCTGCAGTACACAATGCTAGATGTGGATCATTTCAATGGGAGAGAAACACCAGACAGTGGAAGTTGCCTGCAATCCATGCCAAGGACAGAAAAGGATGAGTTCTGGACCCAATGGGCCAAAGAGGCTCTGTCTAACCCTACTTTCTGTGATTGCTTCCCAATTTAAAAATTAACCACAATAATCTCTGTAAATAAGTTCAAGACCATAGTGTAAAGCAATTTTTGCACTGCTCAACCCACGTTGTTCTGTATATTAAATTTCAGCATCTCATCTAGGTTAACTTCTTCCCACAGAATAATAGAGGCATTTGAGCCACCTGTCTTAGCCTTTCAAATGTAAAGATCAGTTTTACTAGGTGGATGTACTAGACAGTGGGCAAAGAGTATGCATTTCTGGGATCACTTGTCCATGGTTAAAAGTGAAATTGGAATTGGAAAATAAATGATACCTTAAAAGGATATATAATCACTACTTACTTTCAAGCCCAAGGAAACTTAATTGCTACTAGAATCTGGCCTGGAATCATTCTCAAAACAGTTCCCAGAGAGCCTCTGTCAATAAGCTGTAGTTGGTATAGATTAAAAACAAACTACAAACCCTGATCTGTAGTCTTCACCCTGGTAAATTATCAAGAGGACTTACAGTCAATGAATTTGAATACAGCCATATTGTACCTACCACAAGTAATTTTCTGAAAATCTGCCAGTGAGTAACTTTGGCTTCAGGGGAAAGAGCTTACCCTCCGACCTTGACACTTCAAACCTAACTTCAGACCACTTTAAAACACTTTATGGCCCCCTTCCATTCATATAGCGTTCTTATGAATGTGCCTTTCCATCCTCAATTCCATCTTGAGCACAGCTGACAAATGCTGCATGGACTCACAGCTGTCTCCTGAGAGGAGCCCCATGCTTTTTAAACAGCTTTGCTTTGTGACCTGACCTACAGGCAGGCTGCATACTTCAGTGCATTGACAGCTAAGTCATGTCTTTTGTCCCAGGCACACAGATACAGCAGGGTAGGAAAAGTTCACACTAAACACTCACATTTCAAAATGGAAATAAATGGCTCACACCAAAGGCCCAGTGCACTTAAGTTTGGAAGACAAAACCTCCCAAAGAAAAGAGTGGCCCAAAGGAGACTTTTCAGAGATCTCCACAGGACCTGTTGGCTACGGTGACTGCACCTGGAGGGCTGAATAAAGCAGATCTACTACCAGCAGGAGACCAGATATCTGCACTGGATAAGGAATATCAATGTTTTTATTTTCTTTTTCCTATTATAACTTTATGGTATATTTTCTTCCCTACTGAGTCCTATTCCTTTCTTTTTCTTTCCTTTATCCCCTTTTTATCCCTCTCTTACACTTGTGCTTTTTATTCCTCTTGCTTTTTCTCATATTTTGTGGTTCTGTAGCTCTTATTTTTCTTCTTCTTAAAACTCTTTCTATTTTCTTTCAGTTTTCCAAAGCACTTCCACAGCTGGTCCCATCTGTCTCCCCTAAATGATCCTCCCTCTCTAATCATACTCATTTCCACCCTGATTCCACCTACTTTTAATAGGCTAGACTCTACAATATCCACACCATAAATCCTACTAACAAAGATAGTTTTGAGGACTATAAACACCTTTTAACACCATCCATAGAAAATAGATTCACTAATATATAACCACCTTTATCCTACAGTTATCTCATTTTTTAAAACTTCACTTTTGAAGGACCACCAATGGCATTGTGGTTAAGGTGTTGGATCCCACATGGCCCACAGTGTGGTTTGAGTCTCAAACCTGGGGGCTTGAAAATCACACCAGGTATGTGTGTATACCCAAAATCTCAAGATAAGAATGGAGGACAAGGGATTATGGTGTGGTTATCCCCCTTGGGGGGGGTGATTTCTCACTTTTCCTTTCTCTGTCTCTGTCTCTCACTGGCAAGTGCACATGCGCTATGGAAAATTTTTTTTAAAAACCTACTTTTTGATATATAACTCATTTGAAAACTTTCAGTTAGGGATGCTGAAGACAGTGTGGAACAGGGCGGGAGAAGGGAAGAGTATAGAGAAGGATAGCAAGAGAACAAATAGAGAGGCATGACATTAGTGAGACACAGAAATAGTTTATTACCTGTTGATGATAACATGATTCTCAACTGATCTGTTCTGAGAAATATTTCATGTTGGGTAAATTCTTCTTTTTTTTTTTTTGGAGAGGTTTTTGTTATAGGGTGCTTGCGCTTGCCAGACAGACAGAGAGAGATAGAGAGCCAGAAGCAAGAAATCACCCCCCAGGGGAGATGGCCACACAGCACAGCAATACCTTCTCCTCCATTCTCTTCTCAGGATCTTGGGCACACACGCACACGTGCCTGGCATGAGTTTTAAGCCACTGGATCCGAGACACGAACCGCGGTCGACGACGTGGGAGTCCAGCGACATAGCCATTATGCTAACTGCTGGTCTCTATGTTGGGTAAATTCATTTCACAAGCAAAATGATATATAGTGATTGAATGTTTAAAAAATGAGAATAGTAGTAATAATAATAATCTGGTAAAAATTATGAAAAGCTATTTGATGATGATGATGTGGATAGTAATGTCTAATGTCTTTGTCTTGACTGATATGCATGGTATTCCTTCTGGAAAAAGAAAGGTAATACACTATAAAGACATATGTGACTCAATGTCATATAAACAAGATTATGATAATAATAAAAAAACCTTTCATAAGTTTTCAACATAGGTAATACATGTTCTTTGGAGGAAAATTAATAACAATAGATAAGTAGAAAGCAGAAATAAAAAGTCATCTGCAGTTCCACCTTTCAGAGAACAGCCCCCACTCCACCGCATTTCACAATTGATTTGATAAACACTGTCTTCAAGATTCAAAGATAGGCAAGAAAAATACTGTCCTTGCCCTTAGAAGATCCTATATTCAGTGGGAATGGGAATTAAATAAGCAAATACAGTTGTTTCTCCTCCTCCTCCTCCTCCTCCTCCTCCTTCTCCTTCTTCTTTTATTCTCTTGGGACTTAGCACACACACACCCACACTCTTGGAGTGAGTTTTAAGCCACTGGGTCTGTGACTTGAACCATAGTCGACTACTTGGGAGTCCAGCAATGTAACCATTACACCATTTGCTGGTCCCAAGTACATTCTATTTAGAAAAGGACAAGAATTAATCAAAGCAAGGACAAATGATTCAGATTTTGGGAAAGCCTTCTGGAAAATACACCACCCTGAAAGATGAGCAGGAATTGGCTAGGCAGAGAAGAGGGAAAGGAAATATTCCATGGTATCCCTTAAAGACAGTGCAATCCTGGGGCCAGCAGGTAGCATGGTGGTTAAGGGTTCTGGATTCCCTCATGGCTAACCGCAGTTCAAGACCTGGACCTGAGGGTTTGATTTCTCACTTTCCTTCTCTGTCTCACTTGCTCTGTCCCTTTCTGGTCAAATGTATATAAATAGACAGATAGAGAGATATAGATAGATAGATAGATGATAGATAGATAGATACAGATAGATAGATAGATATAGATAGATATAGACAAAAGTTAAATAAAGTAATTCTTTTTTTTTTTTTTTTGAGAGGTTTTTGCTATGGGGCGCATGCGCTTGCCAGACAGACAGAAAGAGACATAGAGAAAGAAAGCAAGAAATCACCCCCCAGGGAGGATGGTCACACCACAATCCCTTCTTCTCCATTCTCCTCTCGGGGTCTTGGGCACGCATGCACACATGCCCAGCTTGAGTTTTAAGCCACTGGGTCCAGGATGCAAACCGTGGTCGATTACATGGGAGTCCAGCGACATAGCCATTACGCTAACTGCTGGTTCCCTAAATAAAGTAATTCAAAAAAAAAAAAAACAGTGCAATCCTGGCACACTAGAAGAAACAAAGGGAGTTTATTAAGGCCGAAAGCAAGGGGCAATCACATGGGGCCTTGTAAGCCACCTGAAGACATTTCCATAAAGTAATGGGGACTCTGAAGAATAAGGAAGAAAACGGTATAACTAGTCTCATACTTTTACTAGA
The DNA here is from genome assembly GCF_000334495.1 of Tupaia belangeri chinensis. NCBI lineage: Eukaryota > Metazoa > Chordata > Mammalia > Scandentia > Tupaiidae > Tupaia > Tupaia belangeri. The sequence goes on from NW_006160001.1 coordinate 2,617,745, forward strand.
ACTAGAAGTCTAAAAGATAAAGCCACACTACATAATAGATGCTACCTTATAATCGGACAAATAGAGGAAGAGAGTGAGAAAAGAAGGAAGAAGAGGGAAGAGAGGGAGGAGGGAAAAGAGAAGGGAAAAAGAAAGAGAAGAATGGAGAAAGGAGAATAGAAAAGAAGTGGAAAGAAAGAAAAGGCATGGCAAGGCAAGGCAAAACAAGACATAGGCAGTAAATAATGGCGCCAGCATACAAACTTAGGTAGTCAACTATATTATACTGTCATGCAAAGTCTGCTATCTTTTCTCTTGAGTTTTATAATAACCATGCTGGGGGTAATCAATCAGGAAACTCTAACAAATAAGCTTTGTATATGAACTATTCATTTTCTTTATTATTGTGGAATTAGTCCTTTGCCTTAGACCTGAGGACTAGTTGATTTCCTTGACTGAAGAACTGGGCACTTTTTTGTGTGTATATTATATTGGATCATTGGAAAAGTCATGAGGTATTTTTCTATGATTTTCTATGTAAAAAATGCATCATAACTTTTCCAATGACCCAATACTTTAATAAAATATTAAGAAAAAGATGCTGATCATGAAGTGGATTCTTCCACTCACTAATCTCTTATAACCTGAAATTTGAAGTACATTACAATTAGGTACTAAAAACACCACAGGAAGACATGCTATGACACATCAAATCATCAAATGGTTTCATATATTTACAATAAAGTAGAAAGCTAAGAAGTTCTATGTATGAGCCATTAGACACTACCATTTTTTTAATCCAGAAAAAAAGTGAAACAGCTGTAACCAAGAATATATTGTTCCTTCTCATTTGATTTTTAATAACTTTACAGCTGTTTTCAATTCAAATTTTTATTGAATTGTTCATATTAATTTATACTTATTGCCAATCACTTTGTTATGAAGCATCATTTTGAATATGCTTATCCAGCTTTTTCATAGTGTCCAAGCCTTTAGTCTCTTCTCATTGAAATAGCCAAGAACACTCACTAGAAAAGAGCATGCCACTTAAGCTCTCCTTTATGGCTGTGACTTTTCAACTAGACTTTCCCATTGTAATCCATTTTTCCACTTGGGTCTTCTATCTGCCACACTGTGTCCTCAAAATCTGCAACCTGCTCCAGCCCATTCTGGAAGTGAGGAGAGATGCCACCTAAACATGGCTGACTGCAATCGACATTTACACATTCATAAATGCGTGTGGCACTTGTTATTCTAAAGAGACCTAGATGTATTTCTGTTCATAACCATTATCTTTCTCAAGCTAAGTGTACTTCACAAGCTACATTGCATGTGATTTTTGTTTTTTGAACACAGATTGTTACACTCATATATAGGGCGGATGTCTTCCAGGACATTTCTTGGCTGACATCTTTATTTCGTGATTCTATGAATGTTTTCTTCAAATTCTACAAAGTGGTTAGATATCCAAATGAAGGCAGTCCAGCTAGCTTGGGAAAGTGTTTTCCATTTTAGCTGGCCCATAAGTGTCAATCCACTAGGGGCCACAGATGCCATTGCTTGGCTTGAGTCTCTTCTAATACATCACTGTGAAACAGATAAAACGTGTGTGTGCAGGGGGGGACTTTACAATCTTTTCTGAAACCTAAATTGCATCAATTTCTAAGAATGTTTGACTTTGGCTGTCTGAAATATCTGCCTGAGTGCCCCTTACTCTTCACATCTGTCTAAACCCAAGGGTAGGAGATGTGTTGAGCACAATGAGAAGCCAAGAGTCAGCACAACCCTCTGAGTGCAAACTCAGCCAACAGTGGGACATCAATGACATGAAACAAATTCAACCTACTTTCTACATAAAAACAACTTACATTTTCTGTCTGCTAAAAGTACATTCGTAAAATGTACTTTTTCCATATGGCTTTAGTTTCTTCTATATGAAGGGTTAGACTGAACTCTGCTTTTTATAAAAAAAAAAAAAAATTGAGTTCTACCTACATAGTGCTGACATATACACTAAAGTCATCTGGAAAAAATACAAGCTACCATAACAAATCCCAAATGCCAGAAGTAGCCAGTCTCATTCTATTGAAGCAAATAGACTGAAGGGAGAATGCATTTAGTTGACAGAGTGAATGGAGAAAATTGATCTCTTATTGCCAGACATACTGTATCAAGACGTGTGTCAAAAAGTTCTGAAACACTGTGTTTTACACACAAAATAAAATTAAAACCTTCACATGAACTTATTTTCAAAAGCTTCTTACTTCTTACCATTCACATGAACTTATTTTCAAAAGCTTCTTACAGCCAAGGATGACAGCAGACTAAGTGTTTACATTAGATATTCCTCTTTAATTCTTGAGAAAAGAAAAGTCATCCTTCAGTGGAAAACAGTATTATTACACAAAGTTTTGAATCTCAAATGGAAAGAATAAGCATATTTCATGAAAAGAACATTTAGCATCTAGTGTTCAAAAGACCCTGCCTGGGCCCTCCCATTTATGAGTGCACATTTGTATCAGAGCCCAGACAATAGATTATAGCAAACTTCTAGTACAACCATCTTTCCTTTTGGAATACAATATACCTACAAACAAACAAAGAAAAAAAATGTGGTATTTCCTCCAGTTGCCAAATGGCCACATCCTCACACTAGGAAGAGAGTCAAGTGAAATCCAGACACAAGAAAGGAAGCAGAGATAAAATGAGAGTAATCCAACTCTTTTCTTCCAATTGCCATAGAATAAATCTAGAAAGAAAGAAAAGGAGACACATTCTAAGATCAAAGTTCATCATTTCAAACATAAAAGTTTATTTTATTTTCTTAATGTGTCTTTTTTTTTCTTCTTGACTAAGAAGCAGGACTTTATTTTTTCTGTGACGCAGAAAGTATTTCACAGAGGATCTTGGCTTTAAAAAAATATTTTATGAGTATAACCCATAGCCTTGCTCTTTTAGATAAAAGACTGATTCCATTTCCTCCCATATGCCACCAAATTCTTTCCCTCTCCATTGCCACCATTTCTTCTACTTTGTTTTGTCTTTCCCATCAGTAAACTCGACACCCTGGCAATTCAATCTCCTGTTCAATGTCATGGTTGAATCAAATCGCTGTCACTCAAGATATAATCCAAGGTTTGAACTACAGTATGGTTGAGTGATCAGGGCAAATATCCCCAAATATGGAATTTCTGGGTTTTCAGCCATTGAGCTACTAAGTGGCTTTAGACAAGACCTCTACTCTGTCTCTTGAGAACAGGTCAAATCCTATTTGTACTGACTGGGACTCGGTAGGAGCAGAAACCACAGGCAAAAAGAACTCCACCTGCAACTGAGCTCTCTGTGTGAGTTACACGGGGAATTCCTTATAATAGGATTTAACTAGCAAATTGGCAACAGCAGAATTGACCTAACAAGATGGAGGTGGGAATTAGTAAATAAAGGGATAGTTTAACAAAATGTCACTTTCACACCAGGGTAGAAATTGGAAAAGACAAAAATGACAGCCATGTTTAAAGATGTCTTTACTCATGCAATATAAATAGTCAGGTTTCCCAGAGAAAATAATTTCCATTCCCACCACTAGCTCTATTTAAACAAGTCTGAAGGCCAATAAAAACACAGTGCTGCTTTATGAGGACAAGGAGAAATAAAGGAAGATGGTGAATCTTCCTTGAGTTCAGAAGTTTAAAGAGAAGATATTAAGAATGGGAACTGACAAATTATATTGATACTGACATATAATTTAAAACATGAATTAGAACCAAGGATATGATAGAAATGTTAATTAGACAGAGAGTAGAAACCAGCCCAGCTGTGATGGTGCACTAAGATGCTGTGCTCTGCAGACTGGGACCACAGGAGAAGCCCAGATTTAGTTTCTGGTCCAACTTAAATGCTAAACACAAAGGTGAGTGCCTGTAATCCCAGAGACTGGGGAAGACTAAAGTGAGAGGGCTGTGAGAGCAAGACCCTGTATACATACATACATAAAATTTTAAAGGAGTAGAAACTGTTCTAAGGATTATGATAGGGAAACATCTGTATAAACAGGGCTTGGTCATGAATTAGAATGTACAGATGCATGAACACACAAATGATTGCAAACTACTCTGCTGGACATTTGCTTTGCCCTGTAAGAGGAGTGTTGAAAGAAACCCAGAGGAATTGACACTAGTTTTGGAAAACCATCTGACAGGATCCAGAGCTAAGACACCCTATTCAAAGATCAGAGACCTTTGCCTAGCAAACTCACTGCAAAGGAAGAAGGGGACAAGCAGATAGCCCTTAGTTGAGTCCTATCACAAGGCTGACACTTAATAAATCTTTGTAGAATTGAATTGTTGAAATAAACTATACAAGGGTAGAAGAACTGGGCTTTTTCAAATTACAAAAGCTGCCTTTATAAGTTGCACTGCTCAGAGAGTGTTTGGGAAAGAAGGCACTGCAGAACTAAATAGTTTCTTTTGCAACTGATAGTAAGATTAGAGGGAAAGCAAATAGCAAGAGAGCAGACAATCAAAATCAAATGGATGTAATTTAAGTAATTGGGTCAAGGAATGGTAAATGCAGCTCAATTTAAGATAATGTTCAATAAATTGCTTTAAGAAATAACCTAGGGAATACAGGTTAAATGGAACAACCATGTAGAAGATTGATCTGCAAGTCACAATAAAGAAAATCATTGAAACTAACCACCAGAGCATTACCAACATTAGTAAAAGGCTGTGGCTACCCTAACAGCAAAAATGCAAATAGACCACTCAGACCACAGAGTGCTGTCCTCATCCACACGCTGTGTTCTGCTCTTCCTGTGCTAAAAAAAAAAAAAAAAAAAAAAAAAAAAATAAAACATTTCCA
>NW_006160001.1:2623116-2638674 GCF_000334495.1 Tupaia belangeri chinensis
CCCCACCCGCGGGGTTCTGCCCTCCCTGGGTAAAAAAAAAAAAAAAAAAAAAAAAAAATTAACCATTTTCCAAGCAGCTCTTTGAACTTAATGTAATTCAAGATGTTTACAAGTTTCTCCTAATTTCTCTACAAAGTTCTTTTTTTGCCTTGGAAGAGTTGGCAGTTATATTCACAGGTAAAATGGGCATGTTATCATGGTACTACATACTTATCAAATATTTGGTAGACCATCAGGGCTAGTACCCCCAAAATCCATGTGTCATTGCTTAAAGAGCTTTCCCCTAAAGAAGGTGGGATATGACACAAAGACAATACCAGCTCTATAGGTAAAACTGAAAGTAAACTAAGCTTCCAGTTTTCTCAGAGATGGAGCTAGAAATGACTTGGTTAGCATTTGTCTATTTGAATTTAAAATTGATTCCTTTGGTTAAAATTAAGAAACACTGGGATACCAGTTCATTGTAATGAACATTTACTGAGCCACATGTTAACCATTGTGCTAGGTGCTAGAGATTCCACAATAAATGGATTGCACCCACTGCCCTTAGGAAGCACCCACAATACAACACACATGGCAAAGACGATTGATGCTGCGTGCAAGGTGATCACACAAAACACGTTCTCTGCACACCTAGCCTGAGCATAAATGTGGAACATGCTTTCAAAACTTCAGAAATTGAAAAAGCAAGCCAAAGAAAAAAAAGGAAATGTTTTATCACTGTCATTAAGGCTCAACCAAAGGAAAGCCAGGGTGATGAATTCCAATCATTTTGCTAAACAAAAACTGATCAGTTCTTGCCAGTAAGACTTCAGCTTGAGCAATAATATTCCAGCCAACTTCCTTTCTCAGCTCAGTCTGATCCTTTTTGTTCCAGCTTTGAAGTTCACTTCTCCCAAATAGCTAGAATTCACCTGAATTCCTAAAATGAGCAGGGCTCACCCAAACAGAATAGCTAGGTGTCTGGATTTCACTAGTTCAAGGAAAAACATTTTAAGGGGAAGCATCATGGGCCATTGAATCTGAGAAAGGTGAGTTTGGATTCTGCTTGTACTTGGTGAGCTGTTATTTAGCCTCTCTCACCTTCAAACTCCTCTGCCATATAATGAGAATAATACCTAGCATATAGTTAATAATAAATGTTAAGACCCACTCTATACAGTCTTATCAGATGTAGGAGAAATTACCTTCCTAGATCCCATTCTTCTTTCTCTCTAGCCTGTCTCAGAATTGTGACATTCAATGGAAATTATCTCAGCTTGATATTGAATTCTAAGAGAGACCTAAGTTAGTATCTTGTGAATAAAAACAAAGAGGGTCATCAATGTGCAAGCCATAACTCCTTTCAGAAATTCTATCAGAGTAACCTTTCTCAAAATTGTCTAGGAAAGGAAACTCTAGGTATGCTCTGTACTTGTTTTTGTCAAACGTGAATCAAATCCTAGCCACGGTGTACAAACTAAAAATGGTAGAATTTGAAGATAGAGTAGGAATGAAGGGTAAAAGGGAAATGGTAATACCGTTATTATTCATATAGGTAAGGAATTGTGTAGGAGAGAGGTTGAATAACCAAGCAAAGAACACAGCTTTTCTGAAGTAAAGGTAAAATGTGGTGTGCCTCAATTTCCATCACCATGCTCTATTCTGGCATGAACTCGATTTTCCGTTTTCATAATCAGAGCTCTAACACCTACAACCTTGCAATACCTGAAGCCTGCACCTTCTGGCAATACCTAGCAACACCTAACAACTATAGTAGGCACTCAGGAAGTGCATATAAATTAATTATCTTGAGAAAGGTCAAATGAAAATCATGCAGCAGCTCGGAATCAACATTTAAGCAAAACCTCATAAAATATATGTATCAAAAAAGAGTTATCCTGTTCCAAAGTAGGAAAAAATAAGATGTTTTGCTCTCAACTAGGCAAAACACTCAAGTAAGTTCCTCCACTCCTACCCAATCATTATCTTATAATATTTTTCCTGACATTTTTTTAGAACAATTTGCTATCCATTCTCAAAAGCAACTCTCCAAATAAAATAGATTTCATCATGATTCAAACTTACAACACATTTTAGTAAAGAAACACCAGATAACATTAGGACAGCTAATTCTTTGGTGCCAAACAACCAAACAGATGTGATTCCTGCTACTTCCTACCTTTCCAAAAGACGTGATTAATGGAAAATTATAGGGATTTTCTAATTCTTGTTGAAAAGCTTGATCGATTTATTGGTGCATGCAGCCAAACAATAACCAGGTCCATGTTTCAAATCATTGCAGATAACCTAGAATCTGGGGCTCATCAAGATTCTATACTTTGCCACAAGACTGGTGCCAAGAAAATTTCCTTCCAGCTCAGTAATCCTTCTTACTTTCTGGATAAATTCTACACACAGCTTTTCTTTTGCTCCTGCATTGTTGGCTTGACATTTCTCATAGCAGCCTTGCAAATGACTTCTGTCTTTTGAAGATTTGTTAGATAAAGTCGCACTGTGTTTCTGATCCTCACCATTGGAATAATTTCCACTTTGCACTTAAATCATACCTTCCACAGAAGATTCAGTTCAGCATCTCTCCTTCCGGGAAGCTATGACTGATCATTTTGTCCCTAGGCTAGATTAGGTTCTTCTGCACTGTGTTCTCCAAAACTCTATGTGTCCTTAATACATCTTCACACTTCATTATTAATTTCTATTTAACTGTTTATCTTTCCAACTGGACTGTAAGATCATCAGGAAAATATAATATCCTCAGTACCTGGTTGTTGTTAAGTAATTGAATGCCTTCCAAAGTTTTATCAGCACTCTTACATACCAAATCTCATTCTTTCTCATGAAAGAAACCACAGCACTTTTATTATACTTCAGCTAATGGTCACATTATATCCCTTATATCTATTCTGATCTTCATTGCATGGGGGCAATTTGAACCCCAGGAGTTTGAGCAAAAGATATGGCCAAACAGTGGGAGGTGTGTCCAGCTTCCCTTGCAGCTAGGCTCTGACCAACTAGCTAAGTATTGAAGAGATGTGTACAACGTCCAGATCATACCACTAAAAAGGAAGTTTAAGTTTCTTTTGCACTTATTCTTTTCCCCTTTCTAAAGGCAGGAAAGTAAACATAGTGGTAGTAAGTCAGTCTCAACCAAGGGGATGAAGACAGCAACCTAAGAAATGGTAGAACAAGGGACCAGCAGTTGGCGTAATGGCTATGTCACTGAACTCCCATGTAGTCGACCGCAGTCCGAGCTCTGGACCCAGTGGCTTGAATTCACGCCAGGCATGTGTGCGTGTGTGCCCAAGATCCCAAGAGGAGAATGGAGGAAAAGAGATTGTGGCATGGCCATCCCCCCTGGGGGGGAGTGGTGATTTCGCACTTTCTGTCCTTTCTGTCTCTGTGTCTCTCTCTGTCTGTCTGTCGAGCACATGTGCCCTATAGCAAAAGAAAGAAATGACACAACCAAAAGACAGAAGAAATCTGGTTGTAGGGTGAACTTAGAGAGTAGGACCACCTGTCTATCCTGTGTTAGACTATTCAATAAGAAAGAAAATGAAAGAAAAAAGAAACTTGTCTCTTGTTTATATCTCTGGGTTTTTTGGTACTCTTTTTATTTTTTTTAAACTATTAACTTAAACCTTGAGCAACAGGTAACATGGAGGTTAAAGCCTGAAACTCTTGGCAATACCTAGGAATGGATCCCACATGGCTGATTCTATGGTTCAAGTCTTGGATCTGATGCCGTGAAAATCATGCCAGGTACGTATGTGTGCATATCTAAAATCCCAAGTGGAGAATGGAGGAGAAAGGATGTGGCATGACTATCTCCCCAAGAGGGTAATTTTTCATTTTCTTTTGCTCGCTCTCCCTCTCTGGTAAATGCACATACCCTATAGGAATATAATAAAACTTTTTAATTTTTAAAGAATACTTAATGACCAGCATGTTGTATAGTGGTTGGTAATTAAGAATTGGACTCCCACATGGCCAACAGTGCTTTGCCTCCCAAACCTAGCAGCTTGCTTTCTCACTTTCTCTCTCTATCTCTCTGTCTCTTTCTCTCTGTAAGTGCATGAGCCCCATAGAAAATTTTTAAAAAATAATAATAACTAAAATTAAATAAATAATACTTTTAAAAAACTTGGAACTTAACCAATAATTTACATCAATTGCAAATCCTATAACTTAATTTTGTCTACAGAGAGGACATTTTAAAGTTTCCTACTCAATAATCCAAGCATTTATCATTACTACTATATATATATGTATATATAAAATATATATACACACATATACATGCATATGAAAATGCCAATCGTTTACTATTCATGTAGCTACTATCCAGCAGCAATAAATAATTTAGTCAAGTGTTATTATGTTTAACATCTGCACTAGAATGAAGGCTGTGTTTACTTAATTGATAACCACTGTATTAATTTGGAGTTGTAAAAATTTTTTGTGCTAAGTGGTACAAACTGGCAAAATGACAAATTGTTCTTTTCAAAATTATTTTAAAGAATGAATAGTTCTTAGTGTAAAGACTATATTCAAATAGGTCTAAAGTGTTGTACAATACTTATTATCTATTCATAAAATCTTGCAGGCCACAACTAGAATAAATACAATTTGTTTTCATTAGGTGCTTATAGAATCAGTCTTGAATCTTCAAGTCACACCTTGCAATATTCAGATGTTTTTGAAAGTCAATGTTTGCCATTAAAAATAATAAACCCTAAGGGACATTACAACAGATTTAGTCCTTCTTGTTCTTTCCCACACTAAAATCTTAAAGTCAGAGAGAATGCTCATAATGGCTACTGAGGATTGTCTCAGCTTTTACAGTTTTCAAAGGCACACATATCCTGACATATACTATGATTTGGACTCAACCTTCACCATGACTGATTTCCTGCAAACAGTATCCTCAAGATATTCCAGATGACAAGATGGGAATAAATCATATTCCCTTCGAAACAAAAACTTCTACCTATAACCCACATGGAGTACCTAGAGAGCTTCTACTCTGAGGATAAGATTTCTTACTCTTAACCCATTTATGCCTACAGATAGACCCAGAAAGGATACCACATTCCCACTGGGACTCATCTCCAAGAATAACTACATCACTTCCATTGAGTATACAAACATCATTTTCCCATTGTGATCTCCTCTTCCCACCCCATTTAAAATTCCAAGTTTTCCTGATAATCCCTAGTCATGTGGTATTATCTAATATACTCTACATGTTACTGATTTCTCTTGTTTATTTTCTGTCTTTCCTACTAGAATGTAAACTCCATGAGGGTAGGGAAGTGGATATTTTTTGTTTAATGTAATTCTCAAAGCCTAAAATAATACATGCACATAAGGAAGGAGTGAATTTCAGTAAATACTTGTTAAATCAATGAATGAAAGGAGGCCCTTTTAGGAAACTTTGACCCTGGCATTCACTCACATTCTGATGGCACTATACAAGTCCACACACAGCAAGTGCCTCTCTTGCTTTCTTTTTTGTTTTGTTTTGGTTTGGTTATGGTTTTGGTTTTTGGTTTTGTTTCATTCACAGGCACAGGTCAAGGAATTGTTAATCAAGATGGTACAGCAGTCAACAGAAAGTTTCAACCCAAGCACCCTTAAACAAACAAGTGAACAAATTTTTTTTCCTATTATAGCTGAATCAATCTGGCTTCTGTTATGGATTAAAATCTGTCTACCAAAAGGTATGTTGAAGTCCTAACCTCTAGGACTTCAAAATGTAAACTTAGTTAGAAATAGGGAGGCAATCAAGGTCATTTGGGTGGGCCCTAAACCAATATGTCTGATAAAGGGGACAAAAGGGAACAGAGAAAGAACTACGCAGAAGGAAGGCAATGTGAAGACACACAGGGAGAAGACAGCCATGGACTAGAGCAATGCAATTACAAACTGAGGAACACCTCCGAGTGCTGATGAGCACCAAGAACTAGAAGAGGCAAGGGAGGACTCTCCCCTAGGACCATCAGAGAGACCTTGGCTCATTTTACCTTCATAACTACGAGACAATAAATGTGTGTTGTTTTAAGCCACCTGCTTTTTGTTGCTGTGGTACAGCAACACTAGGAAACTGATACAGCTTGATGAAAGTCACAAGTTCTAGGATTGGGACCTTTCTCTCTTCAGTTTTGGCCATAAATCAGCAAGCTCACTTAGTCTCTCTCATGTGCTCTTAAGAGGGACACTTGGGACCAGCAGTTAGTATAATGGCTATGTCACTGGACTCCCATGTAGTCGACTGTGGTTCGAGTCCCAGACCCGGTGGCTTAAACTCACGCCAGGTACATGTACATGCATGTCCAAGATCCCAAGAGGAGAATGGAGAAGAAGGGATTGCGGCATGGCCATCCCCCCAGGGGGTGATTTCTTGCTTTCTGTCTGTCTCTCTCCATCTTTCTAGCAAGTGCACATGCCCTATAGCAAAATCCTCTTAAAAAAAAAAAAAAAAAAAAGATAGACATTCATAATTTCCAGGGCTTCATGTTTCTTCATTTTTAATGGAACAGAATTGGCTTTTGGAACACCAGTGAGTTTGGGAGTTGAATCTCATTACTAATGTAGACAGATTTGAGTCATTTGCCCAAACAGCAAGTCAACTGGCTATGCTGGTTGCTATAACCCAGTCAAAGTCTATCCCTAGAGATAGGGGAGAAGTCAAGTCCTAAAGCAGCAACTGCTGATGCCCATTTATATCCCTTCAGCACTCTATTTACTTGCCCAAGGCTGCTCTTAATGTAAATGCCTGCTACTCTCTGCTTGAGGGCTTTTCTTTTTCCTTCAGACCCCAGGAACATGTTTGGCCCATGCACAAGGCAAGCTGGAAGTTCCATAGTCAATGCCCTCAAAAGCTGCCTTCGGATAACAAATTGATGAAAAAAATCTCATCATCCTCACTTTTCAGTTGGGATAGCTCTGAGGTGTGTTCTCCAGATGATTCCAGAGCTTCCCCAGAGAGTTGAATTCTAGTTGCCCACAATGATTAACACAATGACCATATGGGCAGCTATACCAAAATATCATAGACGGAGCAGGCCTTAAACAACAAATTTATTTCACATGGTTCTGGAGGCTAAAAAACCCAAGACCAATGTGCTGGCTAATGCAGTATCTGATGAGGTCCTGAACCTCAAAGACAGCAGTCTTTCTGCTATTTCCTCATGTGACAGAAGGGGCAAGGGAGCTCTCCATGGCTTCTTTTTTATTTTTTTAAGAATTATTTTATTTAACTTTATTTATTGTTTTTATTATTATTATTTCCCAGTTTGATCAGAGAGCAACAGTGAAAGAGAGAGAGGGAAAATGAAAAAGCAAGTAACCAGGTCCAGGACTTGAACCACAGTCAGCCATGTGGGAATCTATCACCTTTAACCACCATGCTACCTGCTGGCCCCTCCATGACTTCTTTTATAAGCTCACTCATCCCATTCAGGAGGCCTCCACCCTCATGACCCATGAGGCCATGTGGAAGTCCAGTGCTTTAACCATACCACCTGCTGGCCTCATCTCCCAAAGGCCCTATCTCATAATACGAATAGATCAAAGGTTAGAATTTGGGGAAGATACACATATTCAGACAATAGCACACACCTTTTATTAACTTCTTCTCCTCTCTGTCTTACTTCATCATCCCCCAATGGTATTTCTCCCAAATAAACTAGTTTTACTTAAATCAAATTCAGATTTGCTCCCAGAGGTTTCCGAGACAAAGCCCAATAGTAAATTGCAAGGTAGGAAATTTGGGAAGAGAAAGGGTGAGATAAGAAAGTACTGGTAAGTCAAGTAATGAGTGTCCACTAGAGTTAATTACTGTCTTCTTTTTGAATTAAGTAATAAATCAATCATGTTTGTTTGTTTGTTTGTTTGTCCTGCAATTTTGTTTAACAGAGAAAGAACACGGCATCGCCTCATGGGCCAGGAAGCTTGTACACTGGGTATTATTCTGGGATTCCTTCTTCCTACTATTTTTATATTTGTAAGTTACTCCTCTTCAGCATGTTTTGAGTTCCTACTTAAGACTAAAATGATCCTTGTCCCTAAAGAATAAAAGGGAATTTCAAAAAGCTTATGGAAAAGTTAAAGTGAGAGTTTATTTTGGTGCCAAAAAGAAAAACAAATGAAGTCCATGACTAGGTTTTTTATTTTCTTCCTAAACTTTTTTTAAAGAATTGTTTAATTCAATTTGGTATTATTATTATTATTTAATTTGACCAGAGAGAAACAGAGAGAGAAAAAGCAAGATGCCAGGTCGAGGACTCAAACCACAGTTGGCCATGTGGAAGTGCAGTGCTTTAACCATACCACCTGCTGGCCTCTTCCCTCAACTTTTTGAAGACCCTTTATATGACCCCAGGAACGCAGAATATGGCATAATCTTTCTGAGTAGGTCTATTGCTAAAAGGATCAGGGGGGCACTTTCAAAATCATTACCCATCACTTGGTTCCCAGAGGACAGCATTAGAGATCAGAGCAGATTAGAGCAAAGATCCAAATCAGACACATACATTATCACTCTCCGCTCTCCATAAGCACTTCTTATTTTAATAAACTAACTTTAAAGTACAATCTATATTCTAGAGAAGTTCAGAAATGGTTCCCTTAATGAGATCAGTCCTGCTGAGCCCCCTTAGACAGCCTGAGTGGCCTATCTACGTTAAGCTTTTCCCAACTCCTCTCCCAGAGCATTATGACATAGTCCCCGGATGTCAGAGAAATAATCCATGGGAAAATCCACCCTGTGTCTCCAGCAAGTAAAGGCAGTATTTTCCAAGTGTTGCAGGACGCATCCCTCCAATTTTCCTTTGTTCTCTGAGTATAAGCAGATGTTAGGCATTCTTCTCATTATCTCGGGATACTGTATAATATTATTATGGTGTCAGACTATTAGAGGCAGCAAATGCTATACAACAAGAGACTTAATTGAGGCTTAGAGCTGAATTGTTAAGTATGTAACCTTACTTCAGGGTGTTTGCAAATGCTTTCTGGAAACAGTTTAAAAAGATGTTTTCAATTGTTCAAACAGCAGTTTACCCTGCCAAGATCAAGTAAAAGCTTCTTTAGATATGGGCACAATAAACATATTTCTTAAGACTGCAATATTTTTTTCAGCCAGAAGCACAGCAAATCTGTGAGCCAGAAAGCCTCATGCATGCCACTTCCTGAACTATTCCAGGGAAAAACTAATGAAATGCTGCAAAAGTTGTACTCAGATCTACCGTGATCTCATGGCCACAGAATTCCTCTCTTTCTTTGAAGTTACTTTACTATGATAATAATTATCTGTCCATCAGTGTGGACTTGGCCCTGGCCTATCCCTAGGGGTAAAATTTGGGTGCAAGCAACAACAGCTGACTGTCAGGGAAGAAGCTAGCAACACAGACGGTTGCCCATCATTCTTAGCTGAAACATTCGTTACCATACGCATGAAGGTACTGGTCTTGCAGTAACTTGGCGAGTTACAACTCTTAAACATTTGGTGGAGGCACTGTATATTTTTGCTGTGCACGATAAAAGACAGAAAAACCTGGGTCATTTAAGATTGGTTCCAGGCATAAACTGCTAAGTGGCATTTTGATTTTCCTTTACTGGATAGAGGAAAGGAAAACAGAAACTGAACACTTTGAAAAGTACATTCAGAGCAGAATCCAGAGTGCAGAGGCACATTATCTAGGCTGTGGGTTATGTAAGCCACTTTTTGTCAAAGTCTGCTCCCAAGGAATTGACCCCAATAGGTTTCTGAGTTTTTTGTTTTGTTTGTTTGTTTGTTCGTTTGGGACTGGTCAGCATGTGTGCGAGAAAGGGACAAGCTTAGCTTGTTTGTTGTGTTGCTTATTGGTGACAATGGTCAAAAATTGAATGAGAAAATCCATATGAATAAAAAGGCTATGAAGTCTCAGTAATTCAGATCCTGGAATCCAGAATTTAGGATTATTCTATCATTGTTGTATTTCCAAGGAAATCAACAATGAAAAAACAGACTAGAAGGCTGTGTTTAAGCAATTTATTCAATTATAATTCTATATACTTTAGCAGGGGATGAGAAAGAGGTGAAGGCTAAATATAAATGATTATAATATGTTTGCTCAGTAGGATCTATAAACAACTTTTGCCCTGGAAATATTATTTACCTAAATAAAACTGCATTTCTTTGAAAAATAAATACATAACTCAAACACTACAATTTCAGTTTAGTTTATTCCTTACCTCTATACTCATACCCAACAATAAGTCTATTTAATGAAATGTTTACTGTATTAAATAAGTGAGATTTAGCCACTGTGGTTTCATTTAGTTTCATTTCTCATGACCAAGATTGTTGCATATAAACAAGATATTTTTAAAGTTTGCTTATCTATTTCTTCTATAAAAGAGACAGGACCAGCTCCGTAGCCTAGTGGTTAGGGAGCAGGATCCCACATGGCTGACTATGGTTTGAATTTTGCTTGGAAGACACGCTGGGCACATGTGTGTACATGCCCAGTATCCTGATAGGATGGGGAAATAGAGGAAATGGAATTGTGACATGGCCAGGCCCCATTGTGAGGGTGCTTTTTTCCTCTCTCTCTCTCTTCCTCTGTTTCTCTCTGGTGAGTGCACATGCCTTCCAGAAGTTAGAAAATAATAACATAGAAGTTTGATTAGGGCCATGCCATTTCTGAGTGACACCACACGTATCTTTTACATTTAACTCACAATACCCTACGAAGAAGATGGAGCAACAAAAGTCTCAGGAGCCAACGTCCTTCTAGTCTGACTTTCTCTAATGTCATCCACTTGGTATCTGCAGGCCTCCTAGTTTTTAATTTTTACAGTGTTGATTACACTAGTAAAAACTGGCAAATTTTGTAATATCTTACCCTATTACGTGAGAGAAAACTGGTTATAATGAGAATCAGTGCTACAGACCTGTGACAGTGATAGGGATGACTTCAAATTCAATTTGTAAAATGCCCCATTAAGTTAAAAGCTTAGATCTGGTATTTCTGGGTTGAAAACCAAGATGTCATTATTTTAGAGTACTAAATAAAATGTTTTTGCTGCTAACTTAAGTAGAGCTGTAAAATAAAAAGTAGGACCAGGATACATTCGAAAACAAGAATAACCATAATGATATTTCTCTGGTTCAGCAAGACGGATAGTGTATGCATTCTTTGCACAAGAGGAAGATTTCTCAACTAGAAATATTTTAATGTTTGGTATTAACACCTCTTATAGCCTGTGTAACCTTGAACAAATTACTTATCTTCCTAGTACTTTGATTTTTCCAAGTTGTAAAATGGAAATAAGAGTAGTGAGTTTGGGCCAATTGGTGGCATGGTGATTAAGGCAGCCAGATCCCACATGGTCAGAGTCCTGGACTTGGCGGCTTTGGAAAACACACTGGATATGGGTATCCAAATCCCAAGAGGAGAATGGAGGAGAAAAGATTGCATCATGACCATCCTTCCTAGGGGCTGACTTTTCACTTTCTCTCTCTCTCTCTCTCTCTCTCTCTCTCTCTCTCGATAGCAAAAACTAAAAAATCTTTTTAATTTTCTAAAATATTTAAAAAGTAGTGGTATTTTTTTTAATTGCCATGCACTCTCCAGAGAGAGAGAGAGAAAAGGAGAAAGTACTCCACTTGGGGCATAGTCATGCTGCAATCCCCTCTCCATTTCTCCAACGTGTCAGGATTTGGAGCACACAAGCATACACAGTATATTTTCCAAGCCACCAGGGCTGGGATTTGGACTGCAGTCAGCCAAGTAGGATCTGGCTATAGGGTCAACTCAAAGCAATGTTTATTTCATAGAGTTGTCATGAGGATCTATTGATTTAATGTATGTTATAAAGTGCTTAACAACTGCACCAAGCACATAGTAAGCACTCAATAGAAACTTGAATCATTATCATTAAAACAAGATAGTTTATGATAATATCTTACTCTACTGTCTGCTCACTAACACACATTCTCTTTGATTAAATAAATTACATGTAGAATTTAAACTAACCAAACTGTATTTGCATTTTATGGGATCAAAAGCATCCAAGTTATGAAATGTTCATTTAGGAGTCTTACATTTATCAGATAGTGACATTTTCTGTTGAGGTACAATGTCACAGCCCAGCTTTAGGGGACACTAAGTAGCCAAACTAAGGGGAAAAGAAGCAGAGTTCCAGAGAATTGACTAAAATCGGGGAGCTGGGAGATATTTTTTAAATGCCTAGGGCTATGATGGACTAAGAAAGGATGTGGTATGAGAGAACTGAGAAAAGGCTATAAAGGCAAGGGCATAGTTTAAGGAGACTACCAAGTTCAAACACATGCAATTCCTACCATGCCACCCCTTGTCGTTCAGTTGTGTATCCCTTCAACACATTTACTACCAGGATGCTTTCCAACTCAGCATACTGGAAATCTCCAGATAAATAAATCTCCAGATATTAATAGAAAGTAATGCTACTGTTATAATAAACTTTATTAGAATGTAGTTGTAGAAGATATTGAATGAGGTCCAGATACTCTTCTAAGGATATATGGGAAGCATGAAGAATATTATAGAAACTCTTTAGCATAGATTAGGCAAGACAAAGAACAAAAATAGTCTCAGCATTAGTATAGTACCTATGTGCTTTAAACAGAGTAGCAAACTTATCAGTGAGTGATTAAGAAAAAGCACTACTGAAATGAACCTCAGCTCTAAGCATTTGTTGCTACTTCAAAAAATATGTGCCTAGAACTCAGCAAATTTTCTGCATTGGTACATTTCCATTTTCACTTATAAGACACTGTAAGAAAATCTGCAAGTGATATCCAGCCTTCTGCTTATGATTACTTAGCACAGTGAGGCCCTCACCAATGTATCTTGTTGTTTAAGAAGATTAGTCCATTTTTGTGAAAGTCTGAATTAGAAAACATTTTGATGGGATTATATTATAGGAAGATGTACTGAGATGTGGCAAACTGGGGACCTGGGGCCTAACCTCACTGGTACAAACAGGAGGGCTTCACTGCAGTGGCTGAGACCATGTGGGAGCCTGAGTTCAGTTCCTGGTCCAAACTAAACAGGTTGAGGGGTGGTGCATACCTGTGATCCTAGGTAACTAGGAAACCAGGGCAGAGGATCACAACATGGATCTGAGTTCCTATCAAAAATATTTTTCTCTCTTTCTCTCATTATAAATATATATATATAATATATATCCATATCTATATCTATATCTATATCTATATCTATATATATATATATAGATATCCATATATGAATATATATATATATATATATACACACATATATGTATATATACACATGCATGCACATATGTATTAATATTCTATATATATGCCTGATATATACTTTAATTCAATATAATGTATAATGAGTCTATTACTTATATGCAAGAGAGAAGCTGATGTCACTGAAGTAGTCCTTAAAAAGTTGTTCTCTCAGGGCTGGCAGGTGGTTAGGGGCACTGCACTCCCACATGACTGACCACAGTTCAAGTCCTGGACCTGGTAGCTTGCTTTCTCACTTTTGCTCTCTCACTCTGTCCTTCTATGGTCAAATTAAATAAATTATAAATAAGCAAAATAAAATAAAAGATTTTTCTTCCAAGTAACCTCAGTGTTGCTCCCTGGAATCCATTTTTATATTCTTTGTCTTGCCTAATCTATTGCTAGAGAGTGTCTACATGCTTCACATACATCCTTAGAAAAGTATCTAGACCTCATTCAATATACTCTGACTATGTCATCAGTCTAGCCCATATCTGTGTTATTCTGAGTTCCCTTTTAATGGAACTTTAACTGAAGAGATTTTACTTAGTAAAGTCTCTGACAGTAATCTACTGGGATGGTTCTGAATAAAGGCAGAACGAAGAAAACAGTGAGAATGGAGAAGAAAAGGGGAAAAGAAAGGGTGGGAGAAAAAAAGACAATGCAATCCAATACCGAGTGTTAAGTTGAGACTGAGTCACCCATTCCAGGGGAGAAAAACTTCTAGGCTCCAAATACATAGGAGCCATTTCAGTCATTCATTTATATTCAAGAAACATTTGTAGAGAACTTAATATTCACCAAGCATCACACTAAACACTGGAATAAATACGAGGAGCTATATCATCATGGCCCTCATCCTTCAGGAGCCCAGAACATAGTGGGGAATATAAACACAGAAACAAATAATGACAATTTACAATAAGAATGTTGCTATAACTAAGCATTCCCCCACCACCATCTCAATGACTTAATATAGCACATCTTGATTTCCTGTGAGTGTACCATTATGGGGTAGGGTTTTCTAATTGTTTGGCAGCTCTCTGTCAAAAGGTGATTCAAGGACCTAGATTTGTTCCAGTCAGTGGCTTGAACACCTTCAGCATTTGGTTTCCAAACTTACATTAAGAACACAAATGATCAATATCAAGAATTGAGGAAGTGTTATACCTCAGATCATACAAACACCAAAACAGCAATAACTGTTGCTGAATAGCCTTCTGCCAACAAATTTAAATGTTATATGAAAGAATAAAATTATTTTTTTAAAAGATTTTTGCTATAGGTCACATGTGTTCGCCAGAGAGACAAAAAGGGAGAAATCACCCCTTTAGTGGAGATGGCTACACTGCAATCCCTTCTCCTCCATTCTCTTCTCAGGACTTAGGGCACACACACACACACACACACACACACACTCGGGTGAATTTCAGTCCCAGGTCTGGGACTTGAACTGCAGTTGACCACATGGGGGTCCGGCACCTCAATCACTACAACACCATTAGTCCCTGAAACAAATTCTTGAAAAATACACCTCACTGGTGATTCCTGACACAAAACGAAATTTTAAAAAGTTGAATTGCCCTGAAGCTATTAAGTAAATTGAATTTATTATTTAAATTCCTCCTTCCCACAAATAAAGCTTTAGGCCCAGATGGCTTCACTGGTGACTTCTATCAAATATTTATGGAAGAAATAACTCTACTCTTACACAAACTCTTTCAGAAAACAGAGGCAGGAACACATCCCAACTCATTTTTATGAAACTAGCATAATCTTAAGACCAAAAGTAAATAAAGACATTTCGAAAAATTGCTGAATTTCACTAGGCATTATCTTCATTCCAGCCAGCTGGGTGATTAAAAGAGCACAGATAATTTTATGTAGGAGGTTTCCTCAGGACCAGGCCTACATGTACCACATCTCCTCACATTTATTTGAATGGAACTTAATGAATATGGCTGTATCCAATAGCAAGAGCTGTGTGGAGACAGTCTGGCTGTGTGCCCTCAAAAAGAAAAGATAACCAGATTTGGTGACTGCTGACAAAATAATGTGAAGATTTCTATAATAAAAATACATGTAGAATGCCAGTCCAGCACAAAGAGAAGACTGACCAGTCCTAGCCTTGATGGTGCACGTGATAACATGCTGAACTGTGCGTGGCCAGTCATCAGCTGGGATCCCAAGGTAAGGTAGAGACACATCAGTGTGTGTGCCCAAGATCCTAACAGGCTGGAGAGCTGGAAAAGGGGATCACAATGTGACAGGAT
>NW_006160001.1:2638693-2680644 GCF_000334495.1 Tupaia belangeri chinensis
AATGCCTTTCCTCTCTTGTGTATACACATGTATGCACTCGCTCACACGCTCTCTCTCTCTTATGAATAAAATAAACTTTTCAAAAGAAAACACATGACTGGAGAAATGAATGACTGAATCAGCAGTTAGCCACTGATATAAATAAGGTGGCCTCTACCTAGCTCCAGATAAGGTAGTTAAGCGTAAGCATACCAACAGGAGTAGTGATCTACAAATCACTAATGAACTGTCTCAGTGCTAACTTGTGGCCGAAACACTGGGTGTGCATTTGCTTTCTGTGGGACTTGGCAGCCAGCCCAGCCTAGAATTAAATGCTGCAGTTCCAGTCTATGTTAAGTTAGCGGTATATTCTTCTGGAGTCATATAGCTTACCACTCCACTTCCCTAATTTGCTTTCCTTTTTGTTTCTTTGAAAGGGTGGGAATGGAAGCAGTGGAGAACTGCAGAAATATATCTTAGTTAAAACTCATGATGAACACTCTGTGGTCTTATTGTATACATGAAAATTGGTAAATTTCTTTTAAAAGATAGGAAACTAGTTTCGTTTAAATGCATGCCACATGCCTCTCCCACTTATTAACTCTCTTCCATTTTCTAGATATCTGTTTTTCCTTATTCCCATTCCCTATGCTATTGTTTTTCTTTTTTCATTTCTCGACCTGCCGCATTATATTGTATCTCTCTAAAGAGTGGAAGGGAAGACACACCTTCTAGTGGTTTCTAAGCACAGATAGTCCATTCTCGGCTACAAATATCAGAATGTTTGTCTGGGTCATTTACAGGAATACAAGTTTGCTTAACTTAAGGTTTTGGAGGGCCAAGGTCATAGAGCCACATCTGGTGAGTGTCTCCTTGCTTATGGGAAACATAGCAGAGGCATCACTTGGTGAGACAGAGAAATGTGTGTCTGTGTCTGTGTTCATGCATCTGTCTCATCCCCTCTCCTTACAAACTCATCAAGATTCAACTATGTAGTCCCTACCCTGATGAATTTATTATCACCTCCCAAAGACTTGACCTCTTAATCCCATTGTCAGATTAAGTTTTCACTCTCTTAATCCCACCATAACCAAATTTCATCACATTAATTTGTGGGAGATACAGTCAAACCAAAGCACTTTAAAAATAAAAATGATTATTTACTCCAAACACCATTAGCGCCATTTAGAGAGAAGGTGCATTGCCATGGTAAACAAATCTAAAAAACCTGACTGTTTAACTAAAATGGAACACAATGACCTCTCCTGTGTCCTCGCACCTCCTTAAGAATTTCTTCAGTCGGGACCAGCAGATGGCATAATGGTTACATTGCTGGACTCCCATGTAGTCGACCATGGTTCAAGTCCCAGAACTAGCAGCTTAAAACTCATGCTGGGCACGTGTGTATGTGTGCTCAAGATCCCAAGAGAAGAATGGAGGTGTAGGGATTGCAGCATGGCCATACCTTCTGGGGGTAACTTCTTGCTTTCTGTCTCTCTGTCTTGCTGGCAAGCACATGTACCCTATAGCAAAAATCTCTCTGCAAAAAAAAAAAAAAGAGAATTTATTTAGTCTCCCGGTCTCATCTGCAAGCACAGTGAATTAGAATTCCCAACAGTCTTCCCCATCTACCACCACAACTAACACCTCCATCCTAAATATCTCAGTTTCTCTGAGTTCTCACTACCACTTCACCATACAAACAGACCAAAGAGCTGCTTGTATTTTACTGAGCACTTTGAGGAGCCCAGCATGGTGACAGAAGCATAATCTTCTAGTGCCACTTACATTTCTTCCTGATGGTGAGTCTACCTTCATGAGACACCTTGTGTGCAAAACCAACAGCTTAGCATTGAACCTATATATTACTGCTCCTAATGTATATCATATTCTTCTATCCAGCTAAAATATAAGTTGCTTGGGTCCAAATTAGGTCTAAGGCTGCTTTGGGACTTCCACAGTCTCACGCACTGCTTTGCAAATAGTGCCTCCTCAATAAATATGTTTATTTGATTTAGGTCAAACAAAGGTATAACCACTAGTTAAAAGTGAGAAAGATGATAGTATAAACCTCTTGTATGATGCAACACCTACATTTGAATGGTGTTTCTTGTTATGGAATTTGGATTAGGGCTAACAGAGAGAAGAACAAAAGACAAATTCAGTTCTGGGAAGAGTGGGTGGAGAAAACACAAACTCCTCCCCAAGTGGGAGAAATAGAAAGGTGAGGGAGGGTGAATCTATTGCAAGACTATCAGAGTTCAAAAAATAAACTTCACCATAGTAGCTAGAGTAGCCAGAAAAGTCTGTTTGAAAGGAGGAAAAGTGAAAGTAAATCATGAAGGAATATGATTTGATTAGGTGGAAAAGTCAGAGAAAGCTGTTCTGTCTGGGGAAACAGAATAAACAAAGATGAGAAAGCATGATGGATTGATAAGTCAGGGTCTTGAGGAGAATGGTGCTGCCTAGACCAAGAATGCTAGAAAATTGTTGGAGGGACAAGAGGGGAATGGTTATTATGAAGCCCATTTATGGGCTTTGAAATTTGAAAAATAGGCATAGAAGTAGGAAGACATTACAATTGTTCATGCCTGGAAAGGCCCTAATGAAAGTGCTATTTGGGAAATATTTCCCAAATGGGGAACTAATACTTAATCTTTAGTACTGGTCACTATTTCCACATATGATTTCCTTGTCAGAATAAGCATAGTTTGAACAGAGTCTTGATCTTTGTATTCTCAAACCGAGTCAAAGACCACCTTGATTTTCCCTCTTAGTGCAATTTTTAAACTCCTCTATAGCTTAGCCTATTTGTTCATTATTTGCACAGTGATTTGTTTTCTCTTTTTACAGTACCTAGACAAGTTGGTTTAGCACAGGTTAAAATTCTCATACAGCATCATGTTGAAGAAGATGGTTTAGCTACCACCATATTAACCTTGTCCCAAAAAATAAGCTAGTCACTGGCATATACACTGGAAAAGAACTTCCATACACGAGAATGATAATCACAAAAAGGAAATTTCACCTGGGATTTCAAATTCTAGACCCTAAAAAAAACTCACAAATCTGCCCAGGTATCTTGGGACTTTTGCTTTCAGAACTCAACCTCCATGCTGTAAGGAAGTTCAAACAAAAGGGTCCATAAGGAGAAGAACCAAGGACCTAGTTGACAGTCCCAGTTGAGCACCAACCTGCTAGCCATGCAAGTAGACTATCTTGGAAATGTATCCTCCAGTCTCAGCTGGGCCAAACTAGCTGATGCTATGTGGAGAAGAGACAAGTTGTCTTTACCAAGCCCATCCTAAATGATGGATTTATGAGTAAAAATAAGTGATTGTTGTTTTAAGTCACTAAATATGGGAGTCGTTTTCTTTTTTTTAAGAAAGGATTTAAATTTTTTGTTATTGCTAGAGAGGGTGTACACTGCCAGAGAGAGGGGGGAGAGAAAGCACTCCCCAGTGAGGCATGGATAAACCACTGTCCTTGTTCCTCCACTTGTCCATCCTGCTGGGATTTTAGGGCATGCACGCACATGGGCTCAGTGTGTTTCTCAAGCTACCAGGGCCAGGATTTCAACTACAACCAGCCACATGGGATCTGGCTCTTTATTCATAGCACTTAACCCTTGCAATATGAGATTGGCCCTGGGGTGGTTTATATATATATATATATATGTGTGTGTGTGTGTGTGTGTGTGTGTGTGTATACATACACACATAATGTATATGTGGAAATGAACATAATTTATACACATATCACAAACTAGCCAGGAATTTCTGCTAATGTGCTTATTCTGATAGATGTGGTTGTGCCTATGTGTATGTTTATAGCTATTTCTCCTTTATACCAGTACTTCTGGAACATTAATGTGCATACAAATCACATAGAATATTGTTTAAATGAATGTTATGATTTAGTTTATCTAAAATGGAGCCAAAGCATTTACTTTTCTAACAAAATCCTGGGTATCATCCAATGCCACTGGTTTATGGACCACACTTTAAAATAGCAAAGATTTGATCGCCATCATTTAAGCCTACAGCACCTCTTATATGCTACTCCCTCCAAATAACAGATCTGGAAAAGTCATCTCACCACTTCATTAACACTTTCTCCACCACCATCACCTCCACCACCATCATTATCATCCATCATCACCTCCATGATTACTATCACCATCACCACCATCATCATCTCTGGTACCATCACAACCACCATCACTTCCACCATCATTGCTATCTCCATGGCCTCGAATACTATTATCTTCATTACCACCACTATCACCTCTACTTCCATCTCCATTACAATCATCCCATCATTATCTCTATCATCACCTGCATCACCACCATTATCAGCACTACCACTAACTCCAACACCATCATTTACAACACAGACACTATTAACATCTCTACTATGACAATATTGCCCACTACAGGCCACCAGGATTACTTTAATGACAGATCATTTATTTATCCAAATAAGACTTTTCCTTGGCATCCAAGAGATGATTTAACCAATGGATAAGGACACTAAAATCAAAGACTGTGATCTCTAGCCAAACAATAATGACTATACTAATTGAAGGTAGGAAGTATATCAAGCATAGCCATAACAGCAGGGAATACCAGCTCCTTGTGAAATATAGAGGCCCTTCTGATTAGAAAAAAAAAAAAAAAAAAAAAAAAACTAAAACACAGAATGAAATCCAAGAGCAAGGTAAATATTAATGAAAATAACATGGTTTCATGAGACATTTGCCAAAATAGCCACCTTCACATAAGCCCATTGTAGAGAAATTCACATATTTGGAATGTTTTTTTTTTAAAAAAAAAAAAGATATAAGGAGGTGAGTTTAGCTTACAGCTAAAACAGGTAACTTCTCTGTTACATAAAATGAAAACCAGAAAACTGGAATTTCTTTCTTAATCAGTCTTTCTTCTATAAGAAGATCTCTGAGAAGCACGGCCAAATGTGCTTAACTTCTGTGTCCACAATACGCTAATCCCTGATGAATATAATTTTCATCCTAGAAATAGGAAATCTGCCCAAGTGGTAGCAGCATGAAGTTCAAAAACATCTGCACAGTTAGGTAAAAATGATCTGTATACATACTATGGGTAGCAGTGATTTCCTTTACTAAGCTTCCGAAATGAGAGAGGCTGGGAAGGCAGCAACCGGTCCAGTCAGTGTGAACCCTCTGGGATTTCAGAAGTGATTACAGCAAAGTTCTCTAATTGCTTGTGTGTTTTATTAAGTAGATCCCATTTGAGTCTAAAATCACATGAAATGTTTAAATGTTTCTGTAAACTATACAAAACTATAATTTTCCAGTAAAGGGGGAAAAAAAGATGCTGTCAAATAAGAAGAGATATGAAATGAGATCGTTCCCCTTATTTGTGAGACAGATGTTATTTTTGGCTCTTCTATGTAATACATTCCATATTACGGTCTCTTTTTAACCAAACACTAGGAATAGCACATGCTTGCACACAGTGCACCAAAATCATTATGAGGAAAACTTCTTTTTATTAACACTGACAACTTTTCAAGTCCCTGTGCAGAAACCTCAAGCCGCAGGCTGCAAAACATGGCCCATAATGCCAAGGCCGGTTTTTTTCTTGAATCCATCCAACATATTCCTGCAACAGAAATAAAGCTGTGTGTTTCCTTCGCACTCTACCCTGAGGGTTGGCAAATGATTTTCTTCTCTTATCTTTCCTATAAAGCTCTTGTCATTTTATGCTGACAAGTTTCATAAGACAGCAGTTTTCTTTTCTTTATCATCTACTTTAGAATAATGTGGTAAAAGAAGAGATTAATAAAGACGACACAAACTTACACACACACATGAACAAGATTTCATCATATTTACTGTAATACTACTTGTATTTATCTCTGAAAAGTCTGATGCTGAATAAATCAACTGAAACTCATTAGCTCTCAGGGAAAAAAGTCTCCATATTGAGCTGGGATGACAAGAATGCAACCAGAAATGAATAAAATGTACTGAAGGGAGGCAGACAGCAGTTTTGCCAATCGGAATGTGCAGAGGGAGAAACAAATGGTTATTACTAGGAGATTTAATTTTGGGTTCTTCTTCATGATGAAGAAGTTAACTTTCATTTAAATAATAAATAATTCAGCCATAAAGCTTTCTGGGTGTGCCAAGTACTTCTTTTATTTTTCAGTTTTTTAAGATGGCATCTTCCGCTTGGACAGTCTGGGGATACAGTCTGGGGATACCGCCAGCTAAGATAATGAACTAACAAGTATTACTTGAAAAGGAGTTGCTTTTTATGAAGCTTGATATTGCAAACTGTGGCTGACACTGATGTAAGGAAGTGGCAGCACTTGGAAGTTAGTGGAGCCACAGGCTTCCCTGTTTCAAAGAAGAATCTGTGAGAGTGGGGGGTCTTTCTGAGGCCAAAACTGGGTTGGTGTTTCCCAAGGAACAAAAGTGATGGTAGTGAGAACTCGATGAGCAGACACTTCCCCCTAAATCTCGAAGGAGCACTGTCAGGAAGGAGCAAGAACTAGCCAAGAGGTAACTGTCCCTTCAGTCCCCACATACTTTGGGGTCCAGCTCCCAACTCCCCCCAATATAAGGCTAATTAGTGCACAAAAGGGTAGAGTGAGGTGCTGACCTCCTGTCCAATCTTCCAAACCCAGCACTAGCAAAAGAGGAGCCGTTGAGCTCTGTAAAAGTATTGAGGATGCTCTTCTGCTGCAAAGTCTAGTCTTTCTTACAATAGATCAGGCCCTACCCAGTTTCTCTCAGCCCACTTGGAGGTTATTTGCAGCTTCAGTAGATAGTTCTCAGACATGTCACAGCCTTCCTTCCTCAAGCACCTGAATCTCTCTCTCTGACTAAAGTTTTTCTCTAGATAAAAGAGCATGCTTGGCTCTCACAATCAATGAGATATGGAAGTTGGCTTGGAGTTGGCTCCATAAAGGAATCTAAACTAAGACACCTGCTCTAAGTAACTCCATATTATATAAAGTTTCTCAGGGTGAGAATCTGATGTTGACCTCACATTCAACCAGAAAGCAAAATATTCCCCAAATAGCAACAGCATAATGGCCTATTAAGGTCTGAAAGAGCACCTGGTACCATAGTGTTGATGTCCAAGGAATGAGAACTTGTATTTATTAAACAAATATTTACTGAGGATATTATAAATCAGCCCAAACCATTCTGTGTGCTGCACAACTACTAGGGTTTCTTATTTAGTTATTTTTTTGGTAGAACTTAGTTGCAGCCCATAGTTCGTAAAAGGAGAAGGTTAATTATTCCCACAATTTCTTCAACAGGTTTTTGTAAACTAGAATCTCTGACCAAATTCTGCCACGTATACTAGACATTTATTAGCAAGCAGGCAGAAAACAGCCAAACAAACTGTTCTGTAAACTTGAACGTGTCTCAGCTTTTTGTCTTTTTTTTTCCCCCAGAGATTTTTGCTATAAGGGACGTGTGCTTGCCAGAAAGCGAGAAATCACCCCCTGCAGAGATGGCTATAACGCTATCTCTTTTTCTCCATTCTCTTCTCAGGATTTTTGGTCATACACACATGTGTACCCAGTGTGAGTTTCACACTATGGGTCTGGGACTCCATCCACAGTCTACCATGTGAGAGTTCAGTGCCTTAATCATGATGCCACCTGCTGGTCCCAGCTCTTTGTCCTTTTTAAGCATTACAAGAATCATTCACCTTAGACTCGTGAGATGAAATTCCATAACAGGATTCAGTTAGCCTCTACTGGAATGAGGCAGCCAAAAACCCTGGGAACCAACAGCTACACACAGAACTCTTTTGGAGCACACAATTAGATGTGTTGGGGCTAGCACATTCTCTTCTACCTCTTGACCAGGGCCAGTTGTGCACATTTCTTCCCAACTCCCTGTTCAATGGCTTTATATTACTGGTTCGGCCATGGTAGGGGTATTTATACCACATTTAATTAACCAATACTACAGATTTACTCAGAGACCCTGTTTTTTACCAGCACACCAAAGGCACCCTCCCTAAGAACCTGCTGACATCTCACACATTGATAACACAAGAATGAACAATGTTGCAAAAATATATTTAAACCACCTACTAATTTTTAATACCACTTTTTTTCTTATATAACACTCACTACATGAATTAGTAAAAATGTTTATTACAGAAGGAAGATGGCTTATTGAAAGTTCAAGTATTTGTTCTGTTTCATTTTGTTTTGTTTTCCTCTGATCAATTATTAGCTTACTGCTCCTGGTATGTTCCTGATAGAGTAACTGATAGACCATCTTCAGATTGTAGCTCAAACCAACACTTAGATAATACCACACTACTAATGCTCAAATATTTGAAAGTAAGTTGCAAACATCATACCAGGGAGCTTACTATATACTAGGCACTAGGTAAAGTATGTCTGCACAAACTCTCAGAAGTTTTTGGAGGAGCCCTCCATCCAACAAATATTTTAGAAGAATTATTATGTCCAAGTGCTTATGTAAACTGCTATGGGAAAGCCAAAGATAAAATGAGGGGCCTAATATTAGTGATGCTAAATCCCATGAAGGACTTGTAAATCCCCTTTAATAATCATCCCCACAGCTCCTCTAATTCACCCACTGTAGTTTGAGGTTTAAGAACAGAGAGTACAGTAAGAGTTGGGCCCTAGAGGCAACTCTACCACATGGAACTTAAGAAGCAAAGCAGATCCTTATGAGCAATTGTAAGGAAGTGGGAACAGGGGAGAAGAAGCTTAATTATGTGAAGTGAAGGTTTCAGGCCAAACATAACTCTCAACATCGCTTACTTTAAGTTCTTGAAATTACTACACTCAAGTCAGTCCTTAAGGGTAGCTAATATCCCATTTAATTAAAGATTTGGAGAGGGGAAGA
Source organism: Tupaia belangeri chinensis (assembly GCF_000334495.1). Lineage (NCBI taxonomy): Eukaryota > Metazoa > Chordata > Mammalia > Scandentia > Tupaiidae > Tupaia > Tupaia belangeri. The sequence continues at coordinate 2,647,566 of NW_006160001.1, forward strand.
GAGCTCATGAGACAGCTCTGATCATTTTTTCAACATATACTACAGCCATAGTATAGCAAATTGTACAAGGGAGGAGCAGGATCATCCACCAGAAGTGCAGGCAATAAGGAGTCTGGTTTTTATTATTACAGGCAACTCTAAATAATGCTAGAGATAAAATATTTCATCTTGCCCAAGCAAACCATTTTTTGTCTCCTTTCTCTCTTTGGCATGCCCATGAACTACTACTAGGACTTGAAAATAAAAAAGATGAATAAGATCTCGACTCAGCCCCCAAGAGGGCACAGTCTAATAATAATCTAGTCTAATAAGAAGTAGGTGAACTACTGCCATTTCATAAAAGCCTGATTGAGTTCCCTAGATGCTTTCCATATATAATGGAAGCTGACTGGGAAGACTGAACAGAAACGAATCATTGTATTACAGGAATACAATGACCACAGTAGCAGACATATTCAGGATATGGGTTATAACCCCAAGTAGGCAGTGATCATCTAGACCACAGCCTGGGGAGAGGTCAAGAAAACAAAAGATTCAGATGGATAAGTAGTATTAAGTAGGGGTGGGGTGGGCGTTCCTAAATGGTCAAAGTTGGCAGATACACTGGCCCGATGTTCCAAGTAGATGGAATAGGTAGGGTGAAATTCCCAGAGAGATGAGCCAGCACTTCAATTTTAGCAGACTGCAAGAATACTGACTAAGAGGAGTTTTGGGGTCGTGAGGTCTAATTTCCACTTTGTTACTGACTAAATGACTTTGGGCAAGTCACTGAAATGGTATGAATCTGAGTTTCTTTGTGAAATAGGCAGATTGGACTATACTAATTCTTGCCAGATGCCCTTTCATACCTTCCTTACCAGCAGAACTCCTATTTAGTTTAGGGAGGCAATGTACCCAGATGAGAAGTCGGACCCCCTCATGATTTCTCTGAACAGCTGCCCTGGTGTGGTTCTCTTCTTCTAGACTTCTTATTATATACCATTTATTTGGTTAAGCCATTGCATTATGCCAAATACAATCCCAAATCTTACATTGTGTATGGGTGATCCTCCCTAAGAGAACAAACTTCCATAAGAAAAAGCACATCAGAATCAGGGTAGGAGCATCCAACATTATTACTGTTTTCATCACAAACACTACAAAAAGTCAAATTGAACAAAACCCATTTGTTGTTAGAAATATTCAAAATACAAAAGTAAAAAAAAAAACCTCCCTGATTAAGGTTTAAAGAAGTTGAAGAAAGTGAATTCTATGACTTCCTAGACTAGCTAAAATCATTAGAATTTAGATCCAGGAATTCTAAATTCTAATGATTTTAGCTAGTTAGCTATCAGCACCATGAACATACTAGGGATAGATGGTCATGGAACAAGTAATTCAGATGGGAGAGGAAGTGATTAGACTTTAGGGTCCTCTCCTAAATAGTGGGGCCCAAATTAAGAAGTCCTATGTACTTTGACTGCTGAAAGAGCTAGGACTATAGTCATATCTGAAACAATGACCACAAATTCTTTAGAATGTGAGTGGGAGTGAGACAAATAGTACAGTGGATGAAAATAAAAGCAGAAATACTTAGCTCACCTAAACACATATGGTCACATGAGTGGGGCTCCTAAATTTCTTCCCCATGGAAAGAAATCCATCTATTTTTAAGTACCAGGTTCTTGGCAGTGTATTCAGAAAGGGTCCAGATTGCTGGAGTTTCTACACAATCCCTAGTGTGCACAAATCTACAGGTTGCATTCAAATTTCCTAACATGTCATGTATAGTAGCAGTCCCCAACCTTTTTGGCAAAAGGGACTAGTTTCATGAAAGACACTTTTCCCGTGGGCCAGGGTGTAGGGTGGTGGTTTCATAACAACTCAAGCACATTATAGTTGTTGTACACTTTATTTTTATTATTATTACATTGTAATTATAAGGACCACTGTGATCTGTGGTCTGGAGGATGAGAAATACTGATGTACAGACTTCAGTAAAATAAAGTCATAAACTCCAACTTAAGCATGTTAAATTCAGTAGTAAGGAGGTAGAGATGCAGTAGGAGAGCCACTGGTTTCCAGTTATTACCTGGAATTGATGCGGGTAGAGGAAGGGAAGAAGAAGGATGGGACTCAGAAGAAGAAGGTCCTAGAATACAAAATCGGAATACACAGCCCTTGGCAAAGAACCAGCTTTTGAGTTTGTAGAGCAATTTTTCTGTTTCTTTATGTTCAAATTTCTGGGCAATTAATTTCTTTTATCTTTATTAATTCTGCCACTCCATATTCTTTGAATTTTCTCAGATGTATCCAGTTTCTTGGTTTTAAAATTCTTCTTTGTCTTTCTTGTTTTTCCTGATAATTTCAATTATAATAAATATTTTTCCAAATATCTTGGCCATATCATTATGTGTAACATGTTGTACTTTCTAAAAATGTTTTTATTTCCTCTTTAAGCCAGGTGTTATAAAGAAGTAGACCATTTTTCTTAACTCAAGGAGTATAGATTTCAATTTTAAGGAGTACAATTCATTTTCACTTTGGTTTCATTGGATTTTTTTCCTTCTCAGTTTCAAGTTTTAATGGTTCATTATCAGTGAATTTAGCCTATGTGATTTTTAAATTTGTTTTTTCCCAATACATTATCATTTTTTCTGAATGTTTAATGCGCTTTTTAAAAAAATTGCTATTTTTATATATGAACGACAAGCTGACCGAGGTAGAACTGAAGAAAAATCCCTTTTACCATGGCCATAAAATGTATAAGATACTTGTGAATATACCTAACCAAGGAAATCAAGGAAAACTATGAAAAATTTTAAAAATACATTGAAAAAGACACACAAAAAAGTGGAAGGACATCCCATGTTCCTATATTGTAAGAACTAATATAATCAAAATGGCCATTCTACCCAAATTAATCTACATATTTAACACAATTTCAACCAAATTAGCAGAGACATTCTTCACAGATCTAGAAAAGACAATGACAGAATTTTTTCTGGATTTATAAAAGACCCTGTACTGCCAAAGCAATCCTGTGCAAGAAGAGTGGAGTAGGTGGTATCTCACTCCCCACCCCAAAATATATTATAAAGCTGTGATAATCTAAACAGCGTGGTATTGGCACAAAAACAGACATCATGTCCTCAGGACCAATGGAACATAACAGACTCCAAAAATAAACCCCAAAGCATATAGCCAACTCATTTTTGACAAATGATATCAGTTAATCCAGTGGAAAAAGGAAAACCTCTTTAGCAAGTGGTGCTGAAAAAATTGGGTATCTACCTGCAGAAAGATGAAACTGGATCCCCATCTTTCACTATTGACAAAAATCAATTCAAAATGGTTCAAAGATCTAAACCTAAGACCTCAAACTATAAAACTACTGCTGGAAAACACTGGGGAAACTCTGGGAGACACTGGGACAGGCAAGGACTTTTTAAAAAGACCCCTAAAGCACAGTAGTCCAATAATAGACAAGTGGGATTACATCAGATTAAGACGTTTCTGCACAGCAAAAGACACAGTAATTAGTGTGAATTGACAGCCCTTGGAATGGGAGAACATTTTTGTAAACTAAGCTGAAGATAAGGGACTGATATCCAGAATGCACAGGGAACTCAAGCAGCTTACCTGAGAGGAAAAAAAAATGATTAACCCAATGATTAAAATGAGCTGAACAAAAACCTCTCTAAGGAAGACAAATGAACAGCTAAAAAGCATATGAAAAAATGCACAACATTCCTCCTCATAAAGGAGATGCAGATTAAAACCACAATGATATGATGAGTCCACATGAGAGCAGAGATCTAGTGATTTCAGATATAAGTGCAATGAAAATAATCTGCTGAGAATTTATCCTGGTAGAGCCCCTGTATCCTCCTCTCTGTCTCTCTCTCTCTCTTTCTGTTTCTCTGTCTCTGTCTTTTCATATTTTTTCTTTATTTTTAAATTTTTTAAGGTAAGGTTTTTTTCTTGGCTCCAAAGTCCTCCTTTATCTTGGTAATAATCCCCTCCCCTTTTCCCCTCCCATCTAGGAAAACAGAAATGGCAGCCCAGAAGAAGACTGAGTCTGCCATGAGAGCGGAGATCTAGTGATTTCAGAGATAAGAGCAATGAAGATGTTCTGCTGAGAATTTACCCTAGCAAGCAGAAAGGGCAGGCCAGAAGAATACTGAGTACACCATGAGAGCTGAGATCTAGTGATTTTGTGTGGCACACAAGCATACTGCACAGTTCTCATTTTTTTTGTTTTTTAATATTAACAAAAAAATTTTTGTTAATAATTTTTTAAATAATTTTTGTTTGTTTGCTCTTTCTGTTCTTTTTTTCTTTCTCTTTCTGTGTTTCCTTATACTTTTTCTTATATCTCATCACTTTGCTGCTCAGCCTCCACAAGTCTAAGTGAAAAGTAGTCAAAATCCGAATACTATTTGAGTCCTCATATTCTTCAACTGAATATGTGACACAAAGAGAGAAAAGTGCAACGCCAAAGCCTTCTCGGCTTTGTTTTCCAGTGTTAAGGAGTTTTGTCTTCTCTCAAGTTGTGGACAGGCCCATGTACCTATTATTCAAACAGAATCCTAACCTGTTTCCTGGCTGTAAATATTAAGCAAAATTCTCTTAGCATTTTTTTATTTTGATTTATTAAAGCTAAAACTGCCTTTCTTGAAATTAAAAAAATGTATTTAAGAAATACCTATTTAGTAACCACAGTAAGCTATATAGCCTCAGCTATGTACTGTTTTATATTATATTCATTCTACCCACAGTTTCATGCCTAAAGTCAACTTTTGTTCATGGATATATATACATCAGCTGAACTTACTATTGAAAGTATTTAGATTAATTAAGATTTTTGTGAATCAACACAATGTGGGAAAGAATAAAGGAATGGAAAGAAATTGCAGATACTAGAAACAGGGTGGGAGGAGGAAGGAAAATGTCAGAGGGTGAGAAATAGGGAGAAAATATATATATAAGAAATGGAAAATTATTGACAATAACATATATGATTAAGCCACTTTACAGTTTATTCTGGCTGGAAAATCACATTTTGTATGTTGTGGTGATGTTCAGTGAAAGTATGTAAATACATAAATTAAAAAAAAAAGAAAAGAAAAAAAAAACAGAATGAAATGACACCTAATACCTGTCAGAATGACAAAGATTAAAAATACAAAAAAAAAAAAAAAAATGGTAAGTGTTGCCAGAGTTGTGGTGAAAGGGAAACTCTTCTACACTGTTGCTGGGAATGTAAATTTATCCAGCAAAAAAAAAAAAAAAAATGGTAAGTGTTGCCAGAGTTGTGGTGAAAGGGAAACTCTTCTACACTGTTGCTGGGAATGTAAATTTATCCAGCCACAAAGATCTATAAATAGAACTACCATATGATTCTGTGATTCCACTCCTGGGTATCTACCCCAAGTTTAGGGAAATGCTCAATCAGAAAAGTGCTTGCACATCTATGCTTATTGCAGCATTATTCACAGTTGCTAAGACATGGAACCAATCCAATTGTCCACAAACAGAAGAATAAATTGAAGAAGTATGGCATATATATTCCATGGAAATTGTCCACAAACAGAAGAATAAATTGAAAAAGAAAAATTTACTGCTAAGTGAAGCAAATCAGGTTATGAAAGAGGGACATTGTATGTCTCCACTTAACATATACCGACTGTTTACACTGTGTAGTAGAGACTGAAAGATTGGAGGGCATAAAAGCATTAAAAATAGTTATGGATACTGGAGACACTGTGGAAGGAGGGTGGGAGAGGGTAAGAGTATAGTGAAGAAAATTAGAGATAAAAAAAATAGAGAAGTAAGACATTTGTGGAACACAGAAATGGTTTGTTACCATTTGATGATTCCGTGTATAGTATTCTCAACCCAACTGGTCTGAGGTAAATTTCAAGTTGGGTAAATTCTCTCTACAAGTTAAATGATGTATAGCAATTAAATGAATAAAATAAATAATAATGAAGAAGAAGCCTACAAATGGCTGAACTCTCCCAATGCAAAAAAAAAAAAATTGTTTGCTGTCGACTACATATGTATGTCAAATTTATCCATCATGTTATTCTAATCCTTTCTATCCTTACTTATTTTTAGTGGGCTTGATTTATTGATTTCTAAAAAATACATGTTGAAGTCCATCGTCATTGGGGAGCTATCCATTTATCCTTGTTTTCTATTCACTTTTGCTTTACCTATTTAGACATTTTGTGGCCAAGATTATAAAGGTTCATTTGGTTGATACACATTTCTATCACTCTGAAATACTCCTCTTTGGCCTTTTTAATATTATCCACCTTGCATTCTCTTTCATCTGATATTAGGATTGCCAAATTTGCTCTATTTTTGTTAGCCTTTTCCTTTTATATTTTTTCCATTCTTTTCATTTCAAGCTTTGTGTCCAGTCTGTTTATAGGAGACAGCAGGACATGCCGTTCTGAACAGTGTAACCTCTAGCCTCTCTTATGATTTGAGGGAGGAACAGAATGTGCTTTCCTTCAGAGCAGGTCTTTGGTCAATCTCCCGATGTGGAAGCTCTTTGGTTCACCTGGGTGTCACCACCAAAAAGCCCCTCCCAGCAACTCCACACTGACTGTTTCTTCCTACAGGCATGTCTATGGGTTGTTCACTGTCTGGCATGGAAGATGTAGAGAAGAGAGAGGGTACCGCATTAACATATCTGGATGTACGTGGAGGGAAATCTCAACTAATCACCCCATGAGTTATCCTCAGTGACTTCGTGCCAAAGCTCTGGTAGCCACAGTCACGGGGCTGGAAGTATCATTAGCATCATGGGTGTCTTGACAAAAATCTCTCTTCCACAAGTTTTGAGTTACAATTTTATTCTTCAATCTGATCTCAACTATCTTCCATCTTTCCGAAATAGGTGTTTTTTTTGCCAACCAAAGAATTCTTTTTGTTTCCCAGTATGACTTTAAAGACAGTATTTTAAAATCATTTCTATGGATTTGGGATGAAAGAAAGAGGTTGCAAAAATTCCCACAATAGTTATTCTGTCTTTCCAATTATTTCTTTTGGATAGATTACTGAAATGGGATTGTGGGGCAAAGCATGTATAAATTTTGGGGGAACTTGACATATATTATTGCCAAGTGGCAAGACTGGTAATTTATTGATTATGGTCATTTATTCCACTAGAAATATTATGGTAATTTATTCCACTATCAGCACTTTTCTTAGAAATTTTGCTCATTGTTTAGAACATAAAGAGAAGTTAGACTTCTTGTAGTTTGATGGTTCATATTTTTAAACAGTTTTATATAGGTATAATTAATACACAATATACCACACATGTTTAAAATACACAATCTAGTAAGTTTTGACATGCATATTATGTACTTGTGAAACCACAATTACCATGATCAAGACAGTGAACATAGACAACAACCTTTAAGTTTCTTTACATCCTTTTACAGTAACATCTTCCTATCACTTCCTGCCTCACTTTCTCATCCCCAGGAAACCACCATTTTCTGTCTAAGAATAAGATCACCTATACAACAATTATACAGCATCATCTTAGATTAATTATTTTTTACTATTCCATTTTATTCTCTTATTGAACTTTTAGCTATAAATATTTGGTTTTTTTATTTTAGAAGTTGCTTGAAATAATATGTATCTTTAACTGTCATGATCTATCTTCAAGTGATACTAGACTTAAAGAATTATATTACCTAGCTTTATTATTATTATTTTTAATTTGACCAGGGAGAGACAGAGAGGGAAGGTAAGAAAGCAAGCCACCAGGTCCAGGACTTGAACCATGGTTGGCCATGTAGGAGTCTAGTGTCTTTACCACCATATCACCTGACGGCCCTGATATTAGATCATTTTAACAATGGCATGCATCCTTTTCTCTTCTTCTGTCACTTTGTGCTACAGTTGGCATTTTAATTTTACATATTTTACAATGTAATAAACACATTGTTATCATTTTTAACAAATATCTCCTTAAAATATTAACAGTAAAAGGAAAAGTTTTCCAGACTTACCCAGGTACTTACCATTTCTGTTATTCTTCAATCCTTAGTATGGGTCTGGATTTCCACCCAGTATCATATGATTTTTCTTCCCGAAGGATTTTTTAAACATTTTTTGTAGTTAGCTTTATTGGCGATTAATTTTTTTTGCTTATGTATGTCTTAAAATGTCTATTTGCAAAGGATATTTTCATTATCAAAGAATTTTTTAAAGAATTACTTTATTTAACTTCATTTATTCATTTACTTTATTTTAATTTGACCAGAGAGGGACAGAGGAGACAAAGAGAGAGAAGAAAAATGAGAAAGCAAGCTGCCAGGTCTGGAACTCAAACCGTAGTCAGCCACGTGGGAGTCTAGTGCCCTTATTTAGCTATAAATATTTGGTTTTTTTATTTTAGAAGTTGCTTGAAATAATATGTATCTTTAACTGTCATGATCTATCTTCAAGTGATACTAGACTTAAAGAATTATATTACCTAGCTTTATTATTATTATTTTTAATTTGACCAGGGAGAGACAGAGAGGGAAGGTAAGAAAGCAAGCCACCAGGTCCAGGACTTGAACCATGGTTGGCCATGTAGGAGTCTAGTGTCTTTACCACCATATCACCTGACAGCCCTGATATTAGATCATTTTAACAATGGCATGCATCCTTTTCTCTTCTTCTGTCACTTTGTGCTACAGTTGGCATTTTAATTTTACATATTTTACAATGTAATAAACACATTGTTATCATTTTTAACAAATATCTCCTTAAAATATTAACAGTAAAAGGAAAAGTTTTCCAGACTTACCCAGGTACTTACCATTTCTGTTATTCTTCAATCCTTAGTATGGGTCTGGATTTCCACCCAGTATCATATGATTTTTCTTCCCGAAGGATTTTTTAAACATTTTTTGTAGTTAGCTTTATTGGCGATTAATTTTTTTTGCTTATGTATGTCTTAAAATGTCTATTTGCAAAGGATATTTTCATTATCAAAGAATTTTTTAAAGAATTACTTTATTTAACTTCATTTATTCATTTACTTTATTTTAATTTGACCAGAGAGGGACAGAGGAGACAAAGAGAGAGAAGAAAAATGAGAAAGCAAGCTGCCAGGTCTGGAACTCAAACCGTAGTCAGCCACGTGGGAGTCTAGTGCCCTTAACCACCATGCCACCTGCTGGCCCCCTGAAAGTGTATTTTTGCTGGGTATAATATTCAGAGTTTTATCTTTCAGTACAGTCCCTTTCAGTACAGGGATATGTTCTGAGAAATCTATCATTAGGTGATTTTATTATTATGTGTAAAACATAGAGTATACTTACAGAAACCTATATAACAAAGCCACTACACACCAAACTATATGATATACCCAATTGCTCTCAGGCTACACACCTATATCACATGTTGTATAATGAATAAGCAATTGAAACACAATGGAAAATATTTGTGTACCTAAACATAGCTAAACATATAAAAAGTATAGTAAAAATGCAGTATAAAATATAAAAAATGGCAACTCTGTATTGGACATTTACCATGAATGTATTTGTTAAGACTGGAAGTTACTCTAGGTGAGTCAGTAAGTGAGAGATGAGTAAATATGAAGGCCCAGAACATCACTGTATACTACAATAGACTTTATAAGCACTGTACTCTATGTGTATTGTACATTTACACTGTATAATGTACTCTTTACAATTTTTTTGGTTTTTAACAATAAATTAACCTCAGCTAATTCTAAGTTTCTTTATAAACTTTTTTATTGCTTTTAACTTTTTGATTCTTTTGTAATAACTTAGTTGAAAACATAAATACATCTACAAGTGTACAATAAAGTTTTTGTTCTTTATATGCTTGTTCTATAAGTATTTGATCTATTTTATTTATTTATTTATTCATTTTTACTTTTTAAACTTGTTTTGTTAAAACGCACAACAAAAAATGTTGGGACCAGCAGTTAGCATAATGGCTATGTCGATGGACTCCCATGTAGTCGACTGCAGTTCGAGTCCCGGACCCAGAGGCTTAAACTCATGCCGGATGCATGTGCATGCGTGCCCAAGATCCCGGGAGGAGAAAGGAGGAGAAGGGATTGTGGTGTGGCTATCCCCCCCAGGGGGTGATTTCCTGCTTTCTGTCTCTCTATCTCTGTCTGTCTGGTGAGCGCATGCACCCTATAGCAAAAAACCTCTCCATACAAGTGTACAATAAAGTTTTTGTTCTTTATATGCTTGTTCTATAAGTATTTGATCTATTTTATTTATTTATTTATTCATTTTTACTTTTTAAACTTGTTTTGTTAAAACGCACAACAAAAAATGTTGGGACCAGCAGTTAGCATAATGGCTATGTCGATGGACTCCCATGTAGTCGACTGCAGTTCGAGTCCCGGACCCAGAGGCTTAAACTCATGCCGGATGCATGTGCATGCGTGCCCAAGATCCCGGGAGGAGAAAGGAGGAGAAGGGATTGTGGTGTGGCTATCCCCCCCAGGGGGTGATTTCCTGCTTTCTGTCTCTCTATCTCTGTCTGTCTGGTGAGCGCATGCACCCTATAGCAAAAAACCTCTCCAAAAAAAAAAAAAAGAGAGAGAGAGTTAGAATAATAGCAATAATTATTAGGTCTGTCTTCATATTTTTAAATTTCCAAAAGTGTGATAGTGACAGGAAAAAAAGGAAGAACTGTTTACCTACAAGGGATCAGGACTAAATAAGCTCAGTTATGGCTTTCCTTATAAGAATGTTCACTTATAGTGAAAGTTCTCATGTAACCAGCTCAGCTCATAGAACTCTGGCAAAGTCCAAAGTCATATTAAGTGTCTCAGGGCTGAAGACTAGACCTTCAATATCTAAACTGCATTGCAAGTGTTCTTCCTTCCATTGCAACCACTCTTAGTAAAATTCTAAATTCAGTGAAACATTATGTTAGTCACCAAATATTAGAAAAGAGTTCCATGGAACAGTATGTTTGTAATTGTTGGCAAAATTTCTTGGGAGCACAGATGGAGGTCTCAGTCCCTTACTAAAACAACACAAATTCCATTTTGCCTTGAACTTCATACGATGTGGTGTGATGGTGCTTAGGAAGCAAGCTAAAGGAAAGAGAGCTGATCAGATAGGAATAAAGGCTCTGGGCTCCCACTGAAAACAACAAAATAGGAAAGATGTGTGTGCCAACAGTGTCTAACTCATACGTTGACATGCTGGATAAGTCTGGATTTGCCACTCAATGAATCTCAAATTCCTTAATCTAAATAGTATTCATAGATCCTGTCCCTGCTTGCTTTCCAGAGAATCTCAGAGCTATAACCAGATTTTAAAACAATTTGTAAATTGCTTAGAGCTCCTTAGAGATAGGATGATATATAAATATGTGGTATGATATTGTTAACCATACTTAACTATAGTTAAGTATGCTAACCATACTTAAATACTTACAATAATACATTGATAAATACTATCTGAAAAGTTCTTAGTGTCCTCACAATTAATCGTCCAAATGATAGAGAAGTTAATTATTCTGCTGTGATATAATCCACTATAATCCAAAATTTTGGATACATTGAAAACTTTTCTAGATCTGTGAGAGCTAAAAGAATTTCAACACAACATGGCTATTGCTACACCACAACACCAAGGTATGTCCTTAAAGATAATACCAAGAAGGAGAGTTAAATATGAGGATTTAATCTTGTCAGATTGCCCAATTCTAGAGTGAAAAACAACCAATTAGCTTGATTCATTTTTGTGATCCAAGGATTTATATGTATACATACCTTGCAAATATAGGTTAGCATAGGTTAGCATTCAAAAGATGGTTGATTTTACCTAAAGTTATGTCTTCAGTTTAGGATGACAAGATATCATAGGCCAAGTGATAACCTCATGATTTGAACTGCAAGACTGTTAATAATGGCTACACATGTATAAATGAGCCCTTAGGAATTTTGCTGTGTGCCACCTGCTCCATCACACTGTGTTGCCCTTATTCTACTTAATATTAAAAGAAAACAGTGTGTCAGGGAAGAAAATATGAGAATTGAGGATATATGGAAATAAGAAGTGAAGTAATGAAATGACCCCAAAATTCTGAACAGCCTGTTCCTGAAACTCAAAGACAATTGTTTACTTTGTTCCCATTGTCCAGGTGAAGTTCACTTGCTAGGAGAAATGGTCAGCATGAAAGAGAGAAATGAGCATCGGTGTCAGAAAACCTGCTTTCTAGACTCAACTCTGGAACTAAAAGGCTAAAGACACTTGGTTCCGTCCTTGCTCTCCATCTGCAAATTACAGGGTTGGATTTAACAATCTATTTTTTTTAGTCTATGCATAATTTATTTAGTTATTAAATGTATTCACACCCAAATTGCCAATTCAATAAGAGTGATAAAACATAAAATTATGACCAAAGGGTAAAAGGAAAATATGTTAACAATTGGTCCAGTCATACTGATGTGAGTAGTAACACTCTACTGTCTGAGGCTGGGGCCACATGGGATGCCCCAGTGTGGATTCTGACCAGCCTGAAAAGGTGCTGGGGCAGGAGCATTTGCCTATAATCTTAGCTAACTGGAAGGCTTGGGCAGAAGATCATGACAGTTGAAGCCCTATCAAAAATATTTTATCTCCCCCCCATTAATAATAATAATGATTGACATACTTCTCAATTACATTTTATACTTGGTTCTAAGCAAACAGGAGAAAATGAGAAACATAAATTTTTTGAAAGCTAGTAACTTTTCTTTTTCATGAGGTATATAGCCTTCTATAGTTACAATCTGCCCTAATTGAAAACATAAACTGTGACCTCAGATTCACAGGATCATCCCCAGGCAAGAAACTTCTTAAATTCCCCTAAAGAAAATGGTGCCATTTTTCAAAGGTAGTAAAATGGCACCATGAGGTCACCGGGTACCACACAGTTGTGGAAATCAGAACCCAGAGACATTAAATAACATTTCAGAGGCCACACAGTCAGCCATGAGCAACAAAGAGATTAGAAACTCAAGAGTTGCTGACCTCCAGGTCAGTGGCTGGTTTTAGGTAACACTCACTGGTTGGAGGGAGCTGGTGCAGGTGCGCAGAGCTGAGTGTTGGTAGAATCTGACACAGCTGCGGAAAGGGCAGGACAAGTTGATCAGCAGCGATGCACTGGGCCCTCCTATGGCCTGTGTGTGTTCCTCTCACTCAACCCTATTTCCCATTCCTTTCGCCATAGTTCAGTATTAATCTGATAAATTAAGTGTGAAGTTTATTTCCCCTTCAGCAAAGAACACTTTTCCCAGTGAGGCAGCCTTGAATGGAAGCACCAGCACATGTGCAAGATGGCAACAGGTGTCACTGGAGCCTCTGCCTGGAGATGCTGGGCTAGGAAATCACAGCAGGATAAGGTCTGGGAAAACATCTGGCTCCAGTGGAGATACCTATGGCCCTTCACAAGCCTCGGACACAGACCAGGCCTGTCAACTCCCTCCTAAAGTCATCTTATTGACCCACAGAGCTGTCTCGAGGGACTGAAGTCATCAAAACAGTGACTACTGAGAACACCTATTCAGAATAAAATTTGACAGCAATTTGTAGAAATGGTTGCCTCACTTCCTGGTCTCAGGAAAGAGTTCTAAAACTCCTGTTTATGAGCCTAGATTCACTGGTCCTTCCTTTGATCTCCTGGGGCAAGGTTAGAAGTCCAAGAAAAGTGACAAAACACAGCTTCCAGAGAAAGTCTAGGAATAGGGCACCACCTTGAAAAGTGACTTTTTTTGCTTTAAAAATTTCAAAATAATTTTGCTTATCAATACTCCCCATCCCTCATCCAAGTGTTTTCTCCCATTAACCAATAGGAACAACACTTCCAATAAGCACCCAAAAATCATCATTTTACTTCTACAATGTCTACTCAGGATGTCAGAAATTAAAGAAATCTTAAGAACCACGTACAGCCACTGGAATAATGAAAGGGTTCTGTCATATCTTGTTAGTGGAAACTCCGAGAATAAGCCTTGGCTATCCCAACTCCTCATTGTGTCTTTTTTCTTTCATTCATTTGTCTTCCTTCAAAAAACATTTATTGCATAACTGCAAAGACAGAAGAAGCTCAGTCAACCATGCCCTGGCTCTGAAAACTTCTAGCTCAGAAGTGGCACACATCCTTTCTGCTCACACTTCATTAGACCTCTAAGCCAGAGATTGGGCATGCCCAATAGCAATAGGCAGGGATAAACTATCCTTCATGGAAAAAAAAATGGCATATTTGTCAACAGTAATATTGTCTTCCCCGAGATCCCAGGCTCAGGACAAGGCTTATTTCACCTAAATTTCACCCAGCATTGATTTCACCTAAGGGTTAGGATGCCAGCAGACCAATCACCCAATAAAAGGAGGCAACCACAGCTCCTCCTTTCTCAACCAAAATTAGCGACACCTTGAAGACATGAACACTGATGAGGAGCACAGTCTAGAAAAGTTCCTGGAAGATCTTTAAGGGAGAAAAAATCTTTTTCACCCCTGGGAATTCAAGGACATACCAGAAATACTCCAAATATTTCATGGCAAATGGATATTAGGGAAAAAATTATGCATAGGTTTCACTTTTTTTTGGCATTCACATTTTAATTCATCTTTCCACAAACTTTCTGAACTACCCTCACATACACATGAACCCCTTTAACAAACTACCTGAAACTTTCCTGTTTGCAGTACTATTTCAACCAGCTAGGTCTCAAGTTCTGAAGCTGAAACACATTATCAAGATGGCATTTGCTCCTACCCCTGCTCCTATATTCTTGACCCTGAAACCAGAATGATCTTTTAAATTAAAAATTTGCTTATGTTTTCCCACCCTTATTTTCCCTTCCCATGTACAACTTTTCATTGTTTAAAACACATTAATGGCTTCTCTAAAGATTTTGGTTTTACTCGAAAGATAAAAAATTCACTAGCGGCTCTGTATGCTCTCTGTATCAGGCATGCTGACTTTCTTTTAGATTTTTTTTGGAGCACCATGCTTCCTCTTCTCACCTACAGAGTCATTCCATGCCCTATTTCTGCTATCTTTAATGCTCTTTTCTACCTTCTTCATCCAGGTAATTCCTATTCTCTTTAGATCTTGGCTTAAAGCCTTCAAAATGTTTTGACTTCCCCCACCAAGTCAATCTGTCTAGATGATTTATATAATAAATACTTATTGAATCCCTACTAAGTTCCAGTTATTAACCTGGTTTCTGGAGATATAAAGACAATAAAATAATTAATGTGTCAAGGAGGAACAATAAATATAATCTTTTTCCAGTATGATAGGTGCTATGAGCAGCAAATAACCAGAGTAAAAGGGTGAAAGGGCAGAAGCACCAATTTAGATAAAGTGGTCAGGGAATACCTCTCTGAGGAAGAGACACTTAACCATGTCCTAAATATAGTAAAGGACCAACCTATGCTGCCCAGAGTAGAAAAGTTCCAGGTAGATGGGATAACAAGTGTCAAGGCTCTGGGGATAGAGTGTTGGGAGAACAGTCATAGTTAATATCAAATACAATTTAAAAATTCACTTGTTATTTGATTAATGCTCATTTCTCTTCTAGACTATGACTTTTCAAGGTATAAGAGCAGAAACTGTCTCCATTTTTTGCTTACTTTTGAACATGCAAATCTGTATCATGCCCAATGCTAAGCACACAGTAAGACCTTGATAAACATTTGTAGATTAGATGAAGAAATGGTGGCTAAATGGAGGAATGATAAAGCAGATCCCCAGATGATCACATACCACAGGTTTTGCCTGTGTTCATTCATATACACTCAGAACTTAACTCTAAATGCCAAGAGCTGTTTCCCCAAAAACCTCTACCTAAGAACATTTTTCTAAACACAATGGCATGCTTGGTCAATGAGTTCAAAAGAGTCAAAGACCCTAAAAGCAGCTCTGTACCAGTGATTAACAGGGAGTCAGAGGATAAATACTCCGGCTTCCTCAACCCTTGAACGGGATACCTCTAAAGCAGTGGTTTCTCAGTCTCGTGTGTCACCCCATGTAGGGAACATTCGCCAATGTTTGGACATGTCTTAGATTGTTACAAATGGTGGAGGAAGGGGCATGAAGGAGATGCTACTTGCTTCTAGTGGTTAGAGGCCAGGCTGTCATTAAACATCAAATAATAGGACAGTGGCCCACAATGAAGAAATATCCAGCCCAAAATATCAGCAGAGTTGAGGGTGAGAAACTCTGCTCTGACGTGTATGGTCTACACAGTTTCCCAGAGTTCCCCAGCAGAACTGAGGCCCAGTTGTGCACAGCAGGCTGGTTTGCTCACACATCATGGACTGGTTTCCTTCTCTTCTCTGTCTGACCTTCCTATATCCAAGCACTGTTTTCCTGGGATCATTTACCAAATAAACCACTTGCCTTCAAGTCCCCATTTCAGATTCTGCTTCTGCAAGAATCCAGACCTTAAAAATCCCTCAAGTCTTATATTTCTCAGTAACCAGTCTCTCCTGCTCTCTGTCTGGCTCTGTATAAAACCTGGTCTAGGAACCCCCAGGAGCAAGCAGCTGAGTCTGGCCTCTGAATCTGGGCTGCAATTTCATTTAAAGGCTATGCCACCTGGGACAGTGTCTGGCTGGAGAAAGGAAAGTTTTTTTGGAACTGGCATCTGTAGAGAGTAGCTCAGTTTAGAAGAGTTACCAGGTCTGAGACAATAGAAAGGAGAAAGTGTGTCAGGGCAGGAAATGAAGACCATGGCCTCTGTTGCTAACTCACTAAGGATTCTTTGAGCACCAGCATTCTATGAATGTAAGGAAACTACTACTCACCTTCCACATCCCCTCCACTGTGACCCAAATCTTGTCTTTTCTCCTCTGAGCCCCTCTCTGGTGACCCTGTTCTCCATAGCAGCACTCCCATGGCAGGCTTCTTCCCTTCTCCTCCTGTTCCAACACACACATGAACCATGTGCTTGCGACTCAGTTCAGCTTTTAAAATTTGGCATGTTTCTAGGCTTTCATGTTTTAGACAAACCAAAGCACGAAAAGTTTGCTCACTTTCTCAAGGTTGCAAAGTTGCAAAACTCAGCTCCAAGTCCTCCCTAGCTCAGCATGCAATGGTTATACACTGGATGTGAGGTTTTGGGTGTAAAGAGGAAAAAAAAAAAACCAACTCTTTCTCCTACTTAACAAAAATAATTAGGAAATGGACCATCTGATGGAGAATTACCAAGCATGATTAATTACTGAAGAATTAAAAAACAATTAGAAATTAGGAAACAAAATCCCACATTCTCTGAAAACTACCTGCAGGTAGGTGAATAGCTCCCTGTCTTTTGCAAGTTTGGTTTTGAGAAGTTTTGTGTACCATTCAAAAGAGCTGGGCATGCAAATTTGGTGAGACTGCAAGCAACAGTCAAGGCTGCAGAATTCAAGAAAATTCATTTTTACTGTACCTTTTCCTGATGGGAAAATACGCATGTTTGTCTGCCTTTTTTTTTTTCACTTTATTTTTCATTTATGTTATTTTACATCCTTTCACTGAACATCATAACAGCATACAAAATGCAATTTCCCATCCAGAATACACTGTATAGTGGCTTAATCATACATGTTACTGTGTGTGCGTGTGTGTGTGTGTGTGTGTGTACATATATATATATATATTTATTCTTATTTTCTGTATGTTTTGCTTTTTTCTTTTTTTTTTTTTTCCCCTATTCCTCACCCTCTGCCATTTCCCACCCTCTTCCCACACTGTCTCTGGTATCTATACTTGCTTCTCATTTCTTTCTTCTTTCCTACATTTTATTGATGCACAAAATCAAAAATCATATGTCATTTCATATGCTCTATTTTTTTACACTTTTAGGCCAGGTCCATGCATGAACTAGGTCAATTCACCATGACAGAGTATATTATCTAAGCATAAAATTACAATGAAGCAGGGCATGTTCCTGAACAACATGAATTTGACTTTAGTTCTACAATCGAACTATAGTCATGCTCTGGATGCGATCCCCAGAGGCTCCTGGCCTCCAGATATCTGTGATGACTGATTTCATCTGTCTATTTGGCTAGGCTATGGTACTTAGCTCTTGGTTCAAACACTAGTCTAGATGTTAATTAATCTAACTGCTTTCAATAGTAAGTTCAGCTGATATATAAGTATCTGTGAACACAAGTCTAATTTTAGGCATGAAAATCTGTGAGTGGAATGGATATACTATAAAGTAGCACCTGGCTGAGGCTATATAGCTTACTATGGTCATTAAATAGGTATTTTTAAACATATTTTTAATTTCAAGAAAGGCAGTTTTAGCTTTAATCAATCAAAATAAAAGAAAAATGTTAAGAGTACTTTGCTTAACACTTAAAGCTAGATGAGACCAGCAGGTGGTGTGGTGGTTAAGGTGCTGGACACTCCCACATGGCCAACCACAGTTCGAGTCCCGGACCTGGCGGCTTCCTTTATCCCTTTCTCTCTCTCTCTCTCTCTCTCTCTCTCTCTCTCTCTCTCTCTCTCTCTCTCTCTCTCTCTGTGTCTCTCTCTGGTCAAATTAAAATAAATGAATGAATATATTATATTAAATATATAATAATTTTAAAAAAAAAGACTTAAAGCCAGAAAACAGGTTAGGATTCTGTTCAAACAGTAGGTACATGGCAGCTCAAGAGAAGACAAAATCCTCAAATCTGGAAAGCAAAGTAGAAAAGAAAATCAATAATGGTAGGGGACAAATCTGGAGTTCAATATTATCTTCCAGAACTTAAACAGAAAGATCACACCACAACAGAAGATAGACTAAGTACATGAAGCTAAACTGGTGAAATAGAATTTTATGACTTCTAACAAAAGTCTTTTATTTATTTTTGACATGAATAGTTATTTCATAAGTGTATATACATCAAAGGTTAAAACAGTTGTATAAAGAAGTTCTAAATATTTTATTACTAAAACAACATTGCCAATTTAGAAATTTTTTTTCTTTTTGGAGAGCTGGGTTTTTTGTTTGTTTGTTTTGTTTTGTTTTGTTTTTTGCTATAGGGCACGTGCACTCACCAGCCAGACAGAGAGAGACAGAGAGACAAAAAGTGAGAAATCACCCACCAGGGGGCATGGCCACGCCGCAATCCCTTCTCCTCCATTCTCCTCTCGGGATCTTGGGCACGCACGCACATGCACCCGGCGTGAGTTTTAAGCCACCAGGTCCAGGACGCGAACTGCAGTTGACTACATGGGAGTCCAGCGACATAGCCATTAAGCTAACTGCTGGTCCCGCCAATATAGAAATTTTTAAATTACAAAAAGTAAATAAAATAAAAAGCACAAAAATAAATTTTAAATTGCCTATAGTTCCACACATAAAGACCATTATTATTTATGTTTCATGTTCTCTTCCATATTCTTCAGATATTTTTAACAAAAATTAAAATGACATTGTCTAATATATATACTACTCTTATCTTTTCTTTTTTACTTTTCAGTCATAAGCATTTAAGCAAAAGATTATGCTTTTTTAATCATTGCAAAATATTGTATTTATCAGTTCATGAAAATTTGATTTAACCAAGCTCTTATTGCTGAATGCTTAAGTTGAATCCAGATTCTGATCTCCTACAGAAATCTCTCTGAACCTTTGATAGATTTAGTATTTAATACTTTCTCATTCATTCTTAACTTTCAGGCTAAAGATTAACCTGACCTTGGTTTTATCCACATATTCAACTACAATTTTTCTTCCTCACCCTAAGATCTCATTTTAGAGTTCTAATCTCTTTAGATACTAGCTCTTTATCATAAATCAAAGTTTTAGAACTTTTATCTAAATATCAAAATTCTTAGAGGAGGAGTATTTCTAGGACACTGGTAATTAACTGTTTCTTTATCTGAATAGTCATTGCATAGGCATATTCACTGTGAAAATTCACTTAACTGTACATTTATTTATTGTGCACTTTTCTATATGTTTGTTATACTTCAGTAAAAACTATGCTTACAAAAACCTTGATGCTTCAGAGAGTTAATAACTATGAGTTTCCTTGCATGAGTCCTCGACAGCCATGAAAACATTGTTGCCTTGGGAATAAAATAGGGTGCGTATTTGAAAAACATCTATTGTTTTATAGATGCAAAAAAGTATTATCATCACCTGAATGAAGTCATTCATGCTAACATATGTGAAATAATACTCTCAAGGGGCATTTTTATTTTACAGTCAAATTAATTCTAAAATTGGTAAGCTGACAGGTGGAAGGAGAATGCTTTTGGAGAGGAAGGTTTTTTCTTGTCCATATTTCCTCTAGTTCATTTACCCAGGGAGTAATGTACATGTAGTCAGGCCTACCAGACTCTATTTTTAGAATCTATAATTTCTACATTTAAAATTACCAGGACATGCCCTTCAGCAAGCTTATCAATATGAGGGGACTTCAAAAGGTTCATAGAAAATGAAATCAAAGTGTGAGTTAATTTCAGTGCGAAAATGTCTGAAATCTATGCATAGTTTTCTCATAATACATAATTTTGATGAGTTTATTGAAGACCCTGTAGCCAGGCTCGGTTTCTACCTATGAAGTGTTGCTTGGTTCTTGAGCACGGCCAATGTATACAGTTAGGAAGACTGTTCACTACACAAAGATACCTGGCTAAGGTGTCTGGGGTGGGGAGGTGATGTCAAGTGCTCACCAAATCATACATCCTGGCTAGTGGCTGCATCCACTCAGAGAAATGGGGACTTTTTTCTACTTTAGACAAAAATGTCAAATACGCTATCAGAGACCCTGCCTCTGAGACCTCATCTCTAACATTCTAGGATTTAGGTACATGAATCGATGCTGCCACTTCATATGCTCTATTTTTTTTAAGAATTATTTTTATTTAATTTTATGTATGTATGTATGTATTTATAATTTGACCCAAGAGGGACAGAGTGAGAGAGAGAGGGAAAGTAAGAAAGCAAGTCACCAGGTCCAGGACTCAACCTGTGGTCGGGCATGTGGGAGTCCAGTAATTTTAACCACCATGCCACCTGCTGGCCCCCATATGTTTTATTTTTTTATACTTTTAGGCCAGGTCCCATGCATGGACTAGGCCAATCCACCATGACAGTGTATATTATTTAAGCCAGAACTTACAATCTAGCAGGGTGCGTTCCTGCACAACATGGGTTTGACTTTAGTTCTAAAACAGAACTAAAGTCATGCTCTGGAGGTGATCCCCAGAGACCTGGCCCCCAGACATCTGTGATGACTGATTCCATCTATTTGGCTAGGCTATGGTACTCAGTTATTGGTTCAAACACTAGTCTAGATGTTTCTGTGAAGGTATTTTGTAGATGAGGTTAATATCTACAATCAGTAGACTTTAAATAAAGCAGATTATCCTCCACAGTGTGAATAAATCTCATTCAATCAGTGAAAGGTCTTAAGCGTAAAGACTGACATTTCTCAGAGAAGGAGGAATTGTGCCTCGAGACTACAATATAGAACCCTGCCTGAGATTTCAGCCCACAGATCTGCCCGGTAGACTTTGGACTCAAGACTACATCAGCTCCTGAGTTTTAGTCTGCTAGCCTGCCCTAGATTTTGCCAAGCACCTCATGAGACAATTCATTGATAAACCTCAAACACCCCCACCGTGTGTGTGTGTGTGCATGTGTGTGTGTGTAGAAAGAGACAAATGCTACTATCCTAAGTATACATACATAAATATCCATACATACATAGATGCCCAGTTGGTTCTGCTCTCTGAAGAGCCCTTACTAATGTAGTACCTAGAATTGCAGGCCCTCCAGTGGAGCAGGGCCTGCTGAGAGGCTTCCTTGTTCTCATGAGGGCTTGCCTTGAAAGGAATATCCAAGAGCACAGTGATCCACAACCATCAAAAATAGCAAGAACCTACGAATGTAGAAAACCCATTTACCCCTCATCTTCTAGGTCTTTGCAAAGCTTCTAACAACAAGTTCAAATCCATAACATGCTATTTTAAGAAAATAACTAAGCAGAAAGGATAAGGCTTTGAAAATCAGGAACTTAAAACTATTTCATGGCAATTTTTAATTCTTTAAAATGTGCTTTTCCCTGCACGATTTCACTTGATCTAGCAGTATCTCTTTGAAATGTAGTCATGAATTCAATTCTCATTAAATTCTGGTCATTCAAGATACATGGAATAAAATAAGGAATAAAATACACTGTGTTCTGCTCTTGGAGCCCCTATAGAGTTCCCAAAAGTTTCTCTAGGTACCTGGACATCGTGCTTTTTAAATAATCTATATCATTTAACTGATAATAAGAGCAAAGTGAAAGTCTAAAAATAGTTCAAACAAGAACATCTTACCTGGATTTTTATAAGCAGGCCCAGAGTTTGAATTGGCATGTTCAGTCTACCCCTCCCCTAAAAAAATCTATTTAGAAATTGCAATCAATCATTTTTTGTTTCCTCCCCTCCCTGACCCTCTTAATCTTTCTGGCAGATTAATCTGGCCAGCTCTGCTCAACCACCTCATTTCCTGTGTGCACACACCCTCTTGACACAAACAAGGAGATCACTATCACCCTGGGAGTGATCGTGGACCAAATGTTATTTTCACCTTCTCCAATTTTGCACTGTCTCATTTGAAAGACTTTGGCTGTGCTCTTGGTGGTGTTTTTAACACCATTTTTTTCAGGCCTGCCTTTTTCCTGTCCAAATTCCCATAGTCACCTTCTAGCTTTTTCCACCTTCAACAACTAATGTTCACTCAGAGGGAAAAAGTCCTGGTAGAATAGCCCCAGTCATCTGCCATGTCTGCCAGTGATGAGGCGGAGGAGGAAGAGGAGGAGGAAGAGGAGGAAATAATAAAAATAGAGATAAAGAAGCAGAGACACCTGCACATTTCTTGCAAGTAGGATCTAACCCTTACTCTTCTTCAAATTCTTGCCTTTAAAATCATGTCTAGCACATAGGAAGTGCTTATCCAGTGTTCAGAGAATTAAGTAAGAAGAACGATCAGAGATAGAATCAAGTGTGTAGCAATAAAAGAAGAATTAAGAGAAAGAAGGAAGGGAGGGGTGGGAGCAGGAAGCTATTCTTGGCAATAAATAAAGTAGCCTTTGGAGTCAGAATTATTGGTTTGAATCTCAGTTCTGGAACTCACTAGATGTGTCACCTTGGGCAAGTGTGATAAGCTTTCTAAGTCTGTTTCCTCATCAGTACAATTTGATTATTATAGCACTTACTTGATTGGGCATTCATGAGAATTAAATGTAGTAATACTTGTAAATAAACGTTCTATACATGTGAATTATTATTTTCTTCATCATCACCACATCATGATGGCAAACTAAAGAATGCCATATGGTTAAAATTACTGTTAATCAATAATCTTGAAACCAAATCTCTTGTCTTAGAAACATCTCACCTTGACAAATGGTGAAAAACTAAGAAGTCTATTTTGAAGATGTTCATTGGTTGTTACTCAGAAGGTGATTTAACATGTTAATTTCATGTTCTGATGGTATATTAGGATGCAGTGGAGTACATTAAGAATGGTTGAATTTTGATATTTTAATCAATGAATTTAACAATTCTTCTGAATGTTCAAAGCATAACCTAGGAATGTGAAGGGTATACATCTTTCATCGTGGCATTAATTGCATTACAGTGAATTTTCTCTCCCTGGGTTAACAATGGAATGTTACCTTACATCCAGGAATACTTCCAACCGCTGAACCTGCACAAGCTTGGCAAGAACCCAGGACTGACGGGTGCTCACTCACCTGACAAGCAATCACACTTCATTTGCAATAAGGAGGAATTCCCTTTCTGATGACAGATGCACTTCAGGGACACACCTGTTGGGCTGGGCACTGTCTCATGACCACTCAGAGGAACTGACCCAACAAGCTTTCTGAATAGGCAAATAAACATCGGTCCTAGCCTATCCATTCACATCTTCAAGAGAATTGCTATAAAGGGCTCAGGGAGTTTTTTAGAGATGACCAGTAATAGAAAATAATAGAAAGAGGCATAGGGTCTATATCTTAATCCCATGCTCACTCACTGTTTTTTTTCCTCCCACTCATTCAACAATAAAATAAATACTTGTTTTTAAAAAAAAGGTAAGTGCTGAATCACTATTCATACATGTGTTCTACAAAATTACTACCCTAGGGTTATAATTTTTCATCAGACTATCCTATAGAACTAGTCTAATCATACAAACCTTCATCCAGGTCAGAATTGGCTAGATCAAAATTTTTTCATCTAAGTAAAAGAAAAAAAAAAGAACTATATATCATGGTACATAAAGTTTTCAGATTGTGGTTAGTGTTAGGGTTTTTTAAAGAATTATTTAATTTAATTTATTATTATTTCTTTATTATTTGACCAGAGAGAGAGAGAAAGACAAAGAGAGATAGGAAAAGTGAGAAAGCAAGCTGCCAGTCTAGACTTCTAACTGCAGTCAGCCACGTGGGAGTCCAGCACCCTAACCACTATAACATCTGCCAGCTCCCAGTAGCTTATTTTTTTTTAAGAGAGATTTTTGCTATAAGGCATGTGCAGTCACTGGATAGACATGAGAGAATGAAAGCAAGAAATCACTCCCTGGGTTGATGGCCATGCCGCAATCCCTTTTCCTCCATTCTCCTTTTGGGATTTCAGGAACAAACACACACACATGCACCTGGCATAAATTTTAAGCCACTGGATCTGGGACTTGAACCACTGTTGACTATGTGGGAGTCAAGCAATATAACCGTTAGGACAAATGCTGATTCCATGATTTTTAAAAATCTTTCTAAATCTGTGATTCTTATTATCCAATAGTTTCTTTCTTTGGAACTCCAGGAATGAAAGCTTTGAATGACAGCAACTTCTCTCAGTTGCACATAATAATTAAAATGACAGCATTTATATTCCCACGTGAGGAATTCTATTTCTATTTATGGGAGTTTTTAAAAAGTTGCTACCCAATAAAGAATATCATAACAAAGGAGTATTTTCCTTTAACATAGACTAGTGAGAAGGGAGATTAAAGAGGAAGTCAGATCCCTGAAAGGATATCCTGCTCACCTGAGGCCAAGATTGGTCAGTCAATCTGAAACTCACTAGCTATGAGGGTTCCACTGAAATATCCAGCACTGTGCTGCACAAGCTCAGATTTAGAGCCACACCATTAAAGACCAAGTCTCCAGAACTTTGAGTGATGGGTGAACTTAAACAGCCCACTTAAACTTGCCATGGCTTTGTTCTTTCTGTTTGAGAAGCAGAGAGACTGCTCACCTCACAACACAGTTATGAGAAAAAAACCATTTTATGTATGATAACATCCAGCTAAATAAATAAAATAAATAGATAAAACAATTTAGCTAAAACAATTAGAAAACCCAGCATGGCAGAGGGATGCTCCAAACTGAGTATTTTTTTTTTTTTAGCAGTTTTTGACTTAAAACACATGTACTCACCAGAAAGAGACAGAAACAGTGAAAGGGAAAGTGAGAAATCACCCCCGAGGGGGGATGGCTATGCTGCAATCTCTTCTCCTCCATTCTCCTCCCGGAATCTTAGGCGAGCACGCACACAAATCTGGCATGGTTTCAAGCCTCCAGGTCCAGGAATATGAACTGTGGTCAGCCATGTGGGAATCCAACAACATATCCACTATGCCATCTGCTGGCCCTCCAAACTAGATCTTTAAGGAGCTGGATGTCAACAGGTAAAGAGAAGGGGAATCACAGGGCAGGTAGTGATTATTACAGGTGCAAAGACAGGTGAAAGGGGTGAATTAGACTGATGGGGGCAAGTAACCTGTAAGAGAGTCGAGGGCAATTGGACTCTGTTTGGCCCTTTAGTTTGGATATTCACAAAGATTTGGGGTTGATATTTTAAGTAGCATTTTACATAATAGTTTGATAAAATCTGAAACCATACAAAATGCCAATTTTTCAAAAGACATGCATGCTCCCACACACTTTTTGACAAGCAATCCTCCCCTTAACAACTCAGCCTGTGTAGTCCTTCAAATCACTCAAGCAGAGATTCTCAAAGTGCAGCTCTCAGACCAGCACCATCAGTATCACCTGGTGTTCCAGTCAGATTAATGGTCACCCTCCAACTCCCAAAGATGTTTATATCCTAATCCCTGAAACTTATGAATACATTATGTTGCATGATAAGAAGAAATTAAATTTGCAGATGAAAGTAAGGCTAAAAAATATTTTATTTGAAGATAAAGAGATTGCCTCAGATTATCCAGGTGAGTCCAGTGTAATCACAAAGATTTTATATGGGAAAACAGGAGACAGAAGACTCAATATCAGAGAAGAGGCATTTGAGAAAGACTCATTGACCAGCCGTTGCTGGTTTTGAAAGTGGAAGGGAGCCAAGAACCCAAGGCTGCTGGAAACTCCAAGAAGCTAAAAACGAATTCTCTAGATCCTTAAAAAGGGAACACAGTTGGGGACCAGCAGTTAGTATAATGACTATGTCGCTGGACTCCCATGTAGTCAACCGCAGTTCAAGTCCTGGACCCGGTGGCTTAAACTCACACCAGGTGCATGTGCGTGCATGCCTAAGATCCCAAGAGGAGAATGGAGGAGAAGGGATTGTGGCATGGCCATCCCCCCTGGGGGGTGATTTCTTGCTTTCTGTCTCTCTCTGTCTTTCTGGTGAGCGCATGCACCCTCTAGCGAAAACCTCTCAAAAAAAAAAAGGGGGGGGAACACAATTAAGCCAACACTGATTTTAACCCAATGAGATCCATTTTGGACTTCTGCCCTCTAGAACTGTATGATAATAAGTCTATGTTATTTTAACTCACTAAGTTTGTGGTAATTTGTTACAGCAGCAATATAAAACTAATACACCCAGAAACTTACTTAAAAGACTATTTTTCTGTCTGCACATATATCCATTGAATCATAAAACCTGAGGGTGGGGCCCAGCAGTCTGTCTTTAAAAAACCCTCGAGGCAATTGTGATGCATGCTAAAATTGAAGAACCACTCAGTAGACTAAGCAATCACAATTATTTCCCTGAAGCAAATATATTCAGACACAGATCCTCAAGAAAACTCACAACTTGACAGTTAAGGACTTGATTAACCATGATAAAATCTACCAGGCCCATGTTCTGCCTTGACAAGTGTACAAGAGGAAACCCAACCAAGTCATTGATGATTCAGACTCTTTAGGGCTCAAGATCCTCCCTTAGAACATCAGTAGTGAATGTGCCTTAGTCCCAAAACCTATCCTGGAAGCTCCTTTTGAACACATTTTTTATTCCAGCTAGATTCTTAGTGGGGAGAAATCAACTGCCTCTCTCTTGCTAAACTTGAGTAACAAGGGAGGACCCAAGTAAATAAAATATTTCTCTTGATCCATTCCAGATAGAGGAAGCAGAATTGATTTCATAGACTCAAAGACATGGAGGGGCCTAGGGCTTTATAGACCATGAAGCTTGTTCCTCCATCTGAGTATAGGTTCTGTTCTCCCCTACCAACATCACTACCACCAAGTAGCTGGTCAGCCTCAGCCTGAATATCTTCAAGGATGAGGACCTCACTACCTCCAGTGTTAAACCATTCCATTTTGAGAGAGCTCTAATTGTTAAACTTAAATTCCCTTCATCTGGCAGCTGGTTTTGTTTGGAGCCCAAGCTTGATTTCATTTTGGCCTATACCAACTTCTTTAAAGTCTTAGGTGCACACTCATATGCAAGACTGAAATACAGCAAAGTTGCAACCTCCACTATATGCATTTGCTTTTTTCTCAGCACTGTTAGCTTCCACTGACCTCAAAGGGAGGCATGTGTGTAAGCTGGGCAGGAGGTAGATAGGGCCCTGTTAAAGGCAAAGTACTTTAAAAGCCTTTGATGAAAGGCATTAAGGCTTGAAAGGGTTGTTTCTGAAATACTACACCTCCCTTTTAAGAACTCTTAAGATCTGGAGAGTGATACTCTCTCACCCCAGAAGAATTCAACCATGAATGTTCTTGGAGCCTCCAATTAAGAATCCAATTCCACCTCCCCAGATGCTCATTCCACCAAAATTACCTAGATAGATTTTTTCCTTTTTTTTTTCGTTTTTGTTTGTTTTTAAAGGAATAAATTAAGCCATGCTGAACAGTGTCTGAGAGCTAAAAGGCCATTAGATGGCATTGACAAATTAAGATATAAAAGTCCAATACTTGTACTTAATAGGCATAATTATAAATATAAAGAAAATGCAAGCCACTCTTGTATTACTTACTATTTTATTAATCCAATTGTTTTCTACATGTTACGTGCCAGGCAGTAAGTTGGTACCAGAAAACAAGGATGGACCAGTAAGATATTGAACCTGCCTTCCTGAGGCTTACAGAGTTCATGTGAACATCAACTCACCTATATTCATATGGTCCTGTGCTATCAAAGTTCAGGTGCTTCATTCACTGATAAAATAAGTTAGAAGAATTTGCTTATTGGATTGAAATGCATCTGGATCCTTGACTCATATGGCTAAATGATGTTGTACATTATTTTTAGAGATGGAATCTAGAAATCCGAGACAAAATTCTCTCTTTTCTTAAATGTTATATGTTAAATACATAAAAGAATCTCATTCTTATCCATTGATACATTGATTTCTCTATGGAAACAATTGAACTGGTGTCTTAGATGGAATTATTTAATAGAATATGTTGGGTTTTTCCTTTCCTACTCTATGTCTTGATATTTATCTCCTCCAGAGTTCAGTTTTGGTGGATGTATCACTGGCTATTGGCAATAATTTGTGAGCCCACCATATTCTCTGTAACCTCTACCCACCACCATGAACTGGCTCTCCTCATTCCACTTATTAGCAAAACTGTATAAACTCCCAGCCTCTGTCACAGCATTAGCCCTAATCACTACTAGGAAGTGCTAGCATCACCTATGGGTTCTCTTACATCCCAACCCTGGGAGATTAGAAGATGCTTAAGACATGTGCAGAATTCTTCTATAAAAACAGAAAAGCTGCTCTCTGGATCAGAATGCTGGCTGTGATAGAGATCCCAAGAAGTGTCTATGTAAGATCACAGTGAGACAAACTCAGAACTCTTTGATGCAAACTCAGAACATCCGCTCAAAGCACAAAGTAAAAACTAAAACAAAAACACTTTCCCATTTCCTTCCAGAGCCAGTTCTATCAACCTTAGACACATAACTCTTATAAATTTGTATTTTCAGAGATTGTCCTAGTTCTCGAGTAGTGAAAAACAAAAGTATACTCCTGCCCAAATGAAGTGGGACTTTCTTATGTTACATTAGGCTTACCTTTTATATCAGTCAGGGTTCTCCAAGCAAACAGAACCAATAGAATGTGTTTGTAGAGGGAGAAAAAAGATTTATTTCAAGGAATTGGCTCATACGATTGTGGAGACTTGCATATTTGAAATCTGCAAGTCAGGCCAAGAGGCTGAAAACAGAGTAAATTTGATATTGCTCCTCAAGTCTGGAAGCAGAATTTCTTTTTCGGGAAAACTTAAATCTTTTTTCTTAAGGCCTTCCACTGATTGAATTAAGCCCATCCACAAACCTGTTTATTCAAAGTCTAGTGATGTGTTAATCTAAAAAAAAATACCTTCATAGTAACATATAGATGAATGTTTGGCCAAAAACTGGAGCCCATGAGTACCCTGGCCTAGCCAATGTGATACACAGACTGAACCATCACAGCTTTCTTTTTTCTTTTTAAGTTCCTTTTTATAAAATATTTTAATTTTATTATTATTATTATAATTATTTATACATTCAATCACTATGCATCATGTAGATTGTAAAGAGACTTTACCCAGCATGATACTCACCTCAGTCCAGCCCAGTTGAGAATACTACACATGTCTTTTAAAGGACACTCCTTCGGATATCTAGAACTTGGAAACTCTTCCTTAGTGTATCCTCCCAGACTTTTCTTTCCTAAGGTAATAATACTAACGCTTTCACTGTGTTTTTATAAATGGCAGTCCTTGCCTCTCCTCACCCACTTCCATCTCCTTACCTTCCCATGTTCACATTTATATTTCATTTATTTCCCCATAGCCATCTTTCCAGATATACTTTTTCTTTCTTATAGCCCAGTGACTAGGCTTAAACACAGAACAAAATATTACAAAATATTGTCATCTCTTTCTTCCACAATAGTCAGGCAGTGCTTTCTATTTAGTTTTCCATATTCTTAAATAATGACCAGGGTTTATTGGATATTTTTTCTGCCAACGTCTTTGCTGGCTCCCATACCCCTTTTCTTGGTTGTACCCAGTAGTCCAGAGCCTATTATTCTGCCTGAACTTTCCCATGAGTTCAAGAACTTTATCCTGAACAAGAAAATGGAGAAAAGTTATTAGCATCATGTTAAACCTAGAGATAGAATCTAGGCTAAGAGAAACAGTGGCTAAACCCTCATTAAAACAAGCTACCATGTCACGAAGATACCCAGCAGGCCCATAAGGAAAGCCCATACATAGAGAGACTCATGTGGAAACAAGCCAACTTGCCATCCCTACCTTGCTAGCCGAGTGATAAGCCACCCTAGAAAGGGATCCTGCAGCCTCAGTGAAAAATTCAGAATCCAACACTCTCTCCCACAAGGTTTTGAGTCTTTCAACTGAGACCTTAGACATTATGAAGCAGAGATATGTCACTTATGATGGGCCCTCTCTGAAACCCTGGCCCACAGAAACTATAAGGTAATAGATAAAAATTATTGTTCTAAGCTGTTAGGATGTAAGGTAGTTTGCCAACACTACAACAGATAACTATTACAGCATATCATCTATCCGCAAATAACTTTTTTAAAATAAAAAATGATAATTCCATATCCAGAATAGTGTCTACCTCTACAGGGGAGGCAAAATGACAAGGTAACACAAATTGTTATCTTATCTAGTTAATTAGTAAATAACTACTCTTATTTGAATGGTATATGTTTTAAGGTGGACAGATGAATAGATAGGTAAATAGATAGATGATAGATATAGATACAAATGTAGATAAGGAGAAGTTGCTTAGAATTGGATTAACACAATCTAAATTCAATTAACACAGCCTTGGCTCATGATACACTATTATCTTTGGATAGCGGAAGGCCTTAAGTAGTTGAATTTCCTTGTAGTACAATTCTTCTTGTCCAAATGGCCCCACACTCAGGTGAACAAGAAACCCTCCTATCCCAGGTCTCATCTTCCCCTTCTCTGTATATAAAAGTCCCTCCATATTTATTGATTAAACATCCCATAGCTTCACAGTAGTAGCATCACAACGCACCGGCAGTTCTCCAGCTTGGATCTGTAGGTTGTCAGTTCATTCTTTAATACCACATGGTGCAGTGAACAAATATTGGGTTGAGTATCAGAGTCCAGGATTCTAGGGCCTACCAAATCACTCTCTGAGAAATCTTTTACCTCTATTGGTGGCTGCTTCACAAGCATCACTGAGGTTAACCAGAGCTGTTCTGTTTTTAAATGACTTTATGTTGCACTTCTTGGTTTGGTTTCTTTTGGAGGAAAGCTCACACTACTTTAATAAAAAAAAATAAAATAAAATAAAAATTGAAAAACATCGAGGTCAAATGATCACTAATCACTTTCTTCCTCTAACACTTTAGAATTTTGTTTTGTGAAAACTGGACCTGGCATATTGTTAGATTTGAAGATTTAAAATGACTTAAAACTAGATAGGGACCAGCAGATGGTATAATGGTTACATTACTAGACTCCCACATGGCCAACTGCAGTTCAAGTCCTGGACCTGGCAACTTGAAACTTACCCTGGGCATGTAAGTTTGCATGCCCAAAATCCTGAGAGGAGAATAAAGGAGAAGGAATTGTGGCATAGCCATCCTCCCTGGGAGGTGATTTCTCACTTTTTGTCTCTCTGTCTCTCTGGTGAGTGCACACACCCTATAGCAAAAATGTCTCTTAAAAAATAAATAAAAACTGGATCACAAATTTTGCATCTTATAGAAAAAGTCTAAATATGTATTGCTAAGAATAATAAATTGCTCTAGAAGTCCTCTAAAAAGGTGACTCAGACTTTCCTTTTATGCTCCTACTTCTGGGTCAGAACCCTTCTGAGGTATACTATCCTAATATACTACATACTAGAATATACTATCCTAATTTCTAGGAATCTGAGAGAAAATCTGGCTAATTTAATCATTATTAAAGAAAAGGAGGGACTGTTAAGGTGTAGATTTGGATGGGAACTTTATGGGATACTCCTATCCCAGAGGAGGATACTCAGGCCTCTTAGTAAAGCTGTCCTCAGGAGAATCCTCCTCGTTCTCCACTCACTCTTCTTGGGTTTCTCTTACATTCTCTTGGAACTTTGCTGTCTGCCTCAACTTAGTCTAAATTTCAAATAAAATATGCCAGTTCCTGCTCTAAAGCATAACAGAGAAAGAAGCAGTAATTTAAAGAATATATTAAGGCTTGATAGTCTACAGTTCCCCAAACTGATTATATTAATGAGAAGCTTAAGATTCAAACTCACTTCTCTCATCCTCTGTCTCTCTGTGGTCAAATTAAAACAATAACAACTATAAATAAAATTAAATTAAATAATTATTTTCTAAAAATGCGTGTCCAACAGATGGTGTGGTGGCTAAGGCACTAGACCCCCACTTGACTGACCATGAGTCTACAGTTCCCCAAACTGATTATATTAATGAGAAGCTTAAGATTCAAACTCACTTCTCTCATCCTCTGTCTCTCTGTGGTCAAATTAAAACAATAACAACTATAAATAAAATTAAATTAAATAATTATTTTCTAAAAATGCGTGTCCAACAGATGGTGTGGTGGCTAAGGCACTAGACCCCCACTTGACTGACCATGATTTTTTTTTTTTTGGAGAGGCTTTCGCTATAGGGCGCGTGCGCTCGCCAGACAGACAGAGACATAGAGACAGAAAGCGAGAAATCACCCCCCAGGGGGGATGGTCACGCCGCAATCCCTTCTCCTCCATTCTCCTCTCGGGATCTTGGGCACGCACGCACATGCGCCCGGCGTGAGATTTAAGCCACCGGGTCCGAGACGCGAACCGCGGTCGACTACGTGGGAGTCCAGCGACACAGCCATGACGCTAACTGCTGGTTCCC
>NW_006160001.1:2680886-2686585 GCF_000334495.1 Tupaia belangeri chinensis
CTCTCTCTCTCCCTCCTCTCTCTCTCTCTCTCTCTCTCTCTCTCTCTCTCTCTCTCTCCCTCCCCCCCCCCACATATATATAATTTCTCTGGTCAAATTTTTAAAAATAATAATAAATTAAATTAAATAATTATTTTTTAAAAAGATTCAAAATCACTGATTCCTGTTAGGTTATACACTAATGATGTGTGCTCTAGTGAAATAAATGCTGTCATTCTTTTTTAATCTTTTCCCTCCTGTACTTCATCAAGGGGATCTGAATTCCTAAGAGAACCATACAGTCACACAGTGTCAATTTCTAGACATTCACGTTGAGTTTCAAATGAGATTTTAAGTGTTGCCAGTAAGGAGAACCTTGGGAGAGAAAATCAGCCTAGGATAATGCAAACTGTTTCTCCCTCAATAAGGCCAGAAATCAGCAGTTTCTTCAAATCACAAAAAATAATTTTGCTCACTGGGCTCCTATTGCAAAAAGCATCATTTGTTTATGGGATCACTACTAAATATACCGACTTCCCTCACCCATGGTCTGGAAAATAATTCTCCAGGATTTTTATAAACAGTTGAGTGGAAAAAACTCAGAGCAACCCTCTCTCTCTAAAGGAAATTACACCCAGGCCCCAAACTCAACAGGCATGAACTCAGTGTCCAAAGAATTCAAGTTAATCTGTCCCATTATCAGGGGCTGGGGTGGGGGGTAAAGTACATGCACACACTTGAGCTGAAGGAAATGGGCTCTGTATCACTAGTGACTTGGGTCTATATGAACTCTCTATAAGGATGTGTGAGTCTCCCATGCATCATGTTGCTATTCATTTATTTGAAAAGGAAAAAAGCAACATTTGATTGTTCTAACTTTGTAAAACTTCAGTTCACTTTTCTCACCCAGCATTCCAGTCTTTACAAGCAGACCTTGGACAGATTTCCAGCCTAATCTTCCATGCTCCCTAAGCCTTTTGCCAAGACTAAACTGTTTTCACCTCTGGCCCTGCAAGCACACCTTGTGCTAAACCCGCATCTCCTTGCATAGTTCCTGACTAGGATGTCTTCACTACCTTTGAAATCATTTTCAATATTCAAAGCCCAACTGAACACCGAATTCCTTTCCTAAATGCTTCATTTAAAGAGCACTACTTCCTATGAACTTCAATACATTTTCTTGCTTCTACTCTTGTCATTTTTACTAATTTGCTGAAGAGGTTGTTTATTTATCTTTTTGTTTTGAATATTAAAATAATATTTACCTATTTTCATTCCCCCACTATTTGGAAAATTTCAACAGCAGAGGAAGTAGGGAGAATGCCTCCTACTTTCATCTGTCCCCACAGCATCCACCACTTACCTTTGCACAAAGTAAGGAACTAAATAAAATCTATCAATGATGTTTAAGAAGCAAAAATTTCAGATGAAGCAACCCAAAATGTGTTGTCATTTGTAGGAATAGATTTAGTAAAACAAACTGCTCTACATATTTTTGTAGTTCTAAAACTATTTCAGTTTAAGCCAAACCCCTAGAATTTATTCCATACTACCCTTCTAGACATTGGTGATCTCCCAGGTTAATGCTCACATTTACAGATAATGGAATAGACTATCAGAATCTGGCACCCAAGGCTCCTAAGAAGCTCTAGGTTTGCTATTCCAGGTATGTCTTGCTTGATCCTGAAAGCCCTAGGAAATCCTCCATTTGGAATTGCCCAGGATCACTTTATCCACATAAATCTGAAAGGAAGATAAGAAACAAAACTAACCCTCCCATCTTCTAGTACCTCCAGAACCCAAGATAAGACTAGTTCTGATTTTCAGGTGATCAGGGAGTGATCCAGTCTCAGACATACATCTCATTGGATAGCTTCTATACCTGCTGCTTTATATGCCAAATGAATGAATGAATAATAAATATTCAATAAGTGGACAATCAATTAAAATTCATGACTATGATTGTTACCTAAGTTTTCTATACTGTCTTAAGAAATGGGGTTTATCTAAAAACCTTCTTTGGCCTCTGATGAAACACCTCAGTATTCAAGTTCTACAACATCTAGCAAAGATATATCCAAGAATATGAACTATGGATGAATATCAATATATCTACCAATATATATTATCAGTAGGAAATCACTGTTTCTTTTCTTGGGAAGAACTGTCCATTATTTATCCTAATTTTTCATGATAAAATATTTTTTCTTGATCAAACATTAGTCCAAGAGATAGTAGCCATTGACTTATTGTCAGTGACATTCCTTGACAAAATAAGAAGTTCAGCAATCTTTTTTGTCCTTAAGATTATTTGAAAACTACTCTTCTATGAAATTCAAAGTTTAGAAATCACTTACTGGGGAAGGGAGCCCACACTAACTCCAGCATTCCATGATATCTTTTGCCTTTTCTTCTAATTCATATTGACCCCACCCCCAGAGTGTATGTGAGCTCACTGTAGAACAACAGAGAGAGTCAGAACATCCCCCCCCACACACCATGGGAGATGGTCATGCCACAACCCCTTCTTCACAGCTCCCTCCTTTCAAGATTTTGGGCATGCATGCACATATACCCAGCATGTTTCTCAAGCTGCCAAGTTCAGGACTTGAACCATGCAGTTACCACATGAGATCCAGCTGCCTTAATCCCCATTCCACAGGCTGGCCTCACACTTTCCTTTAAGCCATTATATATAGAAGCACCCATCAGGTTCCTGGCACTGTACCAGGGGTTGAGATTACAAACATGAGTGCAGTCTTGGGTCTCAGAATCTACAATGAGGAAGGGGAAGAGGCAGATAAATAGTTATCCTAGACAAGTCATTGCTGTCATGTTCCAACCATGTTAGGTTGAGAAAAAGAGTGTGTGCTCTTCTGAAATTCACCCTCTAATTTTTTGAAGGATTCTTTGCAAGACATTTTTGTATCTTTTCATATTTAAATAGCCTGAAAAACTGAATAGAATTGACCTGGGCTTCTCTCCGCCTTGGAGAGGCTTCCTTTGGGTGCTTGGTGTTCTAAGCTCATTTTGACCTTTCAGTTGCTTCCTTAAGCACCAGTTAATATTAAACAAACCAAAACATGTCATCGTTGGTATCCCATGATTCTCCTCAGCATGTGTTAATTTTAATTGTGCTACGTTGCTCCTGTAATATTTCTTTTTTTATAAAACACATCACCTTTCCCAAAGGAGATTCCAATCAAGAT
Organism: Tupaia belangeri chinensis; assembly: GCF_000334495.1. NCBI lineage: Eukaryota > Metazoa > Chordata > Mammalia > Scandentia > Tupaiidae > Tupaia > Tupaia belangeri. Next base: position 2,684,075 of record NW_006160001.1, read on the forward strand.
ACAGAAGAAAACAATTATGGGATTATTCAAACAAGAAATACACGGTAGGTCATAAACATAAATTAAGGTAATCGAAAGAATCATAAAACTTAATGAGGACAAAAGGGGAAAATGAAAAAAGGGTTCTTGTCTACAGAAGAGGTAAAAAGTTCCTCCACTTCAATTTCCAACTCACACCCTAGCCTGTGGCTGCTGAGATTTTTTTGCGACACCTCACTTGGATGCCTTACAGCAAGTGAGGAGAATAAATGCAGTGACATATTGGTACCCTGACTCTCTTAAGGAAAAAAGAAAGCTCTGATTTGTGGTGTTTGCCAGTTTCCCATGGGACAGATACTTCTACCATGACCAATTTCAAACCACCGATAGTTTACCCACCAGCTCACAAATTCCTGCATAGTTAACTAGCAGTTCTCATGAGCCCACATGAGCTCCCACACACAAGTGAATAAATGTAATTTACAAGATGACTGCTCCAATCCTAGAGTCTCATCAGTTGGTACAGAGCAAGGCCTTTAATAGTACTAGGTAATTTTTTGAGTAGAGGGAAGCAAAACAGCACATTAGCAATGATAAAAGTATTCCTTGTTGTTATGAACCCGAAGGTGGGACCCAATGGCTTTGGGATCAGAGTTAAAGAAAGGTTGAAGGCAGAAGGAACTGTATGAGCTGGGTTGAGCACTGTCTCAACACTGGTGAGCAGAGAGGGACTGACTATAGGAGAGCAGAGGGCTAGATCCCATATGCTGACTGGGTGGCTTGAGTCCTAAACCTGGTAAAGGGGCATGAAGGGAGAACAGAAGATGAGGAGTGGGAAGACCTGAAAGAGGAGAGGAAAAGGAAGGTGGCATGCAGAGATTCTCCCAAAAGAGGAGCCAAGTACAAAATTGGCCCATTTCACAACTTTATCTTCAACCGATACGTCTGCAGAACTGAGTTCCATGAAAATTTCCCCTTAGTATCCAAGGAAAACAGCCAGGAAGATACTATTTTCTGTCCTGTGGTCTGTCCCTCCAGAAACGTGATCACGGGAATGTGAACTCAAGCTGATAGCTTTTTTCTACACATATGGAACAGCTTTGGGATGGGAAAAGATTTTTCTAAGTCTGAAAAAAAAAAAATCCCTGAAGAGCAACTTGGCTTTTGGTCAATGGGTCGAATGATTTGGGTGAAATGAGAAGTGTGGCAAAATAGGACTTTGGAAATACTCAGTTGCTCTTTATTTGGAACAGGCTTTATCATTTGCTAACCAGACCACGCCTTCATCCCCTAGGTTTTCCGAGGGCTGGACTCTGCTTCCCCAAGGCCCTCTGCAGAGAAGCTAGACTTTCCCCATTTCTGCCCAAGCAACTGTTTCCCAAATATGCACATACCCCTCTCTTTTTTTTTTTTAAAGAGATTTACTGACTAAGTATAGGAATAAGAAAATGTTTTAAAAGACATTGAAAAAGTTAGAGAGTTATAGATATATTTTAAAGATAAGATGCAAGCAGAACTCCCAGTATTGTAAACTCCTTGGAGACCTACTCATTTGAAAAAAAAAAAAATCAGTATATTAAAGGATCGTATCTTCTTTTGTCCCTTCTATTTACAAAACATCTTGCTCATATTTTAGAATCTTCTGGTAGAAATGTTTTAAAACATTGCATTTCCACAAATAGTCTTAATTATTTTTCATGATGCGACTTTCCCTGAAATAAATCTATTAATTTATTTTTTATATACAAATTTTAAATAAATTGTTGGACCAGCCTGAGCATGGTGGTTAAGGTGGCTAGATACCATATGCTGACTGGGTGGCTTGAGTCCCAAACCTGGTGACTTGAAAAACACACTGTGTGCATGTGTGTGTGTGTGTGTGTGTGTGTGTGTGTGCGCGTGCCCAAAATCCCAAAAGGAAGAAGAAATAAAGGGGAAAGGATTGCAGCACAGCAATGCCATATTGGGAGGTGTTTTTCCCTTGTCTCTCTCTCTCTCTCTCACTCTCTCTCTCTGCTCTCTCTCTCTCCTCTCTTTCTCTCTCTCTCCCCCCAGAGAACATACATACCTCTTGAAAAAATATTTTTAAAGGAATGTTCATGTCAATAGAATGAATGAATGCATGCATGAATGAATTGAATAAGGGTACTTGTCTAACTGTAGGTCTCCCATCTCTTATTTCCAACTGGCGCCTTCCTTTTCCTTTCTCTGAAAAATCCACTCCCTCCCACCCTGACTGTTGAGAATACTCACATTTTAATCCTAAGTAGAATCAGCCCTATACTGTGGCCAGGCATAGTGAGACTTTTGCATGTCTCTTTTAAAAATAGTTTGCAAGTCTTTTCACTAGAGGTGGTGTATCAGTCAAGGTTCAAGGATACATGTAGTGTGTGTCTGTGTCTGTGTGTGTGTGTATACAACACACATATCATATCATATCCATAGATATATGGGCTTATTTTTTTAAATTGGCCATACATGTGCTTTGGCTGGCAAGTCTGAGATGTGTAGGGTAGGCCAGTATGCTGGAAA
>NW_006160001.1:2686616-2692163 GCF_000334495.1 Tupaia belangeri chinensis
GAATCAGTTGAGATCTTGAGGCAAAATTTCTTCTTTCCTTGGAACTCAGTTTTTGCTCTTGAGACCTTTAACTGATTAGATGAGACCCACCCACATTATCAAGAGTAATCTTCTTTATTTAAAGTAAAGTAACTGATTGCAGATGTTACACACAGCTACCAAATATCTCCACAGCAACATCTGGACTAGTGTTTGACTAGACAACTGAGCACCATGTTCAAGTTGACACATAAAATGAGCTACCTCAGGTGAAGTCCCAGCACAACCTCTCTGTCCCAGGCAAAATTTCATCTTTAGAGTTGCTCTAGAACTGCTGGATCCTGCCCCCAGGGTCTGTGGTAACATCAGTGTGGTCACCATTATGGCCCATATGAGAACTGCTCTCTCTGGCTTTTGTCCTTATCCTCTTCTCTCAGGACTGTTCTGTTACAAAGGATGGTATAAGACTCTTTGGAGGCTCAGTCTCTTCCATCTTTTGTCCTGAATGAATATTTGGGTCCTCAGATGTAAATACTTACCATACCCAGAGTGCCTGTCAGTAACAGCAGCTCTCTGCAAACCCATGAGCATTCACTGCTTCCTCCTTCAAAGGAAGAGTATCCACTGTAGGTCAGTCCTGGGCTCTGGTCTGTGCCATCCTTGCTCTAGGACGCAGATAGTTCTGCTATTCTCTGAAGCCTCACCAGTCATTAAGGCAGAGGGAACGTGAGAAGTCACCCACTAGTTCTTAGTGCTTCCACCTGAGAGTGATGGACGTCCACTCACATCTTGTTGACTGAAACAAGTCACCTGACCATAAGAACCACAAGAGAGCAGGGAAGCCCACCCCACTGAGTGCTAGAAGGAGACCTGGAAATACCTGGTGACCAGCACTGACTCTGTACAGCTCACTTATGGAGGGATATCTCTCAAGCAATGAGCCTTTGTCACTTGTAATACAGACACACACACACACACACACACACACACACACACGACTGTTCAGATCTGCACATCCCAAGTCTTTGTGAATCTCCATACACTTATAGCCTTCCTTCTCTGTTCATTTCTTTGTTTCTTTTCCTTTTCTACCCCACCCATTCTCAGAAATACCTTCCAAAATCATTGTTAGGATTTTATCACAGAAACATACTTTACCCAGCAGTATTAGTTTTTTCTATACTTAATTTACTTTAGTACATTAAATTTTCCTTAGTCTACTAAAGAGAAGGAAGATTACATATTTCTATACAGGCTTCCTGATCCATTGCCCTAACTCTATTTGCAAACCCATTTGAGACCAGCAGTGGCCTACCCTAAGATTTGTCATGTCCATGTGTTTCTAAAAAATACTTATTTAATATGTGAATGAGACAAAATTCTGTACATTCTGAAGCAAGATATTATTATGTGCAACTCTAACTTGGCTAAAGAATACTTCAAAAATAGTAAAAGGCTGTTTCTAGAACATAGAACATTGATTGATATTTTCTAGAGTCTTCAAAATAGGAGTATGAATTTGTTTTTTAACTAGGAAAACTAATTTTACAAGGTTTTAGATTCATCATGAATGGAGATATTTTTCATCTTCTCATTGTCTTTTAATCATGTTTATAGGTAAGAATCTTCCCTTACCTGTTATTACTCTTTTTTGGACTGTCATAAATCTGGTCCTGTTTGTGTAACTGAGAGGAGAAATCAGGCAGGGATGGGTACAGATGGGAATGGGGCTAAGAGAGGTGAGATGATGGGAACAGTCCTGCACAAGCAGACTGCATAATTGCCTGAATGCTCAACTCCTTCAGTTGCACCGAATCCACAGGAAAGTCTGCCCTTCTGTCCTTGTCTTCAGGCTAATGCCCAGCCTCATTGAGCTTGGAGAGCACTGGAGGAGGAGACAGACACAGCACAAACAGTGACCTGCCCAGAAAGACTGCTCCTCAAAGCCTGTGCAAGTCACAAAAGGCAAAGCCAGGTCTTCTCGTGCCCAGCACTCTTAATGTATCCTGTCAGCTGCGAGTCCTTGGCTTCGTGGAGAATGTGGCTAATGAGACTATACAGGGGACAGATTTGCACACTGCTGGTGTAAAACAGGGACAGACTTAATCATGCCAATGTTACACACTCAACAACATGCACAATAAATACATATAATTTTGTTAGTTTTTTAAAATGAAGTTGAAAGACATTTAAAATTTGAATTTTTTATTTATTTTATTTTTAGATAAAGATTTTTTGCAAGAGGGTACATGCCCTTGCCAGAGAGACAGAAAGCAAGAAATCACCCTCCCCTCAGGGGGATGGCCATGCTGAAATTCCCTCCTCTCCATTCTCCTCTCAGGATCTTTGGCACACATGCACATGCACCCAGCTTGAATTTTAAGCTGCTGGGTCAAGGACTTGAACTACAATTGACTATGTGGGAGTCCAGCGATGTGAACATTATGCCATCTGCTGGTCCCTAAACTTTTTAATTTTAAAAATAAAACAGGGATGAATCATGCATGGTTGTAAGGTCACATGCAAAAATAATAAACCCCCATCAGAGATTTCCCAAGGCCAAGAGGCACAAGGAAGAAACATGGTAATGCCATTACTTTATGCTCAGAGATTTTTTTCTTATCTCAACGTGTTAAGACTAAAAGCCTTCTGGGGCCAGGCAGTAGTGCAGTAGTAGCACAACTGGACTCACCAGGGAAAGGTTCTGGTTTTGCATGCTAGGACCTCCTTGAGCACACCCATGCTACGGTCATGCCTATGATCCAGGCCAGTAGAGACTAGGGGTAGATTGTGGAGTAAAGACCCTATAGCGGTGGGGAAATCTCTCCCTTCTTTCCAGTCTCTCTCTTTCTTTCAGAAAAAAAAAAAAAAGTTAATGAGTTAACTTTCAAGAAAAAGAATGTAAGCCCTCTGGTGCCTATTTCCTATGGCCCCAAAAAGAGAGCAAAAGGAAAAGCTGGTAACAAAAGAGAGGAGGACAGATCAGCTTATAATGAATAATAAGAGCAAACACATACCAGAGCACTTAGTATGTGTCAAAGTCTTTCTGCACATTATCTCAATTTATCCCCAGCAACCTCCTGTGGCAGGGATGATTATAATAACATGCATTTGATGGGAAAGGAAACAAAAACTCTGCAAGCTCCAGTGCAATGGTAAAGCAAAGTGGTTGTGGTTAAGACCATGGACTCAGAAGTCAGACTGCACGCAATTGAATCTCAGTTCTGCCATTTATGAGGTCTGACTTTGGCATGTTATGTAACCTCCTCTGCCTCCATTTATTTATACTTTCCTCATGAGGTGATTTTTTAAGGACTAAACAGTTATTCTACACAAAGAGCTTATAAAAGCTGCCATGTGTTTGCTCAAATTATTAAGTCATTTGTCTGAGGTCCAGTCAGGAAGTGGCAGTGCCAAAGACTGAAGGCCAACAATCTTGTTCCAGAGTCCCCACAGTTACGATTTACCTACTGTGAACAAGGTGGCCAACATTCTCTTAAAGCACATCATCCTTCACTGGGAGTTTCATGACACAAAGTTACCCTACTTGGAGTGTGTAGATGCCCTCTAGGCAGTCATTTAAGCAAACAATTTTCACCAGTCCCACTTTCATACACATTCACATACACAGGTTGATGCCAGGTCCTAAGTCCCCAGTGTATCACCAACATACAAAAAGAGCTGGAAACTATCTAAACTATCCAACTAAAGAAACAGGATCAACATAAGCTCATTTCCTCTTAAGTCAATCACAAAATACTTCCTACAGGGCTGACACCCCATTCCTGAGGCCACTTTCTACTGGGTATGGTTTGAGTCTCCAGCTATAAGCACACTTCAATAAGCACAGTCTGCCACCCCATAACCCTGTCTGCTGCCCTCCAGGCAGCCTCAAACAGCTACAAACATGTTAAATCTGCAGAAACCTTGGATTTCAGGCCTCGCCTTGGATTTTGATGTATGTCCAGATTGGAAGCCTAGCTTAAGGGAAAGAAAGTCAATCCTTCCAGCTGACACGGAATAAAGGAAATACAGGGCCTGTGAGCACTAGTCCAGACAGGAGCTTCCTTTTCTTCACTCAGCCTGATGCTAAACTCAGAGCCCTAATTACTGCATTCACATTCCAAGTGCCTTAATAATTTCAGGGCTGCCTCAAGCAGCAGGTGGAGCCAAACTATCTCCTCTGTGAGGTGCAATAAACTCCCAACGTGAAGCAATAGAATTTGAGGTTTAAGTCTCTAATTCTTCAAATGCTAAGTGAATAACCTTGGGCAAAGTGCTTCACTTCCTTCATCCCTAAAATGAGGATGACAACACCTACCTCATGGTACTGCTGGGAAGAGTAAATGAGGGCATGACATAGGGAAAAGAGCTCCTGGAATTTTTTAGTTTAGTTTCTATAGAAGAAAGTTCAGGTGGCTCATTGTATTAATCATGTTTTTTATTATCTTTATTTTATGGTGCCTTGCTATGTTGAGAGTTTTGATGGCTATGGAGAGACCACCCCTCCCAGGTTAGATAACTCCTACAGAGAGCAAGCAACTTGCCTTTGAGCACATGTTTTATGTTTGAGAACATCAAGAAACTCAGATCCAGAAGAGAAAGAAAAGAAAAGAGAAAAGAAAGAAAAAAAGAAAAGAAGAAAGAAAGGAAAAGAAAGAAAAGAAAAGAAACTCTGATCCCATATCCCCATTTATCTAATTCAAACACTGAGCCCTAAATCACCCCAGGACCAGGTACCAGAAAACCCGAGACCACCAAAATTATAGCCCAGAGCCTGCCAAAGTTATTCAGACCAGCCAATCTTAACCTTTTTACCATGTCTTGCCTTGCTTTTCCTAAAGAAACCACAGTAAAGTCTCAGGATCATGCTTTCCCCTCGCCTTTTCAGCTGCCTGACCTACCCTAGTGCATTCCTGTGTGGTCCTGCATGACATACGTACCCTTCCTCCTCTTGAAAACTGTAAGCAATAAACTCTTCTTACAATGACATTGACCTCTCCACGTCATCACTTGTCATCTCCATAAATTAAATCCCTGCACAATCAAAACACTCTTCTTATCTGAACTCAGACTACTCAGTATCAAAACTCAAAAAACAAACAACTTCAGAAAACTTGCTGTTCAAACTAGATTCCAAATAAATTTTACAAGGGATACTCATACTATGTACTCTAAGTCTTTAACATCTTAGGGTCAAAGATGCTGTTGGTGACCAGCAGCTATTTCCCCAAAGAAGTAGCACAAACTCCGCCAGTCAACGGAGCTACAAATGTGTGATGCTCCATACATAAATGTATATTTTCCCTGCTTCAAAAAAAATTATACTAGTTAAGCAAGAGGCATTTAACTTTCCCAGATATGTACTATATTATATACAGTCATACATGAAACTACCAAATAAATACTATATACTATCAAAGTTCAGAATGAAAGAAAGAACCAATAATGTAAACAGAAATCAATGGTGAGACAAGCTTAAAAGAAATGAGAATCTTCTAGGTCCATACCCAACTTTGAGGTTCACAACAACCAGGGAATAATCCCTTGAGGTATCTCTAAAAATTC
>NW_006160001.1:2692194-2699876 GCF_000334495.1 Tupaia belangeri chinensis
TCCCTACACACATGGGAAAACCCTCCACTTGTCAGTTATTGACATTCAATCCCTTTGCCTCTCAAGCTGTGGTTACTTCCTTCTTGGATGCTCTCTCCAGCCTGAAACATCAGTCAGCCCTTAGCTGTGGCTGTTCCTTCAATTAAACATGGTGCTCAAAGCTATACTTCCATAAGGCTCTAAGATGTTTTCATTCCACTGTCAACCCACTTCAACCCATCATCTAACAGCTGCCTGAGTTACCAGCTGATGCACCCTTGAGAGGATATATTCTGAGAATTCTATACCAGGGTTAGAAGCTAACCATACCTTGTCAATGGTCATTAGTACATATTCACAGAGGCCACCACTGTGACTGCTCCAGAAGTCAGCCATGCCAACCAGAACTGAGTTGACCAACTGGTGCTCTGCACTGGCTTTTGCTCTGGGCAGCAGATGGAATTTTCACTGGGCATACAGAATGTGATTGGCTTTTCCTCAAGAACTAGAAAGTTATCTGAAGAATTGTTCATTTCTCTGTAGATGCTAAAAATATGTTTTAAATTGTACTTATTTACTTATTTGATTCTCACAACTGCTTTGACAGGAACCTCCCTGTAGAAGGAGCATTCTTCTGTTACTCCTAAGGCAGCATAAAGTAGAATGAGTATAAGCTTAAGAATCAGAACTCTAGCCAGCAGTTAGCATAATGGCTATGTCGCTGGACTCCCATGAAGTCAACCACAGATGAGTCCCAGAGGCTTAAACTCATGCCAGGCGTGCATGCCCAAGATCCTGAGAGGAGAATGGAAGAGAAGGGATTGCAGTGCAGCCATCCCCCCTGGGAAGTGATTTCTCACTTTCTGTTTCTTTGTCCCTCTCTTTCTTTCTGACGAGCACGCGTGCCCAATAGCAAAATCCTCTTCAAAAAAAAAAATCAGAACTCTGGGTTTGATTGCTAGGTCTCCCTCTCCCTAACTGTGTAATATTAATTGGATCACCTAAACCTTTCTGAACCATTTTCTCTCTTAGTAAAATAGTAATAATCATACCTACCTCATAGAGTTGTTGTGAAGATTAAATAACATGGGTAAAATCCTTAGCACAGTGCCAGTTATTTCAAAGATGCTCAAAACATGAAGTTTTCTAGTCTACCACTAGCTAACAAATGTTTTAAAGTACCTATTCTGAAAAGAAAGTGATGATATGGTCCTTGACCTCAAAGAAATAGTAGACTAATGTTAAGAAATAGGGTAATGGCTATGATGAACACATATAGGGAATTCAAAAAGTCCATGGAAAAATAAAGTTAAAGTACAAGTTTATTTTGGTGCAAAGACATATAGAAGTTCATACAGTTTTGTCATAATATGCATTGTCTGTGAAATTTTTGAAGATCCCCTCCTATTGGTCAGGATAGGTCAGATTATGCTACAGTAATAAACAATCCCAACATCTCGGTGGCCTAAGACAATAACGATGTTCTTATTTCACTCAGATTATATGTCCAGATTGGGGAGATGGGGTTTGCTCAACTTTATCCTCATTCATAGACAGAGGCTGACAGAGACTCCACTATGTGGAATTTAGCTAATTGCCTTGGCAAAGAAAGAAGATGGAGAATCATACTTAAACCTCTACATATGCTTCAGCATATTTCCATTCATATTTCACTGGCCAGAGAGTCATGTGACCATACATCATTTCAAGGGAACAGAAAGTGTAATCTTGCATACTGAGGAATGGGAACCTCAGGTTGATGAAATTACTCAAGTCTGCCACAGAAGGTATACAATGTATAATGAGATCATAAACAAATAGGCAAAAATAAATAAATAAATAAAGAGTAGGCACTTCACAAAAGAGGATATCTAATTGGTTAGTAAACATATGAAAAAATGTCTAACATAATTACTCATTAGGAAAAGTAAAAAGACAACCTCAATGAGATAGCACAACTCACCCACAGGGATGTCTAAAATTTTAAAAGTTGATGGTATCACATATTGGGAAGATACATAGCAATTATAACTCTAATTCATTGTTAAGAATAGTGTATGTATTCTGAGAAACTGTCCAACTATCTGGTAGTGCCTAAAACCCCAGTATCTAGCAATTTCACTCCAAGGCATTTACTTAAGAAATGTGTGTGGGCCCGCGCGGAAGCGCCCCAGCTGGTGGGTTTCCTGGAATGTTGTGGGTCCAGCCGTGCGGCCGCAGCTAAGCCATCGTCGCCGCTGCGGGTGGCCTAGGTGTGTTCCAGCAACCAGAACCGAAGTATGGAGGCACACAACATCCTCAGCAAACGAGGATTTAGTGTCCGATCCTTTGGAACTGGGACTCATGTGAAGCTTCCAGGACCAGCACCCAACAAGCCAAATGTTTATGATTTCAAAACCATATATGGTCAGATGTACAATGACCTTCTTAAGAAAGACAAAGAACTCTATACACAGAATGGCATCTTACATATGTTGGACAGAAATAAGAGAATCAAGCCTCGGCCAGAAAGGTTCCAGAACTGCAAAGACCTGTTTGATCTGATCCTCACTTGTGAAGAAAGAGTCTATGACCAGGTAGTGGAAGATCTGAATTCCAGAGAACAGGAGACCTGCCAGCCAGTGCATGTGGTCAATGTGGACATCCAGGACAACCATGAAGAGGCCACCTTGGGGTCCTTCCTCATCTGTGAACTCTGCCAGTGTATTCAGCACACGGAAGACATGGAGAACGAGATCGACGAGCTGCTGCAGGAGTTGGAGGAGAAGAGTGGCAGGACTTTTCTGCACACGGTCTGCTTCTACTGACACTGTCCCAGGCCCTGCACGCCGCCACCCTCCTGAAGCCATCTTCTGAAGCTTCCTTTTGTTAATAGTTTTTCCTTCCTAATACTTGTTTTTACGTTCAAGTTTTCTGCCAGTGGATGGTAGTCTTGCGTCCAGGACAACCATGAAGAGGCCACCTTGGGGTCCTTCCTCATCTGTGAACTCTGCCAGTGTATTCAGCACACGGAAGACATGGAGAACGAGATCGACGAGCTGCTGCAGGAGTTGGAGGAGAAGAGTGGCAGGACTTTTCTGCACACGGTCTGCTTCTACTGACACTGTCCCAGGCCCTGCACGCCGCCACCCTCCTGAAGCCATCTTCTGAAGCTTCCTTTTGTTAATAGTTTTTCCTTCCTAATACTTGTTTTTACGTTCAAGTTTTCTGCCAGTGGATGGTAGTCTTGCGCAAATAAACTGTACATATTAAATGAGAATATATACATAAATACCAGATTAAAAATAGTCAAAGTTTTCCTATCCCACTTTTACTAATGAGTGGGATATTAAAGTTCTTTTTTTCCTTCCACCAAAAATAAACAGTCTATAGTACATTTTCCCACATGCTTGTCTCTTTCAGTTGCATCTGCCTTTTCCTTTCCTCTCCCCTAACTGGCTGATCTGTCAATACTCAAATAAAGCAATGGGCTGTACCTTACTAGGAGAGAACCTGGAGTTGTCCAATACATAGATGCTGCTGTTCAAAAAAAAAAAAAAAAAAAAAGAAAGAAAAGAAAAGAAATATGTGTGTATATTGTCTAAAAGTCATGTACAAGAACATTCATAGCAGCATCATTCATAGTAGCCAAAATCAGAAAACAACCCTGTCTACAGAAAAGATAAATTACATAATTCTATGTGGTATAGAAACAAGTGAAAATCTAATATATGCAACAACATGGATGAATATGAAAGACATTCCATTGAGCTGAAGCAGCCAGACACAATTGAAATTGAAGGATAGCTAAAGCTAACCTATAATGAAAAAGTCAGATAAGAGACATATAGGAACCTTCTAGTTTGGTGATGTGTGTGGAGTTGCATGGGTAAATGTATCTGTAAAAATCCATCAAACTATACATTTTATAAAAGTATACCTGCTTTTTAAAAAAGAAAAATAATAAAAAAAAATGGCATCAGACTTGTCAAATGCAACATTGGAACTTAAAATATCATGACGGATGCCTTCAAAGTTCCAAGAGAAATGGCTTAAAGTCTAGAATTTCAGACGCATCCAAACTTCCAATCAAGGGTGTTGGTAAATTAAAGACATTTCCAGCTGAGAAAATAGTCAAAACATTTTAATACTCATGTACTCTTTCTTTAGAGGCTTTCAGAAGCTTTTCTCCACTAAACAAAGGAATACCTTATTCAAAGAATGGGAGATTTGTTCTCTGTAGGTAAGTACATAGCTAGCCCTTGGAAAGCAGCTTGAGACAAGTCTCTAAGAAATTGTTTGGCTACCTGCCTGTTCTGACTGACTATCCCCACCTGCCTTGCCTCCTTTGCCTTGCAGGTAGTGACCTTGGGCTTCTATTTCAATTCTACACTCAAGGGTACAACTCCAGGACTGTTCTTCCCTGGTTCTCTATGACTCTGACTTAGATATTCTAATGTTTGCTTCATCCTGAGTCCAATATTTTCTAAGTGGCTGTCTAGAAGTACCCTACCTACTCCTGAGGTTGCTAAGGCTTACTGCTCTCACCTCCTGCTACATGTGAAAAAAATAGTTCAAGAAGCAGATGAAGTTTTCCCCCTCCTGAAAGAACATTAATGCAACACTTGTAGGGTTTTACAATGAGTATTATCTAATTAAACTGCTTATTAGCTAGACAATACAGCTACAGGCATATTTATAGATATATTAATTGTCTAAGGGAAATAAAAGCATTAATCCTTTGGAGCAGGAAGGAAGGTGTTATAAAGCCCAAGACCGCACTTCCAGGCTGGCAATTAAATGAGCCAGTAAGTTCTAGAATGCAAAGCAACTGCAGATACCAGAGATAGTGTGGGAGGAGGGTGGGAAATGGCAGAGGGTGAGAAATGGGTGGGGGGAAATATATACATATATAAAACAATAAATGGAAAATTATTTGTTGATGATAGCATGTATGACTTAGCCCTATGCAGTGTATTCTGGATGGGAAACTGCATTTTTGTATGCTGTGATGATGTTCAGTGAATGAATGTAAAATAAATAATTTTTTTATAAAAGGTACAAACAGAAAGGAAACTCAAGGGAAATGTCATCACATAGCACTTACAAAATGAAGGGCATACAAAAGACCGAATAGATTATTTGAAAAGACATATAATTATCTTGGAAAAGCAGAAAGGACAGGAAGAGCCATTGAAGATAAAATAATTTACATGTAGGCAAGTTGGGTTACTATTACAATCAGGATGAAATTTATTACGTGTTGGGTTGTAATCACTTTACCTATATTAGCTCACTTAATTCCTGCAACAACCCAGCAAGATCAGTTTCATTATTATTATTATTATTATTATTATTATTATTAATTACTATTATTGTTATTATTTCTATCCTATCTTACAGATGAGGAAATTGAGGTAAGGAGAGAATACATAACTTGCTCCAAAGTAATCACTTTACCTATATTAGCTCACTTAATCCCTGCAACAACCCAGCAAGATCAGTTTTACTATTATTATTATTATTATTATTATTTCTATCCTATCTTACAGATGAGGAAATTGAGGTAAGGAGAGAATACATAACTTGCTCCAAAGTAATCACTTTACCTATATTAGCTCACTTAATCCCTGCAACAACCCATCAAGATCAGTTTTATTATTATTATTATTATTATTATTATTTCTATCCTATCTTACAGATGAGGAAATTGAGGTAAGGAGAGAATACATAACTTGCTCCAAAATCCAATGGATGACAAGCCGGGGTTTGAACCAGACATTAATTCTTCAGATCTGTATTCACAAACTAAACAGTAGTGTAAGGAACACAGGTCAAATGCTGTGGAAATATTCTAGGCTGTGAAACCATCCAGCCTCTGTAAATAATACATTACAAAACTTATAACAGAGGAGAGGGGAGCTGACCAAGAAGTGAGCCCATGCACAGCTTCCCACTCCCACAGAGGCTGAATTCTGATGGGAAATTCTGTAGCCAGATGTTCAGGGACAGACACAACCACTGAGCATATGTATGACAGACAAACTCTTACCACAGCTCTAAGCTCAGAATGAGTTGAACAAACTTTTCCACACCTCTGCAGACAAATCCCAGGCTTTCAGTACAAACATCCTGAAAGTTTACCTATCCTGTTGTAAACTGTAGCCTTGAAAAGTCCAAGGGTACAACACTCAGGGAGAAAAATTGTGACATATGTTTTAACAAATTGAGACTGCCATTTAGAAGGTTTTGGGTTCATTTTTAAGGAAAATTTTTCACAACACTCAAAATCTGAGCATGCAAGTCTGTAGCTAAATTCTTCAAGGGCAAAGAGTTTTCCAGGTGAAGTAAAATGAATCTTTAGGTCATTGAGAGGAATAATATTACATAAAAAGAACTGCAGAATTTGTTGAAAAAGACTCTGCTGTTTGCTCAGGGTCAGCATGAGAGTCCTCATACTAAATTGTTCTTAAATCCTGATTTGTTTGAAAATCAATCCAAATGTCTCCCCACCAGCCCCTCTCCCTTCTAGTAAATTTTATTAAGCAATAAACTCACATCAAACATTATTCATTGGGAAACTTCAGATGAAACTAGTCAAATTTACTATATAGTAGACGCCCTATAGATATCCAAATTCTCCCCTTACATTTTTTCTTAGAGAGGACCACTGAGCTCTTCCCCAAAGCCCCACTCCCAGGGCATGACTTTCCCAGGCAAGCATCTTGGCATCAATACAGAGTGAAACATTTGCAGAGCTGAAACCTGGGCATTAAAAAGCCATGTGGCTCAAGCCATGCCCTGAGTGTTCTTAGCTCAAAAATGTTACTTAATGCCAAATTTCACAGCTGGCCCCTGGAGGAACAGAGCTGAAAGCCTTCTTGCCAAAGGCCCAAGGCAGTAAACTGAGGGTGCTCCCTGGCCCTGACTCAGTCAGTGTAGGACACCCTGCTGATGGTGGTTCAGGAGCAGTTCTGAGATTTCTCTGAGGTACTTTGCAAAACATTATCCTATGGTTTGAAAGCATTTCTCCTGGCCTTCTCAGAGATTAAGACAACAACCATAACACATGGGAAGGATCAATATCCAATGCACTGTTTACTGATGTTATCCGTGTTCAACTGTCAAAAGCATTTTGCTTGTAAAAGAAAAACAAGTTTCCATCACTGTCACTAGACCAAGTCATCTCCCTCTCATGGTCTCAAGGACTTCATCTGTAAAACAAGGAGTTGACTCGGGACCAGCAGTTAGCGTAATGGCTATGTCGCTGGACTGCCATGTAGTCGACCGTGGTTCGAGTCCCGGACCCAGTGGCTTAGACTCACGCCGGGTGCATGTGCGTGCATGCCCAAGATCCTGAGATGAGAATGAAGGAGAAGGGATTGTGGCGTGGCCATCCTCCCTGGGGGGTGATTTCTCGCTTTCTGTCTCTCTGTCTCTCTCTGTCTGTCTGGCGAGCGCACGTGCCCTATAGCAAAAACCTCTCAAAAAAAAAAAAAAAAAAACAAAGAGTTGACTTATGTTGAATGATTGTTGAGGTCCCATACTGTCTATAAACAACAGCTTTCAAAAATGACTGAATATTGTGGAATGGGGGAGGTGAAGAGAAGAGGATAGAGAAAGATAGCAAGTGAACAATAGAGAGACAGGACGTTAGTGAGAAACAGATATGGCTTATTAACTGTTGATGACATGTATAGTATTCTCAACTGGATTGGTCTGAG
>NW_006160001.1:2700186-2715016 GCF_000334495.1 Tupaia belangeri chinensis
GCGAGCGCCCTGCCCCTAAAGCAAAAACCCCTAAAAAAAAAAAAAAAAAAACAAAACAAAGAGTTGACTTATGTTGAATGATTGTTGAGGTCCCATACTGTCTATAAACAACAGCTTTCAAAAATGACTGAATATTGTGGAATGGGGGAGGTGAAGAGAAGAGGATAGAGAAAGATAGCAAGTGAACAATAGAGAGACAGGACGTTAGTGAGAAACAGATATGGCTTATTAACTGTTGATGACATGTATAGTATTCTCAACTGGATTGGTCTGAGTAGTACTTCACGATGGGCAAAATGAGAAATAGCGATTGATTGTTTTAAAAAATAATTAGAATAATAATAATATTGATTGGGGAAAACATAGAAAAGATATTGAATGTTGAAGCGGGGAGATTAATGTCTCTGTATTGACTGACATACATGGCATTCCCTCTTGAAAAAGCAATGTAATACACTGTAAAGTTATATGTAATCCAATGTAATATGAAGGAGATTATGATGATAATAAAAAAAATAATAAAAATTTAAAAAGTGACTGAATATTGGCAATTTCCTATGGTTTGACACATATACTCACTGTGCATAGACCCCCCCCACAAACACTGACTCATTTATTCAGTAAATATTTACTGCCTTCTATAGGCCAAGTACTCTTCTAAGTTCTAAAGATATAACAGTACACAATGCAAACGAAGCCCTTCTTACCTGGGACTTACTTTCTAGGAGAGGTAGAAGCAGAATAATAAAATACATACATGTCAGGTAGTAACAACTGCTTTGGATAACGATAAAAAGGAATAGAGAACACCAGAGTTGAGTGTGATCCTCTATTTCAATTAAGATCAGGAAAGGTCTCTCTGAATAAGGCAACAGATGAACGAAGCTCTAAAAGGTACATGGTAGAGATTGAACCATTGCTTATTCAGGGACAGGAAGTTCCAGGTGGAAGCAACATCATGTACAAACACCCTGAGAGGGAACCATCCATCTTAACCTATTCAGTATTTAGGGAACTGCAAGGAAACTGAAAGGAGACTGATGTGGCTCAGAGATAAGAAAAAGAAGAGAGAGAGAGACAAGAGGAAGAATGGAAGGAGGTGACACCAGAAAGACCATTGGGGCTAACAATGCTTTGCTTTTGAGTGAAAAGAGAAACCACTGGATTTAAGCTTTGGACTGGCATGATCTTGAAAGATTAATCTCAGGTCAGCAGGTGGCGTGGTGGTTAAGGTGCAGGACTCCCACATGGTAAACTGTTGTTCAAGTCCCAGATCTGGTGGCTTGAAACTCACACCAGGCACATGTGTGGGTTTGTACCCAAAATCCTCAGAGAAGAATAGAGAAGAGATTGCGGCATGGCCATCCCCCCAAAAGGTGATTTCTCACGTTCTTTCTCTCTGTCTCTCTTCAGCAAATACATATGCCCTATGTGGGGAGGGGGGGAGGGGATTATTCTTACGGCTCTACAAGGCCAATGAACATAGGTACAAGGATAGAAATCTGGAGACCAGTTAGGCGGCTATTACAATAATCCAGATGTGAGAAATGGTGACTTGGACCAGGTAGCAATAGTGGAGCCGGTAAGTCCTGGGTTTATTTTGAAGGTAAAGTCAATAGGATTTGCTACTGTACAGTACATGGAATGTAAAATGTGAGAGAAAGAGAGGAGCCAAAGATGAGATCATATTTTTTGCTTGAATAAGTGAAATGATGAAGTTTCCATTTGTTTAGCTGGGAAATACTATAGAAGGAACATATTTGTGGTAGTGGAAGATAAGAATATGGATGCTTACTTTTAGTCATATGAAGTTTGAGATGGCTTTTAAGTATCTGTGAAAGTGTGATGTTACCACCACAGGCTTCTAAAATCTTTGGAGAATTATTTACAGTATAGTCCCCAGTGAAAACACATCTTTTACTTGGAGACTCCTTGGAGACTACTTGTGACATAAGGTATGCTGATAAATGTTTAACATTTTTTCCAGGGAGAAAAAAATATCCTAGTTTTCAGCATTTGCCAATTTCTTTGGTGTAAATATTCTCACTGTGGCCAATTTCAACCCACCAGTGTGAAGTCACTGAATGCAGAGAAGCAAAGAGATACTCTGCCAAAGGAGTATGAGCATCGGGCTCCAGCACATACTCACTGTGACCTCTTCCCCAAGGCTTCTACCTTTTCTTCAAAAGAGAGAGAGGGGGGAGATGGTAGTTTAGCAGTAGCACAACTAGATCCACATGGGAAGGTCCCAGGTTCACATTTCAAGGCCTTTCTGCACACATCAGATGTGTATGCATATGCTTGTGATCTAGGCTAGGCAAGGGATGGGGTGGATTGCAGCACGAGGACCCTGTTTTGTGTTGTCAATCTCCTATCTCTTTCTCTCATACAGAAGAAATAAATAAATAATCTTTTTTAAAAGGGAGAGAGAGAAAAAAAAAATAAAAGGCAGGGGAACAGGAACACTTTTAGAAGAGGAGGTTGTTATCCTTTAAACACCTTTGAAAAAACAGGTTATGAGAAAACCTAAGGCATTTCTATTATAAACAGCTGCCTTATTGTAACGCATATATCCAAGATCTGACATTAATCATCTCTAATGTAAAACAAATTTACTCTCAAATTTCAATGGCAGATAGAGCAGGACAGGGGAGAATGAGATCCCTAGGCCTGCTGATGGTCCTCCAAGTCATTTTTTTCAAAAAAGGAAAACATTCTCTATATTTGTTTCTGGTTTCTGAGCCCAGTGTTCCTTTATGAAGTAGGAAATATCTGAATCGCTAGCACAGTGGGGTAAGAAAAACATTTGCTCCTGATTTTAACCTATTCCTGGAGAGAATGATTTTCTCAGGCCGAGGAGTGATAGTAGACTTGTATCAGTGACTTCTGTTGTCCAGTCAGCAAAAATTCTTTTTTTTTTTTTTTTTTGGGGGGGCTTTTTTTTTTTTTTTTTTTTTTTTGGGTGGAGAGGCTTTTTTTTTTTTTTTTTGCTATAGGGCACGTGCACTCACCAGAAAGAGACAGGAGACAGAGACAGAAAACGAGAAATCATCCCCCAGGGTGCATGGCCACGCCACAATCTCTTCTCCTCCATTCTCCTCTTGGGATCTTGGGCACACACGCTCACACAGCCCACGTGAGTTTAAGCCACCGGGTCTGTGACTCAAACTGTGGTCGACTACATGGGAGTCCAGCAACATAGCCATTACGCTAACTGCTGATCCCCCAATCAGCAAAAATTTTTAGGAAAGTTTTATAGCATTTCCTCCTCCACACTAGAATAGGGATTCTTAATCCTCTCTGCACTGTTTAACTAAACACAATTTTTTTTTAGATATGTACGCCAGGGTTCCATACCCAGAGATTCAGACTCCATGGCAGTAGGGTAAGACATGAATTGAGCGTGTTTTGCATGCTGTCTCTCAATTCTCATGTTCAATCAATGTTCAGAACCACTGCACTACACAGTCAAGTAGTAAGTGGTTAGTTAGAATCAACACGGCCACTTTGTGGTTGTTGAAAGAGCAACTTATAGACACATACAGAAACTCCAAAAAGTTCATGGAAAATGGAATTAAAATATGAGTTTCTTTTGGTGAAAAAATATTTAAAATCCATGCATAGTTTCTTCATAATACACACATTTCCCATGAACTTTCTGAAGACTTCTCATAGAATAAGAACTACTTACTCTATTAGAGATCTTAGAGGTGAAAATAACATAGGATAGGGAACTGGTGAGTCCAGGATTCTAGCCCTATTTTTGTCATTTGGCACATGTCAACAGAAAATATACTGAACGCCATGAACTTCAGAAGGTTAGGACAAATGGCCTCCAGCCTCGCTCATCCCTTGACATTCTGTGCCACAGGAGTTTCACTTTGGCACCCACTAAGGAAGCCACCTGTAGAGCCCGAGGGCTGTTTCCATAGAAATGGCAATGCCATTACTGTTGTTGCTTGCAACTACTCAGAAAGCTTATAAAATGCCTTCCAAAGGAATGCCTGAGCAAAACAAGGCTGGGCCAAATGATTTGTCCAAAATGAAGTCTCTGTCTGGAATGGAGGGTCAGGTGGATATAATACAATTCTCACCTTTCCCAGCTTTCATGACTCACAATGATGCAGCATTGCTAATGGAATCCCAGCACTCTTCAAAATCCTGCACTTTCACATGGCTCCTGACCAACAACAAAGCTATCAAATAACAGTAAGAAATATATTCTAAAATAAAATAATATTTAATTTCCTGATCCTTTAAGTTATTAGGGCTCCCTTCCATGAACACCAACAATTATGGATCATTTGCACCAAAACCCTTGAATCAAAATTCTCGTGATAGTGTAAGTCTACATATTTTCTTCTTTCTTCTGTTCCCCAAGCCAGAACAATCCCATCCTCTCCCTCCTCTACTCACACATAGACACCAAATTAGAAATCCAAAGGAACAGAGAGAACACAACAGAAAACAAAGCAGAGCAGATGGAGAAGGAAGGGCAGCAGCTGGACATCCAAAAAGAGGGTAAAGGCCCAGAAAGTGATTATCAACAAGGACAAGTGTATAGAAAAATATTCTCTGGAGTAGAGGCCAGCCAAGGGCGAGCCCCTACAAAATGTGCTGCCTGCTGCACCTTGAGGTGTCAGAACCAGGTCTGAGAGGCAACTGTGGCCTCCACTGATAGCATTCCAGACTCTTCTGGCCCATCTCCCATCTCCAAGTGTGTCTTTGGGAAAAGCTGGAGAGGAAGGGAAGGTGAGCTGCCAGTGGCAGCAGAGGCTTCTGGTTAAGGAAAGCAAATGGAATTGCAGCTTTGTCTTTTAAATCCCTCAAAACAGTTTTCCAGAAGAGTAATGTAGATTTAAAAAAGAAGAGTAGAAATGTTCAGAGCTTCAGCCTGGAAGGCCGGATGAGGGAAACAAATAAATTCAATGCTTTCAGACAGGAGGGCAGGCCAATACTGCCAAACAAGACTGAGAAGGGGATTCTCTGTTTTCCTTACCTCTCTTGTCACCCAAGCACACAAGTTATGCATTTCATGGAAATTAATGGCAGAATGAATCAGTTACATCTACCTGTTAACCCTTTTCCAGATACCGTAGCCTGCTTAGTCAATCCAGTCTCTTGCTCAACCTGGTACCTCTGCCTGATAACTTTCCTCTTATGCATCAGGACCTACCAGGTAAAGTATTAGCGCATTTGATCAAGCTTTTCAACCAAATAGTTGAAACTGGGTTTCTCTTCTGAATATTCAATTACCAGCAAAACCCCCATGTCCTAGGAGTTTGTCTATAAGGTTGAATTGTTCATTGACATCACACCAGGGAGGCCCAAGGGACGGCCTAAATACAGATTTCTTTCTAGAAGTCTAGAAACTCAGGAGTTTCCACTTGTTATATCTCTAAATCTGGAAGAGTCGAACGTACAGCCCCAAGAGGAAGCCTTTTTTAGGTTACAAATGAAGTGCCAATGTCAATTACCAAGTTCATGGACTTTATTAGTCTTTTTCTGAGAATAGCACTCTGCCACCAGAGGCTTGAAAAACTCAGCAGGACAAAGTCTTCCTCAATTTTATCATTGGTTTTATCATAGGTGTTCAATTTAAAGACAGTGTATGATATGTGTGTGTGTGTGTATGCACACACAGCAAAAGTGGGTATGAAGATTGTGAGTCATGTCTTCCACCTGGCTCTGCCTATCACATCAAAGATATTCCCAACTAGTCCAAGTCAGTTCATCTGTGCTGGACAACAATAAAAACAAAGACAGAAACTAGAGAAACCCAGCCAACTTGCAAGTATCAGTGGCAATAATCAAGAAGATGCAAATAAATTCAAATGGCACATGTCTACAACCTTCATTGTAATATGACTTTAAAATGAATAATATAGTTTGGCATTTAGGTCAATATTATTTAGTTCTTTCCTTTTGTAGTTAATCAATCTTTCTTTTTTTCTTTTCGGGGCAAGGAGGTAAATTTCAATTATAAAATAATTGCATTCCATAATAAGCACAGACCAACTGATGATTGGTAAGAGAAAGAAACTATTGTCTTGGGAACCAGCAGTTAGTGTAATGGCTATGTCGCTGGACTCCCACGTAGTTGACCGCGGTTCGTGTCCCGGACCCGGTGGCTTAAAACTCACGCCGGGCGTGTGTGCGTGCGTGCCCAAGATCCCGAGAGGAGAATGGAGGAGAAGGGATTGCGGCATGACCATTCCCCCTGGGGTTGATTTCTCGCTTTCTGTCTCTATGTCTCTCTCTGTCTGTCTGGCAAACGCACGCACCCTATAGCAAAAACCTCTCAAAAAAAAAGAAAAAGAAAAAAAAAAAGAAACTATTCTCAAAGACATGCTTGATAAAGGAGTGGATAATGATAGGTAATTGAGAGTTAGCTTATTATATGTCTATCTTCATATTACATATGAATGTTTACATACACACACACACACACACACACACATATATATATACATATTGCAAATAATCTCCAATATTCTGTGTGTGTGTGTGTGTGTGTGTGTGTGTGTGTATGTCTAGGTATTCACTCATGTGCATATATAAAAGTGGGGTTCATGTACAAAAGGGGGTTTCTATGTACCAAAGCTTATATGTGTGGATCTGCATTACATGTATAAGCACTGAACTATTCATGTATGTGAATAATATATGTGTGTGTTCTTGTGAAGCTTCATCTTCACAAAAGAATTTGTCTCATGAGCCTTGTCGGTTGTTGACATACGGCCTTGTTTTAGAAAACATGTTTTCCATTTGTATAGTTTATCATCCCCTGGTTATTTCCTTTCTTAAGTAAAGAAATGCTAAATGCAGCTCTTCTCTCTTCCCTGACAGGTCACCTGCCACTGCTGGGAAAGGCCAAGTTCTCTTGACTCTTTCAGGACCATGAGCCTCACCTCTTACTTTGTGGATACTCCAGGGAAGCCCCATCCCACTCCTAGGTAAGTGTTTCTATGGATGCCAAGCCCTTCTTCCCAAGGGCCTTTCTCTGCCCAGGAGGGGAGGTTTGGGTAGGAAGGCTCTTGCAGACAGACTCTATGGGACATACAACATCTGGATCCAATAATGACTTATCATAAATACCTCCTTCGCAAGGGATCAAGTCACATCCCCTACATTCATGGTGGAAGTCATCTTTCTCCCTACATTACAGTCTCTTTTATTTTTTAGAGATATTTTTACTTTTGTCTCATTGGAGACCTAGAGAGAAAGTGAGAAATCATCCCCCAGGGGGATGGACATACAATAATCCCTTCTCCTCCATTCTCCTCTTGGGATTCTGGGCACACACACATGTACCCAGCATGAGTTATAAGCCGCTGGGTCCAGGACTTAAACCACAGTCAGCCATGTAGGAGCTCAGCACCTTAACCATGATGCCACCTGTTGGCCCCAAGAGTCTCTTCTAAAAGTGTGGATTTAAGCTCCAGCTTTTCAATACACGTGGTCCTACTGCTCTTGAGATAAAAAAAGGAAACTCTTTAGTGAAGGATTTGTGTTCTAAATATACCACTGTCCAGAAGTCAGATGTGTAGCCTTGCCCTGATTCTCCATCTCTCTTTAGCCTAAAGTATCTCTCCTGAGCACAGGACACTTCCTCCACTTCTAGAGAGACAAGAGGAACAACTTTTCCACCTAAAGTACCATCATCCCATTCCAAGTTGTGCTCTGAGTAGAGAGGTCAATTGGGCTCATCCTCATCATTCCCTAGGTGGCCTTCCTTAATATATTACCACTTTTCTATCTACATTTTTAAATAAACCTCCCTTTTCTCCTAAAACTCCCAGCTTCAGCCCAGGTGCACTCACCATACTCAAAGGCACCCCATAAGCCTGAATTCTCTTTAAACCTTCTCTACTTTCATCAAAATTATGTCAGTCCTCTGAGTTCTATGTCCCTAAATCTGATGGTCAATAGTCTATTAGTTAATTATTGCCTGATGCATTTACTAGCTAAAGAATTATCCCTTTTGGGGAGGGGATTATTTTATTAACTTTATTTACTTGTTTTATTTTGACCATAGAAGAACAGAGAGAGGAAGAAAGCAGTTGGCCATGTGGGAGTCCATCATCCTCAACCACCATGCCACTTGCTGGCCCCAAGGATTATCCCTTATCAATAAGATTGACAGAAGGTAAAACTAGAGATTAGAATTCAGTGTAGGCTGAAAGAGGAGTCAAAAGAGTGTAGAGAAACATTTTGGTCCTCTTATACCATCCAGTATAAATGGTCACTAACTCAATCTCAGCAAAGCCAAGAGAGATAGATGACCACAAAAGCACTTCTCTGAAAAGAGATTAAGTGTTGTCAACTTTCACCCCAACCTCTCTGATAACCACACATAGAGACTTTCTCCACTCCCACATAGAGAGTGGGCTTCTTCATCCTGCAGCAGGGGAATCTGGCAGACAAACAACACTCCAGGGTCCCACAAGCCTCATATACATCCCCCAGGGCACCACTGAGGAGCCGGAGTACATGTAACTCAGAGGCCAAGCAATCAAAAACACTTTGGCAGGAATACAGGGGCCATCAGGAAGCTAATTTAGATCCTGTCTGGCTGACTTGGTCTGGAAGGAACAGAGAAAGAACAAGAAAATTATGTAGTGAATTGTCAGAAAGCAGGAAAGACCCAAGGCCTTGGTCTTAATCATTTTCCATGTGAAGAAGTTCTGGCATGGTGCATGCATGAGACCTGCCAAACCTTGAGTAATGGGAACAAGCAAGGGAGGAAAGAGAGGGAGGGCTGAGAGCAACTAGCAGAGAGAGGGAAGTAAGGCTATGTCTAGGTGGTGCCAAACATCTGGGTAGACTGTAAAATGTATAAGCCAATAGCTGGCCATTTTGTCTATAGAATAGCAAACATCTCATGTGAAAATGTCTAGATCACATCATCAGGATTTTGTTTTGTTTTGTTCTTCTCTGTGCAGATGTTTGAAAGTTCCTTGAGGGCATAACCAAGGCTTATTTATTTTCAGATGTCTCCATCTTCTAGCACTTAGTACATGCCTGGTCCCTAGTAGACAATCTGTGTCTGTTTGAAGAAGGGAGAGAGGGAAGAAGGAAAGTAGGGAAAAGGGTATGTACAGATTACCCCTACCCCCTTAATGATCAAGGAGTACTCATGCTGACCTAGGAAAGCCAGGCCACATGGTCACTCTACTTATTGGCCAGTTGTGTATGAAAGAATGAGGCATTAGAAAGGACTACATTTGTTATTTTTCAGACATGTAAGACAAATTTAGAGTATATGAGGAACAGCAGGAAGGTCAGTTGGGCTGGAGCAAGAGAAATGGTCATGAACTTGGACTTGATTCCTGTGTGATGAGAAGCCATTAGAATTTTTACCTTGGTGAGTGACAAGATCTCATTTGTTTTAAAACATCTGTCTGTTCTCCACTAAACATATACTCACTCTCCGCACTCTATGGTAGAGACTGAAAGATTGGAGGGCATAAAAGCATTGAGCACAGTTGGAGACACTATAACTATGGAAGAAGGGTGGGAAGGAGGGTGGGAATGGAGAAGAAAGGGGAGAGAGGGGAAGAAAGGTGGAAGGAGGTTGGGAGAGGGGAAGAGTACAGGAAGGAAATTAGGGAGAAAAATAGAGAAGACATTTGTGGAATACAGAAATGGTTTATCACCTGTTGATGATAATGTGTATAGTATTCTCAACTGGACTGGTCTGAGGTATATTTTATGTTGGGTAAATTCTCTCTACAAGCTAAATGGTATATAGGATTGAATGTATAATAATAATAATTTTAAATCTGTCTGACTTCAGTATGAGTTACAGGGTGCAAGGGTAGCATCAGGCCATTGTTCAAGTAAAAGAGGATGGTGCCCTGGGCTACAGAAAGAGAGCTGTGACCATTCTGGTCACATAAAAAAAAAAAAAATAGGATATGGCTTCAAGATAATTGGTCTAGACTGAGTTGCTAGGCTTTACTAATGTAATGGACATAAGTGGTAAGATAAAGGAAGGCATTGAGGAGGATGACACCTAGGTTTAGAGCCTGGGCCACCAGCAAAGTAGACAGTGATAACCTTTACCTACCTGGGGAAGCCATAGAAGTTTGGTAGTCTAGGGAAGCCTTCACTAACTTTCCTCTAAAAAGAGTCATCTGGCAATACTCAGTAAGTTGCTGTCTCTTTCCCCTTTTACCTTCCTCACAGCTCTTGCCACCATCTATAATTGTTTTATTTTTAGTTTTATTTGACTAATGACTGTCTCCTCCACTAAACTGTTGGCCCTTTGAAGGCAGGGACTTTGCCTGGTTCATGAATATGCCTACCATAGGACTAGGATTTGATACATGCCCAATACATATTTACTGAAAGGAAAACCAAGTTAAGTGCTTAAAAATACCAAACTGAATCTGTATTACATGTCATAGACTTCCCCAGGTCTTTAAGGAGGTAGGTAACACATCACTCCCATTATCAGCACCAAGTGGGTACCAGATTTTTCCAGATCTATATGTTATGATCCTACCACTCTGTGAATCATCTTCAGTCCTTCCCTTACTTTTTTGTCATGTCTGTTGCCATCATTTGAGGTTTGGCATATGGTTTACATGTAATAAGACAAATCATCTTTGCACTAAAAATGACTAAGTCTGTGGTCCTCCAACAATACAGTGTGCAAATTTATTTTCTCTTTCTCTCTTTCCTTCTTCTACCTTTCCCTCTTTCCTTCTTCTAGAGCCATGTCCAAGAGGAACCTTTGGAATGTGCTCTGTGAAGACTATTGCTGTGCCAGCAGCTCTGTGATCCCTGGGCCTTCCTGAATCTGTGTTTGTCATCTGTGTTTGTCAGTCCAATAGCTCCTGTGAACTTCCTCTCTCCATGCTAATAGGAAAGATATAATATAGATAAAAGAAATCAACAGGTAAGTCAGAAACTATATTAGTCACCAATTAAAACTTCCTGAACTGCTAACAAGAACCAAAACTCATCTTAGAAATGTTTTAAAGCCTTACTATTTAGGTTGCATTGGTGTAGAATTGTAGCACTAGCTCCTACAGATCTGTAGAATCATACTTGATGCCAAAGGTTAGCCCATACCCAATGGAAAGCCCCTGAAAACAAGGACAGAGATCAAGAGTCTGACTACTATATGCCCTGATATACTACTGGTGGCTTCACCCAGCTTTTCCAAGCCTTGGATCCCAAGCCCTGTCCCATATTTAAAACAAAGAACTCCTTCTGCTTCACTCCAGCTCTACCTCTTGCCTGACACAGGTCTTTATCTACTGTAGGCACATTAAAACTAGTTTCCTATGGAACTGAAGAAGCTGACCCTTCAAAAGTTTACCAGTTTCCTCCTATTATGTATTTTTCCTTCACCTTTTCAGTCTGCAACTTGTAGTCTGCTTCAGACCCTCTTCAGACCCTGAGTCTAGAATCTCCTCTCATGGAATTCTTCTTTCAAGGTCCTGTTGGGATATTGGTGAGTGGCCATACTGGTGACCATTTTCTCTGCCAAACACATTCTCTTGGGTATCCTACTTCTCTCAAAGCTGTTATTATAGAGCGACATGGTCAGGCCCTCCAAATTATCTTTACTCTGATTTTGCCCAATTTGAAGAAAAATAACACACCTGGTAGCAACATGTAAAACAATTGCTGGATGCATAGATATGTCTTCTAGATCTGATCTGAACCATCATCATCTCTCACATGTACCTACAACAGGCCCTGGTTATATGTACCTGTAAGAATGGATAATTGCCCTACTTCCCTAAAGCTATTCTCTGTAGCTGTGATCTTATGCAAAGAGAAATCTGATCATGTTACACCTCTGTTCAAATTCTATTTTCCCTCCTATTCATCCTATAGTAAAAGTCAAATTCCTCACAATGGCCTAAAAGTCCCTTCACCATTGAAGGTTGTCTTAGTTTGTCCATGCTACTATAACAACATATATGAGACTGGGTAATTTATAAACAACAAAAATTTATTTCTCACAGTTCTGGAGGCTGAGAAGTCCAAGATCAAGGTGCTATCAGATTCTGGTGAGGGCCTGTTTTCTGTTTCTGAGATGGCACCTTGAATGTTGAGTTCTCTGAAGGGGACAAATGCTATGTCCTCACATGGTGGAAGGGACAAAAAAGAATAAGAAACAGGTGACCTCATTCCCTTAAGCCCTTTTTATAAAGCACTAATCCTATTCATGAGTGCAGAGCTTTGATGGCCTAATCATCTCCTAAAGGCCCCACCTTTTAATACTGCTACACTGGGGACCAAGTTTCAACATGAATTTTGGAGAGAACGCAAACATTAAAATCATAGTATGTGGGAAACCAATTGTTTCTCAAACATACCAGGTATACTCCTGTCTTGATCTTTGTATAGGCTGTTCCTCTGTTTAAAATAGTCTTCTCACTCCCTCTACTCCTGCAAATCTGTTCCACTGGCCTATGCAGGACACCTCATTTATAATTTCAACCTCTATCTAGCCATCCAATCCTCCTTACTCTGCTCTTTTTTTTCCCTCTAAATTAAATTCTAACATATTATATTTACTTATCCAACATGCTAGTCTTTGTTGTATCTCCTACAATAGAATAGATCTCTGAATATCAGATTTACCTTATGCTAGATGTATGATCCCAAGTAACTTCTTTTAACTCTTTAATAGTTCAGCTTGTCCATCTTTAGGGAGTAAATGTAACTACTTCATAGGATTGTTGATGAGAAAATTCAAACAGCAGGCTTAGCACAGTACCTGAAATACAGGAAATAATCTGTGGATGGCATATATTATCTTCAACCTTGGTGGGAGAATTAGAATTTTGGAAGTAACCAAAAAGCCACCTGTACTGAAGTCTGGTAAATAAAATGAGTAATAATATCTGATAATGCAATATGGGTGTTTCTCTTTCATAACTCATAAACCAGCTCTAGAAAAAAATTCTGGGAAAAAAAATCTACTTTCATGTCTTTTTTTTTCTCTTTAAATGTATTTATTTTTTACATTAATTCACTATACATCATTACAACATACAGATGAATTTTCCATCCAAAATACACTATGTATTGGCTCAATCAAGCACATCAACATACATGTTATCAGCAAATAATTTTCCAATTCTTATGTCTTGTATACTTTGCTTTTTGTTTTGCCATCCTTGATTCCCTATCCCTCACCCTCTGCCATGTCCTACCCTCCTCCCACATTGTCTCTGGTATCCATGGTTGCTTTCTATGCCTTCCCCCCCCATTTAATTGATTTGCTAATGAACTTAATTAGTCTAAATATATCCAATAGTTAGCACAGCTGATATATACCTATACATGAACCCAAGTCTGACTTTAGGCATAAACCTCAGTGAGTAAAATGAACATATTATAAAGTAGTACCCAGCTGGGGCTATATAGCTTACTGCAGTCATCAAATATGCATTTTTTAAAAATTTTGATACGAACAGTTTTACTGTTTTTTTTCCTCCTGCAACTTTTTTTTAATTACTTAACATTCATTCCCTGAGCATCATCACAACATACTAAATGTGGTTTCCCATCTAGAATAATCATTCATGTTATCATCAATAATATTCCATTTCTACTTTCATACATATGTATATGTATATATATGTTTTTTACCCCATGTTTGACCCTCTGTCCTTTCCCACTCTCTTATTACACTATCTCTGCTATATACAGTTGTCTTCCATTCCTTTTCCCCCAACATTTTGTTGATCACACAATATCATAAGTAATCTAACTACTTTCAATGCAACTTAAGCAGTTAATTTCAAGAAGAGCAGTTTTGAACTGGTAATGATATTTCCTTGAAACTTAAAGCCTAGAAACTGGTTAGTATTCTGTTCAAATAGTAGGTACATGCACCTATTTTCATGTCTTAAGCAATGGTACTTCCAATGTAACTCCCTGGAAAGGCAACGCACACTTGACTGCATAAATTCTGACGTATTTGTTAACCCCATGGAGTCCCAATATTAAGATAAAAGGACCTTGGAGGTCTTCTGCCATATCTCCTGCTTCATTAACTCCTCTTACGTTGTTTTCCTGCCAAGGAAAACCAAGTGTTCTCTAAGTATCTGGGTCAAGAACCTCTGGGGAAAGAATGCTAAAGAAGCTCTCCGGAGAGGGTGTCACAGAAAGTGATATCTTGAACTATACTGTGTAGTAATCCGAGTTCCTGAAGGTCTAGAAACCCAATCTGGGAATAAGCAATGAGATGCAAGGTAGCTCATTTGCAGAATAGACTTTCTGGGACCTGGAAGAACAAAAGGAGGGGCAGACTGACTCCCAGGTGAGGTGACCTCCAGCGATCCCACTACACATCCTGGCCCTCCTCTCTTTTCTCATTTGGCACCTCAGAGAAGAGGGCTTAAAGACACAGGGGAGGCCCAGCATGAGGCATTCAATCCAGCCATTCTGAGAAAAGGCAAAATGTAGGTTTTCCAATATAGTTGTATCTTTTGCCCTTCTCCAGGGTCAAGAATACTCTTCAAATTGCTTTAGAGGCTCAAAAAGAGACCTTAGAGACATCCTCATTTTCTAGATAAAGGAACTGAAGCCAGAAAAGAGGAAAGTGGATGTGGCAGACACAACTGGTGACCCACCCATGTTCACTTGTCCTACCATAGAGGTCTCCTACAGACAGTTCTCCTACCAAACAATGACTTTCTGCATTTCCCTGCCTGATGGTGTCCTCTGGCTTCAGGAGCATGCTCGACCCACATACAGAACAAGTCAGATGTGTCAGGGAGTTAATACTTCAGAATTGACCCCCAACCTATAAGGGGGGATAACTGAAGATCCATTCCACAAAATTTAAGAGCAT
>NW_006160001.1:2715085-2720754 GCF_000334495.1 Tupaia belangeri chinensis
ATGAGTCCAGATGTTCTCATAGACAAACATGCACAATAACAACATCCTCTCCATTAGCATTCTTCCTTTCTTTTACCCAAATCCCTACTTTCTTGCCCAGTGTACCAGTTGTCTGTTGCCACAACATGCTGTATTACCAGGGTTGGGGGGACTAGAATCGGCTTAGATCACTCACAAGAGCCAACTGTTTAAAAACACATACCCATTATTTAAAATTACGTTATATAAACTTATGACTAAATTATATTAAAACAAAGGTAATACTCAAAACTTACTACATCCTAATTATTATATTTTTCTATTGTCTATGTTCTTAAACTTATTTATATTTATTGTATTATATGATAGAAACATTGTATACCGAGCATCTCTTCCCAATTCCACATTCTGTGATGTCATATTGGTGTTTGAAATCAGCTGCAGTGGAAGTATTTACATCATGAAAATAAGAAAAAACAAAGAACTAGGGCTTGAATTACTGATATTTTAGACATAAAGTGATATAGAGAATGCTGGTGATGTAGAGTAAACTTTGAAATGCATCATGTCCATAGCCCTTACGTTGTAAATAGCACAATGCAATAAGAAAATATTCTTCCAGTGTGTGAAAACTATAATCCAATTCTACAAAGAAGAAATTCACGATTGACAAATGAAGTTTACAACATATATCTTATCTATTTCATTTTTATCATGTGTGCTAAGTTATAATTGTCAATGAACCTTCCTCTCAAAATTGTACTTGTTCATCAATTGTTGTATATACAATTTTAGCAAAATCAATGAAAGCATTTTGTGAGGCTCAACTGTTCATAATAAATTTATAATAAAGAGTTATTGTTCATTTTATTATTTGTAAATGATATATATATATATATATATATATATATATATATGCATGCTTTTTTTTCCACAGAGAGCTAATTTATCAGTATACCATAGTGCTTAAGTCACTTGAAAATTTTAGTGGCTTAAGATGGCACCCATATATTATTTCTCCCTTCTTTGTGGGTCATCCAGGAGGTTCTGCTGATGCAGGCCAGGTTTGATTGATCTCTGCACTCTTTCAGGGGGTTTGTGAACACCAGACAGGTAGTGCCCATGTGCTAGAGTACCAATGTGGGACTCACTAGCAGGTGATTCCAAACTGATTCCTATCCTCAACTATTCAGTCTCAATATTATTAGTTGGGACAGAGCAAGATAGTTCCATAGTAGGAATGGTAGAAGCTACAGTGAGTCAAAGTAGGGCATCAGAGTTCAAGCAGAGTAAAGAGGGTAGTCCCATAGGAGAGGGCTTCATATGGGAGAATGGTTATATACAAGGGCATTGATCAAAGCAATAAATAGATTAAGAATAATGGAAATAATTCTCATTGTTGAGAAGAGAGTTACAAATACATAAAGGGGAAATGTTGGAATGAGCCTTGGTATTGTATCAGAATTGGAGATTCATATGACTTCATGGTTTTCAACAAATGGAGATATGCTGACTCACACACATGCACACGTGTGCACACACATATATACCCTCTAGCTCTGGCCACTGAATGGGACTGAAGGCAGTAACACTCCAACCAGTAATGAGCATACCTAGCACTCAGATCTTAGCTTATGAATACTAAAAGAAACCATAACTCCTTGGAGAAATGGTTGATTCAGAAAGCATAGATGAACCTAGACCACTTCATTATATTAGAAAACCAGAATAGCCTCATAAAATAATGGGTCTCATACAAAAGGGATAAACACCAACTTGAATGGATCATCCTAGTCAAATCAACAACAATTTGAGCATTAAAAAATAATAATAATAAGAGTGTTTTCAGACACTCAGGGATCGCCGCTGCTGGGGTGATCCTCGGTTTACACAGTTGGTGGCCGCAGCAGCAAAAGATGAGTGGAACTCTGGGAAAGGTGCTGTGCCTGAGAAATAGTACCATTTTCAAGCAGAGCTCTTCCTTCTTTTTTTTTTTTTTTTTTTTTTTTTGAGAGGTTTTCACAATAGGGCGCGTGCACTCACCAGACAGACAGAGAGAGACAGAGAAACAGAAAGCGAGAAATCACCCATCCCCCCCCCAGGGGGGATGGCCACGCCGCAATTCCTTCTCCTCCATTCTCCCCTCAGGATCTTGGGCACGCACACACATGCGCCCGGCATGAGTTTAAGCCACCTGGTCTGGGATGCGAACCGCGGTCGACTACGTGGGAGTCCAGTGACATAGCCATTTGCTAACTGCTGGTCCCAGCTCTTCCTTCTTAAGGGTCACACCTTCAGAAGAGAATCCCATCTATTCTGCAGGTGGCATTCTTTTGAGTGCCAGTCGGCACTACAAGACAAAACCTACCCATGGCATTGGAAGATACAGGCACCTGATTAAAGCAGAGCCCAAGAAGAAAAGGGGAAAACTTGAAGTGAGACCCATTAATCTGGGGACAGATTATGAATATGGGGTTCTGAACATTGACCTGACTGCATACAACATGACCCTGGCAGAGAGCTATGCCCAGTATGTTCACAACCTGTGCAACCATCTCTCCTTTAAAGTCGAGGAAAGTTATGCAATGTCCACCAAAACCATGGAGGTGATGCAACTGCAGGACCAAGGCAGCAAAATGTTCCTGGACTCCATCCTTACCACCCATGAGCGAGTGGTGCAGATCAGCAGTTTGAATGCTACATTTGCAGAGATTTTCTTGGAAATAATCCAAAGCAATCTTCCTGAAGGAGTCAGTTTGTCAGTAAGAGAACACACTGAAGACTTCAAGGGAAGGTTCAAAGCTCAGCCAGAACTGGAAGAACTATTGGCCAAGTTGAACTAGCTCTTGCAGACTCTTTCACGCCCATACTGTGATACTGAACGCCAGTGAGAAGAGATTCCTGGGTCGTCAGAGTTAAGCAGGAGACTCTGACCCTTAGCTTCACAAGTACCTGTCCCCACAGCCAGCTGCACCTTCCCTTCTCTGGCACAAGTGTGCTTGCCAGTCGTCACCCACTTACCTTTGAGCTAACCCTTGTTATCTTCCATCTAATAAAGTCTATGCTGAGGGACAAAATATAATAATAATAATAATAAAACTTAAAATTCACTCAATATAATAGAAAACCATCAATTTAAACAGGTATAAACAAGTAGATGAATAAATTGAATGTTTGATAAGGAATGAGATCTTTACATAGTTTCAAAGTCTCTCCCCATGAAATACATATCAATTACACAGGGAAAAAGAATAACTTTACAGTGGGAAAACCTAGAAGATGCCAATGATCAAATGATCAAAGTTAACAACACCCACAGCATGAAGAGTTATTTGTATCTTTTGATAGCATACAATGTAAAAGACATAATCTAACTTCTGTAATATCACTGCCAAAAATACATAATCTGAGTCCAATCATGAGGAAACATCAGACAAATCTAATTTGAGGGATGTGCTACAAAATAATTGGCCTATAAACTTCAAACCACCAAGACGATAAATATCAAGGAATATTCTAGACCCACAGAGGCCTAAGAGACATGACATCTAAATGCAGCAGGTGATTTGACATTACATCCTTTTTGCTGTGAGGCCATTATTAGGACAATTCACAAAACCTTAATGTGATGTAAAGATTAGATGACAATTTCCAGTGTAAAGTTCCTGATTTCAGTGGTCATACTATGGTGATATCGGAAAATGTCCTTTTTTGTGCAAAGTACTCTCTACAATATTCCAGGGTGATAGGGTATAAGCTGGAAATTTACTCTCAATAATTTCAGGAAGAAAAACTTCTGTGTACTCTCCTTTCAATTTTTGTGAGAGTTTGGAATTATTTCAAAATTTTAAAAGAGGAAACAGGCTGATTCTATGTAGACAATCACTTACTGTTAGCTAATAAATGAGATAAAACTAATATAATCACAGGAAGATTAGAGAGCAAGGTTTCCTCAAAAAAGATTTGTGACACGGTATTTAGAGAATCCTTCTCTAGTCTGCTGGAGGGCAAGGAAAGCTGTTTCCCATCTGCACGAAAGTCTTGGAGAGTGGGTGTATTTGCCCCAAAAGGAGCTATTTTGCCCCTCAGCTTGATGCTTGTGATGGGTCAGAAATTCATAGAGCCACTTAGCACTGAAACCAGAGCAGAACATAAAAAGATCCAGGCACAGTCTACCTGTCCGGAATTGGGCAGACAAAGAATACACAGTATCTCCTAGGAGCAGTGAACATCACTTGGGTCACCTTGGAGGCTTGAACCCCAAAGAATTGTCTGCTGAGCAAAGCAATCTTAGCAGCAAGAAGGTTGAGGAGGGGAGGATCTGAAGCAGGGAGAGGGGAATCATAAGTAGTCAGCAGGCAAGTACATCCTCCAGGTTAGAGGAGGGATAAGTGAGCAGAGCCTGGCATCCTTTTATAGAAAGGAGATTTCCTAGGAGCCTACCAAAGCACCTCGGGAGAGAGAAAGCCAGCATTTATCTAGCTGACACAAACAGCATCAACAACAGGATACAATGACACTGATACCAGCCTAAACCACAAAGAAACAGCAGCAGCACAGTAAGAAGTAGAAGAGGAAAGAAAGAATGAGAGAAATCACAGGAGAACTAAGCACACTTCATCCTTCCCCATTACAAGTTTCCAAGTCACGACAACTCATGACCTAGAAGTCTTAAGTTGAAAAAGTTTTTGAAATTTTAATATGGATGATTTTTTTAATCCTAGAAAGCAATATTTACATCCCTGAAACTAGGACCGGCAGATAGTGTAATGGTTCTATCGCTGGACTCCCATGTAATCGACTGTGATTCGAGTCCCAGCCCTGGCAGTATGAAATTCATGTCAGGCATGTGTGCACGTGTGCCCAAAATCTCAAGAGGAGAATGAAGGAGAAAAGATCATGGCATGGCCAACCCCCCACCAAGGTGATTTCTTGCTTTCTGTCTCTCTATCTCTCTCTGTCTCTCTGGCATGTGCACATGCCCTATAGTAAGAATCTCTCTTTTTAAAAAAATCCTGAAAGTGACCTGCCATCTCCCAGGAGACTTCAAAAAGTTTGTGGGAAAATGGAGGGACCAAGGTGACTAAAGTTAGGCTCTAAATCTCGTCTCCTAGATCCCCAAAACACTTAGACAAGAAGCTATTTTAAATCTGAAGTGTGTTCAGGGACCAAGGCGAGTAAAGTTATGCTCTGAACCTCATCTCCTAGACCCCTGAAATATTCAGACAAGAAGTGAAGAGATTTTGTCACAGAATGACCAGAAACCACTGCAGAGGCACAAGAAATATGAAAAATTAAGAAAATATCTCTCCCCTAAATGAAAATAACAATCCTTCATCATCTATACACAGAACAATGGAACTTGTGGAAATGAAATCAGAATATGCATAGTGACAAAACTAAATGAGATTAAATGAGATACAAGAGATGAGAGACAATGAATGCCAGAAGATGTAGGAGAAAAGAGACAACAAGTTCCAGGAGGTGAGGAAGTTCTTGCATAATCTGAAAGAGGAAATAAACACCATAAAAAGAATCAAATGGAGCTGTTAGAGACGAAGGCTGCAATACAGAAAATCAAAACCTCCCTCAAAAGTATTGAAAGCAGGTTAGTCCATGCAGAAGATCAAATCCCGGATGTTGAAGGCAAAACTTCTGACCTAGAAAAAAAAAAAAAAAAACTGAGAAAA
>NW_006160001.1:2721152-2793007 GCF_000334495.1 Tupaia belangeri chinensis
CCCCCTGGGGGGTGATTTCTCGCTTTCTGTCTCTCTGTCTGTCTGGTGAGCGCACGCGCCCTATAGCAAAAACCTCTTAAAAAAAAAAAAAAAAAAGCAATGTCAACCAAGAATTCTATACCCGGCAAGATTATCCTTCATATGGGAAGAAAAGATAAAAACATTCTCAGATATACAAAACCTGAAAGAATTTACCAATACCAGACCAGCTCTTCAAGAAGTTCTGAGAGGACTGCTTTACCAGAAAAACTAAAGACACACATACAGAAATAACAGAACAAAAGTAACCAAGAAAATGACCAACTTGATGCTAAGAACAAGAAATATCAATAATAATGTTGAATGTTAACTTCCAGGATTTAAACAGAAAGATCAGGCCAGAGTGATGCTGCAAATCTAACAGAAGAGAAATAAACTACATAAGACCAAACTGGTGAAATAGAATTTCATGACTTTTGAGTAAAACATTACTGTCTTTTTCTTTATTATGGTTTGTTTTCCCACTTTAAGGATTTTGCTTTCTTTTGAGTTGTTGATAGGTTCAGCAATTTGTTAAAACGATTTTCTTATTTGTTTCTTTAAATGGAAACATAAACTTTTCCCCCTTCATGACCCCTCTAAGGATAGGAAAATATTTGGGACTATTCTTATTTTGTGGCAGAATGGTTATTTGCATAAGTTCAGTAATACCTGTTGCCTTGCATCAGAAGTTGGAAATACTTGTTGTTGGACATGGCTTTGACTAGAATGTTATATCTCAAGATTAAACCAACTATGGAACTAAGGTAGATCTCAAGTAAGCTAACAGAAGCTCTTGGAAAGAGGGCCTGGCACCATAAATATTTCTGCCTGGTAGAGAGGATTAGAGAAGTTATATGAAAGAATTCGTGGCATAAAATAACCTGGACTTTTCCAGTCCAGCACTGTAGTCAGTAGAGATTGCAAAAGAGCAGCCACAATCAGAGGATTATTTTGAAGAAGACCTTGAAGGAAGAAAAAGAGACTGATCTTTGGTATATTTTGAATATACAATCAGAATATACAATCAGAACATGCTGGCTGAATTGAGAAGGTTTATGTGTGAATTGTATGCTGAGTGTTTGCCTTTCAATAGTTTGATAGTTGACATATAAATATTTTCTTAAAAATATTTAAAGCCATACTGTCTTTGTTATAGAGTTACAAAATTGTAACAAATATTTTGAACATTATCTTTAAAATTCAGATTTTTAGAATTTTAGAAGTTATTTATTGACTGGCAAGAACTATAGAATTTGAGCAAAAATTTTTTGATATGTAAAGTAAATACTTGTGGGGAAATGTAAAAATAAATGATTAGAAAAATAAACAGATAAATAAATTTTTTAAAAGTTTGTGGGTACAGAAATCTATAGCATTTTTATATACAAACAACAGGCAACTGAAACAGAACTGAAAAAAGTAATTCCATTCACCGTAGCCTCAAAAAATATAAGATACTTAGGAATAAATCTAGCCAAAGAAGTTAAAGACCTCCACAAGGAAAACTACGAGAAGCTAAAAAAAGAAATTGAAAATGACACAAAAAAGTGGAAGGACATCCCATGTTCTTTGATTGAAAGAATTAATATAATCAAAACGGCAATTCCACCCAAATTAATCTACATATTTAATGCAGTCTCAATCAAAGTACCAGACACATTCTTCACAAATCTAGAAAAGACGATCATAAAATTTGTCTGGAATCAAAAAAGACCTTGTACTGCCAAAGCAATCCTGCACAAGAAGAGTGGAGTGGGTGCCATCTCACTCCCAGACCCAAAAATATACTACAAAGTTGTGGTAATCAAAACAGCATTATACTGGCACAGATAGACAGGTGGACCAATGGAACAGAATAAAGTCCCCAGAAATAAATTCCCAATCATACAGTCAACTGATTTTTGACAAAGGGTACCAGTTAATCCAGTGGGAAAAGGAAAACCTCTTCAGCAAATGGTGCTGGGAAAACTGGATATCCACCTACAGAAAGATGAATCTCTCACCACTGACAAAAATCAACTCAAGGTGGATCAAAGATGTAAATGTAAGACCTCAAACTATAAAACTGCTCCTGGAAAACACTGAGGAAACTCTGGGAGATACTGGGGTAGGCAAAGACTTCCTAAATAAGTCCCCCAAGCACAGTCAATAATCTCAAAAATAGACAAATAGGGAAACTCGCCTACACTGCTGGTGGGAATGTAAATTGGTCCAGCCACTGTGAAGAACAATTTGGAGATTCCTCAAAAATATACAAATAGAACTTCCATATGACCCAGCAATCCCACTCCTTGGCATCTACCCAAAGGACAGAAGAATTCTTAATCAGAAAAGCGCTTGCACATAGATATTTATTGCAGCATTATTCACAATCGCTAAGACATGGAACCAACCCAAATGCCCACAAACAGATGAATGGATTAAAAAACTGTGGCATGTATACTCTTTGGAATACTACTCAGCCATAAAAAAACAAGTCCTTGCCTTTTCACAGAAAGCGGAGGAATATGGAAGATTTACTGCTGAGTGAAGTAAGCCAGGCTTAAGCCAGGCTAAGAAGGAGAGACATTGTATGTCTTCACTTAATATAAACCGAGTGTCCCCACTCTATGACCGAAACTGGATGACTAAAGGATATAGAAACCCAGTAAATAATGTTGAATACCAGATATAGGGTGGGAAGAGGATGGGTGAAGGAATAGAGTCTGAGGAAGAACATTGAGAAGAAAAATAGAGAGGCATAGCATTATTAGGACAAAGAAATGGGGTATTAACTGTTGAAAATAACTTTATAGTATTATCAACTAGACTGGGGAAAAAAGCACACATGATGGAATATTCACTTTACAAGCTAAATAAAATAATTGAATGTATAAAAGAGCTTGAAATAAAATAAAAAGGTTGTGGGAAAATGGAATTAAAATACAAGTTTATTTTGGTACAAAAGTTTTTTTTAAATCCATGTAATTTTTTCACAATACACATTTTTATGAACTTTTTGAAGATCACCTCATATGACTTTTGTCAGGGACAGGGAAAGGAAAACAAAAAAAAACCTCTTTGAAAAGCAATAGTAAAGAAAAACTGAATTCTTCCAACTTACTCTAGCTCATTCAATATGCTGGTTACATCTGCATTATCCTGTTTATTCTTCACAACATTCTAGAAAGTTGGGCTTCACTATAATTCTGAATCCGAAAGACCCCGGCACAAGCTCTTCAGTACAGTCACAACATCCAGTGTACTGACCTCTCGAGGAACCAGGGCATTATCTGTACCACAGCTTCACGCATGGGTAATAAATGAGTGGAGGCTAAAAGGAAAGCCACAAGGTGGGCAGAAACCAAAGAAAGACAATGCAGCACAGTTGCAGGGAATTTGTTTTGCTTGCAGCGGCTTCCTAGGAAAACCACAGCTACAGTGAAGATTAACAGTGGTTCTTTCAGTGATGAGGAATCAGCAAGGAACACATTGTGAAAGTGAAAAGCCCACAAAGAAAATGCCCATATCAGAGATGTTCACAAACTGAGATTCTGTTTATAGACTCATTGCAGTGGTCCTTAACCTTGGCTCCATTTCGGAATCACTTTGAAACTTCTTTGGTTTGCTTTTTCTTTTCTTTCTTTTTTTTTTTAATTTTTCTCTCTTATTATTCTGTTGTTTTTCACTTGGGAATTTCTTTAAATTCTGATGCTTGGGCCTCACCCTTAGAGATAGTAAGCATTAGGTTTCTTTAAAGCTCTCTAAGGGATTCTAATGTAAAGCCCACATTGAGAACAGCTCCATTGCAATTAATTTCATTGGTTTGTCAGTCTCAAAAAAAAAAAGTTTTGTCTCAACTACAAGTATCAACTCCATAAGGTTTGGTTGTGCACGAACTTAAACCCTGAAAAGCAACTTGCATGAAATACAAACATGCGAATAAGTAGTCAGTCATAGCTTCATTTACTTGGTAGAGGTATAGCTTAGAAGTAGACATAGATACAAAAATAAAGACATATCCATTGTCTTAGCCTATGTTTGCATTTTCAACAGACACATATGAGACTAGATAAATTTAAGAGAACTGAGGATTATTTGACTCATGATTCTTGTCATATGGAAGGTCCAAAAGCATTGCAAAATAGCAGACAAACAGCAGGATCTTGAACAGAGTGACTCTCCATAAGTTTCTACCTATTCTGGTCTGCTTTCACCTTTTATAAACTCACCAGAATTCAACTAGAGGGTCTCTATTCTAATGACTTTATCACATCTAAAGACCCCCACCCTGACACACCATGAAGGAAATAAGTTTTCACATCCGAACTATAGCATTCAGCCCCTGGTCCCCGAAATTCATGTACTTCTTATACACAAAATTATCCCAGTAGCCCCAAAAGTCTTGACTAGTTCTAGTACTAATTCAAAAGTCCAAGTCCAAAGTCTCAGACTGGGACTCAGGCAAATGATTTCAAGCCATAAGCCTGTGAATTCAAAACAAATTACATATTTCCAAAATACAGTGGCAGGACAGGTATGGAGTAGAAATATCCATTTTAAAAGAGGAAAAGAATAACAGAATCTAAGCAACTCTGAAACCCAAGCGGGCAGAAATTCAGTCTTGAAACTCAATGTGCTACATGCTGGACACACTAAAAAATTAGGCTCTAAAGATTCAGGCAGCCTTGTCCCCTGGCCCTGCTGGATTCAGCCCATGCTTCAGCTCTCTTCGAGTATCATATCTGTAGTGCTGGACTGGTGCTGAGTGCTAATAGACCCACAGTTCTGAGGTCTCAAGGGCAGTCCCACCCTTACGATTCCACTAGGCTTTGTTCTAATGGGGAATCTCTGTAGCAAATCTTACTTCACACTTCCATTTGGCTTTGTAGAAGTGGACGCTTTCTGAGATAGCTCCACCTTCAGACCACCTTTGCCTAGATGTCTTGAAGACGTTCTTCGAAATTTGGGTGGAGGTCTCCATGTCTCTACAGCTCTTGCTTTCTGTATGCCTGCTCTCTTAAATTCGATTAATCTGTAGAATTACCTTCACATACAGGCCAACACCTGCCACTTATGAGTTTGGGAGCAGCAGGTAGAGCAGCAGTCAAGCTCCAACTGGTGCTACTTGAAACATAGCTGGGGTTGAGTACTTTGCTGTAATAAAAGAGAGCAAAGACCCTGAGGTGAGGCAGAAAAGAGCAATAAACCTGCCCTAGGCCCCACAGAGCTATCTTGCCCTAGTCCTCTGGGCTTGTGATAGAAGAGGCAGTGCCCTTGGAGCTTTTCTCCAATTTTCTTCACAATTATCACCTGGATCCTTTTCTAGCCCTTTTAATCCTTTTAATAGGTGGTCTCTGGCCTACACCTTTAATTTCCTGTCCTGGAAAATGCTCCTTCCTTTTTTACCACATAGTCAACCAGTAAATTTTTCAAGTTTTTCTACTACTTTGCTTCCCTTTTCATTATATTTCTTTCCATATATATATATATATATAATTTTTTGAGAGGTTTTTGCTATAGGGCACATGCACTTGCCAGAAAGACAGAGAGACAGAAAGCAAGAAATCAACCCCTGGGGGGATGGCCACACTGCAATCCATTCTCCTCCAGTCTCCTCTCAGGATCTTGGGCATGCATATGCACACGTGCCCAGCATGAGTTTAATCCACTGGGCCCAGGATTCGGACCATGGTCAACTACATGGGAGCCCAGTGACATAGCCATTATGCCAACTGCTGGTCCCTATTTATTTATAATTTGATGAGAGAAAGCTGGAGAAGGCAAGCTGACAGGTCCAAGACTCAAAACACAGTCAGTCATGTGGGAGTCCAGCACCTCAGCCACCACGCCACCTGCTGGCCCCATCCTTTTTCATTATATTTCTATCTTTAAGTGATCATTTTTCTCTTTTATTTCATGGTGCACTACTAAAAGTACTCAAGCAGCTCCTTCTATATCTTGCTTTATAATCTCATTTGCTAGATCTTCATCACTCAAGAGAATAAAGGTTTATTTGACTCACAATTCAGACCACATGGAAGGTCTAAAGGCATGACAAAATGTTGAAGGACAGAATATTGAGCAGAGAGGTTGCTTTGAAATCACATTTGCCAGATACTCATCACTCTTAAATTCAACAATCAGCAAAGCTTAAGGACATGAGCACTTTGCAGCCAGACTCTTTGCTATGTTGTAATGCAGGTGGCCCATTCTCCAATTTCCAATGAGATATTCCTCATTTTCTTATGAAACCTCTTCAGGACAGTCTTTACTGTCCATATTTCTATTAGTATTCAGGTAAGCACCTTTTAACCAATCTCTAAAACATTCTAGTTAATTTATAAACTGTTCTTCCAGGCTTTTTTTAGCCTTCACCTAAATTCTGCCCATTACTCAGTTCCAAGGCCACTTCAAGATATCAGGTATCTGTAGCAACAGAATCTTGCTCAACTATGCCAATTTCTGAATTACTTCACTATTGTGTTACCACAGAAATATCTAAATCTGCATGATTCCTAAGAATAAAGGTTTAGGGAACCAGCAGTTAGCGTAATGGCTATGTCGCTGGACTCTCATGTAGTCGACCGCGGTTCGTGTCCTGGACCCGGTGGCTTAAAACTCACGCCGGGTGCGTGTGCATGTGTGCCCAAGATCCCGAGAATGGAGGAGAAGGGATTGCGGCGTGACCATCCCCCCTGGGGGGGTGATTTCTCACTTTCTGTCTCTATGTCTCTGTCTGTCTGTCTGGCGAGCACATGCGCCCTATAGCAAAAACCTCTCAAAAAAAAAAAAAAGAATAAAGGTTTAGTAATTGCATGGTTTGGAGATCCAAGGTTCTGGGATCAGCTTCTGGTGAGGCTACAACATGGTAGAGGACAGGATCTAGAGCAGAGCATCTGTCCATTAGTTTCTGCCTGTTCTGGTTTCCTTTCCCCTCTTACAAACTCACCAGAACTCAATCATAGAGGTCTCGTCCTTATAATTTTATTACACTCAAAGATTCTACCCTGGGATACCCTAAAGTTTTCATTTAACATGTTTACAATTGAACAGAATCCCAATGCATGAATTTTGGAGGGACATCCAAATTATAGCATCCATCTTCCTGGTGCTAGTGGTAAAATATGTATTTAGTAGTCTTTTTCTAGCAGTTGGTAGAAATGAACACCAGTCCATCTTATCCATACTTGCTCACCTGATTCTTCTTGCAAAGAAACACCAGGAATTCAAAAGATACAGAAAATAGCAAAGATATCAAACTCACCAGAAGGTTGAACTGGGATCTTTGTTTCATCTAAACTATCCTTGAGTCAACTGAACTCCCACACTAAAGTATTTCCATTCATTCATTGGCTTTTGTGTTTCCATAAAAGCAGGAAACAGGAAAGCAGTTAAATAAGAATTTTTCTTTTCAAAGGACTTTTACTTTATTTAACTCCAATATCATTTGCAACTTTCATTCCGTTTTCAGTTTATTTTTAATATTTCTCTATTACTCACATTGAAGGAAAATGGTCCAGATTCCTTTGCTTGGAAGTCAAGGTCCTTTGCAATCTGTTTACAACCTAACTTTCTACCCTTATCTCCCTCCCTTACCCTTTCCAGAACAAATTATCTTCCCCTAAGCTAGTAAGTTAAATGAGTATCCCAAAATTTTCTAAAGCTTATTCTTTTTCTTTCATGCACCTTTTTTTCTTCATTAGCTAATTTGTTTGTCTAATATTTAGTGTTAAATTGAATTAAAACATATTCAAATAAACATAGATAATAATTTTCTACTAATAAAAAGAAAATGCCCACCATATCATCCACAGGCACTATGATCAGGGTTGGATGATAGCTCAGTGGTAAAATTTAGCACTGTCTGAGCCATATGGGAAGTTTCCAGGTTCACAATGTGGAGACCTCCCTGAGTACACCAGGTACAGGCATGCCCCTGATCCAGGGTAGGTTAGGGCTGGCAGGTGGAGTTCAGTGTAAAGACAGATTAAAGATTTTATTTCTCTGTCTGTCTGTGTGTCTCTCTCCCTGTGTCTCTCATACTCATGAAAGAATATAAATACTTTAAAAAAAAATAAGCACTAAGCTATACAAATTACACTAATGGCTCCAATCCTTCATCTTTCTCTGGACCCTCAGCCTTTGTACTATTGACTTGGCAGTTCTATCAAAAGGTAGAAACTATTTTTCCCACTCCTTCACTCTCAGTTTGTGACTTGCTTTGACCAATGGGCAGATTTGACACAATAACAGCTTAAAAATAAGCACTGTAACATTTCTACTTTTGCTTTTGTTCTATTATGGCTTGGTGAACATGCCCAGACTAGCCCACTGAAGGATGAGAAATACAGCCCAATGACTCCAGCTGCCCTAGCCAATAGCCAATCAACTTTTAGGCATGTTCGAGAATAAACTCAGTTGAAGC
The DNA here is from genome assembly GCF_000334495.1 of Tupaia belangeri chinensis. Taxonomy (NCBI): domain Eukaryota; kingdom Metazoa; phylum Chordata; class Mammalia; order Scandentia; family Tupaiidae; genus Tupaia; species Tupaia belangeri. Next base: position 2,729,581 of record NW_006160001.1, read on the forward strand.
CAGAAGAACTTTCCAGCTGAGTCCTTCCTAGTTCAGCCAATCCTGTGACTTTCAGACACATAAATAAGCCCAACCAAGATCTGAAGAATTGTTGAGACAGGGCTGCCTAAACTGCCATCCTAAGAATCAAAGACTTAATTGCGTTCAGCCACTGCGTTTCCGGGTGGTTTGTTACAAAGCACTACGGTGGTAATGGATAAGTAAGTGCTAAAACAAATAAAATAGCAATAAATTAAAAGAGGTAAAGACAACTGGGCAAAGACTAACTGCACCATATTAGGGCAGGAACTGTATTGAGTGGTTCACCACCTATCCTCTCTGTAGAACACTGGGACAGCCACAGGTGCTCAATAATATATACTGGGTGAAGGAAACATCTGGTTGTAACAAATTCTATGCTGGAACAGTTTTCAGACTGGATCATGAAATCATTAACTTGCAAACTTTTAAAACTATAACTGATCCACTGTTATCATTTACTTACCTTTTTTTCATTTCCAAGTCAAAATCTTTAACCACTGCACATAAACCACAAAGGAAAAATGCTTTCTGTAAAAGTCTTCCCCAAACACTCAGATGACTCTTTTGCCCCATCGCATAAAGTCATTTCTTTCCAGCTGCCAGGCTGTTTCTGTAAAGAGCTCAAGCCTAGCCAGTTACAGTAGCTGGTGTAAAAGCTAATCTTAGAAAACACACATCACTTCTCCAATCCCCTAATTAAGACCAGAAATCGTAACTGAGACATTCATAAAACTGGTGTTTCCAAGTGCCAGCGCTGCCTTAGAGTTCTCCAGAATGGGCCAAACTGGGGGAGGCTTGCCCAGAATAATCTGATGGGCAGTAGAATGAGCTCTGGGGGGACAGTGGTCAATGGAAACAGGCCTAATTCACTACATTCCAAGGCCTCCTCTCTTCTAGTTTCATAGCTCAGTACTTCTCTGTCCACTTTTGATCATTATTCAAGCACCAGGGTTAACCAACCATTAGCAAATCTACAATAGAACAAATTTCTGTGGGCAAGGTTAGTAATTGGTTGCTTTTTGGAGCTCGGTCTTTATTAATTTCTCCAGTGGCCAGTTGTAAATGAGGTGGCTTTTAATTTCTCATAAGGATGTTTCTGTTTCACCCATTTTTATCCTTAACTGAAAGAACCAATTTCAATCAACTGTTTTCAGCCTTGATACTTGGATTTAAATCAGAGATGGTTATTGAACTTATTTAGACAGTCTTTATTACTGAGTCCTGATTTCTTAACATACTTATTTAGACATAGCTCTAACCAGAACTGAGAAGGTACAACCTCTCCTTCCCAAAATGCAAACTTTACTTCTGACTCCAGCCCTTTCAATGTATCTGGATAAACTGCTGATATTGGCAGTTTACCCTTGAATATACTTCATGAGTATGTCTCTTTGATATAGCCAGGAAGGTAAAACTGCCATATCCACATATGTCTTCAATTGCTAAGGTATTCTTTTCCCACTGCTTTCCACCATGGAGACTTTCTCAATATGTTTAGTACCAAGGAGGACCCAGGTCGCTATTTGAAGTTTAACTATAAAGTGTATATTGAGCTCTAATTTACCAAGAGCTATCTAAAACTTTAGGCCCTTAGAAATTGGATTTTATTTTATGAAAAATGGGCTCAGAAATTGATCAGTTAATAGAAAAACAAAGAGGAGAGAGCCACACTGAAGTGAAGGGTCAGAGGACTAGAGAACGTGGACTATAACCACCTAGAGGATAGGCAGGATGAATACTGGACAATACCTTAAGGATCAGGTAGTGCAAATTCTACATTTTATTTGAGAAAATTAAGGTCTGGAGAGTTTAAATGACCTACCCAAAGTTACACAGCTTGTCAGTGGCAGATTCAGGATGGATTTGTTTCACTTTTCTTAAAATTCCAGCAAATGACCATGACACTCATCTACAAAGACAGGATAGTACAAGGGATCTTCAAAGGGTTAAAAGAAAATATATATTATGAAAAAAATATGTACGTATGATTCTAAAATTTTCTGCACCAAAATAAACGCATACTTTAATTCTACTTCTCTATTAATTTTTCAAAGTTCCTCATATTAAGAGCTTGGAGCTATATTTACGGAGAAGACAGAGTGCAGTCTCAAATGTTTCTGCCTCTACTGGGTGCCCAAACTCAAAGCACTCAAACCATACATTTCTCATTGTATATTAGTTCTCAAAAGTGGAAAATCCATTATTTATAGCAAAGTTTCTCCATCTCATTCCTATTGACATTTTGGTGCAAATAATTCTTTTCCGGGGATTTCTGTTTCATAGAGTCCTTACTAGACTGACTAGATACCAGTAACATCTGCTTGGTTCTCCAGACATTAGCAAATGTCCCCTGGCTTGCAAAGTCACCCCAAATTAGCACCACTGGTTTAAAGCAAGGTTAACTTAATACCAGTACAAAGCTCTACATAATCATCATTGAGCTGTGTGATATACTGTACTTGGTATGAATGGTGAGAAAGGTGAAAGATCTAGAGATTTAAAGAGAAAGAATTGATATCTTTTTCACTCACCATTGTATTCTCCAGGACCTAACACACTAGTTAAAAAAAAAAAAAAAAAAAAAAGATTTATATTCTATCCTCTTATAAATTCATATAGTTCTTATTATGTATTATTAATAAGTGCTAATTTAAATGTTAATAAAAATCTTGTAAATGCTTTAAATTTACATTCAAATAATTCCCTTCACTTTTCTTCCTTTTAGTGTCTAGTAGGCATGTTTTTTCTGAATGATCATTATCATCTTTTAAAAACTCATAGCGTAGAGTACACAAAGGATGCAAACGTAGAATAAAAATATCCCCTCAAATAAAAACATAAAATAAACAAGTAAACCTCATTTACATTCAAAAATATAATTTACCAAACTGAAATTTATTTGGATTAATGAGAAAACACCCTGGGGTGAATTAGCTTGGATTGGTACAATCAGATTGTTTTTCTAGCACCTAGCAGAAGTGTTTAAATGGGGGGAAAAGGAACAATAAGCCCTTACATGTAACTGTCTCAGTTTTGTTTTCATTTCAAACTCCTAATTTGAAGCAATTCCAAACGTCTAAAGAATGTAGCAATTAGTAATTGTGTTAAGGTACCAATTTAAAGCTAGTGTGTCCAAGACCCTGGTAAAAGACACCCAGACAACTGACTTGCATCACAGCAGAACTCAATTTCATTGTTTTTCACTCACTGAAGACTCATACAAAGTAACTCTGGAAAAAACTTTTTCAAAATTTGTTTCTGTGTAAAAAATTGCCATCAAGTGAGAGATAAAACTTCACGGAAAGTTGGAAAGGCAGTTAACTGTCATTAATGAGCACTGTGAGGGTAAGCATAAACGTTGGATTCTCAGTAAAATGAGAATTAAGAGGAAACTAAAAACTTGTACAAATATTCTTTTTTTACCATTACTTTTTTTTTTTTAATTGCCAGAGGACACATGTGCTCACCAGAGAGAGATGGGAAGGGAGGAAGCACTTACTAATGGGTCGTGATCACACCACAATCCCTTCTCCATTTTTCCATCCTGGCAGGATTTGGGGCACATGTTCCCAGTTTGTTTTTCAAGCTATGAAGTCCAGGATTCGAATTGCAATCAACCATTTGATTCCCCCATGAGTGCAGATCCCTGAAACACTAGGCTATGGAGCTAGCCTAATATTCTCTTATTCTCAATTTATTCTCACATCTGGAGAGTCAGAAAAATCTGGAGTGTAGTCTCTGAGATGTCAAGGGTAAATCATAAACTCTTGCTAACCCAGGAGTACAACTGGAAAGTGCACTGAGGAAGGGTGCCGAGTAGGGGTGGCCTGGGCAGCCCGAAGCCATAGGCAAAGGGAGAAAAGGAGAGTAGCTAGAAGCCAAAGAGCTGCCTTCCCAAGAAACTCTCAGTGAACCTCAGCAAGGAGCAGAGATAGCTCCTACCACAATGAGTTCACTCATTGTGACAGGTATGAAAGGGCAGCTGAGGGTCAGGTTGGACCTCAGGTCTTCTGCCTCTCAGATCTATAGAAGTCCACTGGTTATAAAAATATGCTAATATCAGGAATATAGATCAGGCATGTGGAGGCCAAGGTAGTACCCTTCTAGAGGACTGGGATGAGGCCAAAAGATAATGTATTCACCTGCAGACCCACTGTCCAGGGGGAGTCGATGTGTTTTGCAAGACTCCTCAAGCTGTTCTGATAGCCCTCCCTGCTAGAGTCCTCACCAAAACCCAAAGAATCCAAACCCAACAATGACTTAGGCTGTTTGATTTGTCACATGGCCCATCCCTAAAACCTAGACAAAGAGACTAGCTACACATTTCATTTCAAAGGGGTTGGAGAGGTGGTCTCCCTGCTTGGTTGTACTCCCAACAACCCCAAATGTCTAACTAACCATGGCTCTCACATAAATCCATAGGAAGGTACTTACACTTAAAAAAATAAAGAAATTAAATAATTTGCCCAAGATTTTACAATCTATATATGATCTGACTGGAATAAAACCATCTAAATCCTGTGCCCTTTTCATGATGCTCAGAGATGTCTAGGACCCAAAAACGATGTGCTGTTTAGGACAAGTTTGAACAACAAGCAAAGCATCTCCTGCCTGAATTAATTGGTCAGACCTGGCAAGCCTCACCAAGACTGGACTGCTCCATCTCACCCATCACATTGATGCTCAGTCTTTCTATGGCAAGCTAAGGGCATCTTCCCAAGTATCAATGAACACTTGAATCTGAACTTCCCATTACGTCCAGTCCAGGATCTTTAGACATTCAATGCAGCTATTCTATCAGAGAAAGTCAGCTCCATGTCCCAACCCCAGATCTCAGGTTCAGAAACCACAAGGCCCTACTTGGAGTTGGAGGCATATGTATCTGCAGTCTTGGTCTGATCACAGATTCAGAACTTCATTTTTTAGTTCCCTATGGCTGCTGTAACAAATAACCACAAATTTAGAGGCTTTAAACAATGCCAATTTACCATCTTACAGTTCTATAGAAGTCTGACATGGGTTCCACTGGTCTAGAATTAAGATATCAGTAGGTTGCTTGAGGCACTGATATGGAATTCATTCCTTGCCTTTCCCAGATTCTAGAGACAACCTGCATATTTTGGCTCGGGGCCTCCCTTCTACCATCTTCAGAATCAGCCACAGCAGGCTGAATCCTTGTGTGGCATTACTCCTCTTCCACTGTCGCATTCCCTCTGACTCTGTTCTGACTCCCTTTTAAGAGCCCTTGTGATAAGTTAGACCAACCAGATGATCCAAGTTGATTATCCCATTTCAGGTCCTTAACCTAATCCTATCTACAAAGTCCCGTTTGCCATGAAAAGTAATATATTCACAGGTCCTAGGAACTAAGATATGGACATCTTTAAGGAGACCACACTTCATAAGGCCAGAAACTCTCCTCGGGTCATTCTTGCACAGGCTGGGCAGATATTTTTATAACGCTAGTCCAGAACTATGAACAAGTTGAGGGCAAGATCACCTCTGTTCAATTAACCAGGGTCTGACACATGGAAGACAGTAGACTGGATAAATAAGTGTCAGTTTAGCCAATGAAGGTAGGCCTCTCCTAACTGCCTTCAAACCCAGTGACTAGAGATTATTCAGACCTGCCTTCTGTCTACTGGTTTACTCTTTAGACTCCTTCTGGTCTTGAGCCCCCATCCTTAATACCTGCCCTTAGAGAGCATGAGTTGCATTCACCTTTCACTTTCAGTAGGGACAATAATACCATTTGTGGTGACAAACTTGCAAATACTGAGATAATGCCATGAAAGACTCTGAGAAAACCCTCAGAAATGTGACTGTGCCAATCCAGTCTCATAACCCAGTGGTTAAGGGTGGTAGATCCACATAATTGCTGTGGTTCAAATCTTAGCCCCAGTGACTTGAAAAACAGTGTGGGCACATGTGCATATGTGCCTAAAATCCCAACAGGATGGAGAAATGAAGGGATTGTAATGTGACCACACCCCACTGAGGGGTGGTTTCTCTTTCTCTTTCTCACTCTGTCTCTTTCTGGTGAGCATACATACTCTCTGGCAAATAAAAGGGGGAAAGAAAGGAAGAAGGAAGGAAGGAAGGAGGGAAGGAAGGAAGGAAGGAAGGAAGGAAGGAAGGAAGGAAGGAAGGAAGGAAGGAAGGGGGAAAGGAAGAAAGATAGGTGATTGTGCTGCCGTAGCCTGGCACCTTGGGAGTTTAAATTGACAGATGAACTGTCTCCTCAGCCTGTGGAGGCCCTCAGAGTCAAATTCAAACTGTTCAAAGTAAAAAAAAAACTCTGGATAACAGTTTTTTAAAGGAGGATCTGCACAGACCCTCCACATCCTGCTCCTACTGCCCACCTCTCTAGTGTTCACTCTGATGCATTCCCCAACCTTCTGATTCTAATCAACAATCACATCATACCCTCGCCTCTAAGATTTTGTACAACACTCTGGTGCATTAACCCAATTTTTGAGATAAGTAAACTGAGACTCAGAGCAGATAAAGGATTTATTCAAGTTCACATAGCTTATAAATGGAGGAGCCAAGTTTTAACCCAGACTGACTCTGAAAACTGAAACTTTCTGCCTCATTTTATAACCTCCCAACAAAGCACGATGATACCAGCCACTATACATGCCCAAGGACCTCACCAGGTGACCAGGACTGTCCCCTAAACATAGGGCTCCCTGGACTCAGCCAATAGGACTTGATATCTGAACAGCCCTTTCTTTCCCATTTCCTCCTATGAACTTTGGTATCAACAACCTTATAATGAAAGTTGTGATGAAAGGACTGTATTTCCTTAAGGTTCACATATATAGTAGAAAGGACTTAGGTTAGACGATTTGAAGAACTTGCCCAAATATTAAAGATTAGGTTAGACCACTGGATTAAATTTCTCAAACATAAGTGTGAGACATTAGAACAGCATTACTGAATTCTCTTTCCTTGGAATCTTTTATAATAGTATGCGAGCCCAGCAATGAACTAATGTTGTTCATGAATCTCTGAAAAACAAAATATTTTTTTAAAGAGATGGTTTGTTTCTTCTGCACAATCCTGGCACATCAATCACCTTAGCAGTTCCATAGTCCTGATGCCTGCAATGAGGAAGAGGAGAGATTGTTGGCTACTTCCACCTCTCAGAGGGAGCCAAATCTCACAGTACACTGGGAACCAGTGGTTCCTAAACTTTAATGGGCATAAGAGCCATCCAGAAAATTTGTTAAACACAAATGCCTGACCCTAGCCCCAGAGTTCCTGATTCAGTAAGACTATGGTGTGCTCTGAGAATTTGCATTTTTAACAAGGTTCCAGGTGATGCTGATGCTGCTGCCAGGGACCACATTCTGGGAACACCTGGTCCAAACTTTAGTGGCTGTGGTCACCTAAACTCGTCAGGATTTAGAAGGAATCTGGGTTTTCTTGCACCCAATACACTGTGAAATGTTCAGGGTCTATAGGCCAAGTGTACCTTTTCCAACTTTTCTTAGAACTTCGTGTCAAGACCTTGCTGGACTATGATCTACAAAACAGGCATTTGCCCTCTCTCCCACCAGATCTTTTCTCTGAAAAGAACTAATATTGAGTGATCGCCAAGGATGTGAGTTACCTGTTTACCAAGCTGTCACAGTCTTCGCACCCATATTTGCTTAACCTCTGCTCAGTTGCTGTTTTCTGAGGATTTGCTTGTCCCGCCCTTGGTCAGGTTCATGCTTTTCATGTTCAGTCCTGAGAAGCCTCTTATTTACCAGTTTGAGGAATCTGGGTTTCCTTCCTGCATGTGCTCCTTCTAGATCCCTTCCACTCAGCTATTCCCCATCCACAGCCAGGCCAGACCAGGGTATAGGGACAGTCCCAACTATCTGCCCCAACATGGAGGGGTGGGTTATCAACAACTGTGTAGAATTGTTGGCACACAGTGAGAATAAAAAGCAGTAGCTTTAGTTTATTACTGCTTTTACATTCTTTACAATGCACACATCTCCTCCAATGGCTTGCATCTGGGACAGACATTTCCCACCCCACCTCCACCTTGATACACCAAAACCACACAAGGTGGCTATTCTACTGTAAAAGACTTTAAGTCAAGCACCATTCCTAAAAGGTCCATCTCACAGGGTCTCCTGGGAGCAGAAATCAGATGCTAGAGATCACACCCAAGTGTTCTAAGAGACTCCGTGATACATAGGGCTTCCTCCCAAACTACCACCCACCACTCACCACCACTGGCCATAGTGCCTTAGTGCTCTGGCATCACTCTTACTTACGCCTGCTCCTGTTCTCTTCTCTACCATCTCACAATCAATCAAAGCTTACCTAGTCTTCTGCCTAAATGGTTAAATGACCTGTCAAAATTATTCTTTGAGGTCATCAGGTGGCATGGTGTTTGAGGTGCTGGACTCCCACATGGCTGACTGCAGTTCAAGTCCCACACCTAGAGGTTTGCTTTATTTATTTATTTATTTATTTATTTATTTATTTATTTACTTATTATTAGTTATATATTCAATCACTATACATAATTTAGATATAAAAAGACTTTATCCAGCATTATGCACATCTCAGTCCAGTTGAGAATGCTATACGCATCTTTGTCAATCCTTCCACTTTGTCTCTAGTGTCCCTAACAATTTTTAATGCTTGTATGTCCTCCAGTCTTTCAGTCTCTACCACAGAGTGTGGACAATCTGTACATGTTAAGTAGAGACATACAATGTCTCTCTTTCATAGCCTGACTTGCTTCATTCAGCAACAAATCTTCCATATTCATCCACTTTCTATAAAACTCCAGGGCCTTGTTGTGTTTTATGGCTGAATAAAAAATCTATAGCATTTCCAGATACAAACAACAAGCAGAGAGAACTGAAGAAATTAATCCTGCTTACCATAGCCACAAGAAGTATAAAATACATAGCAATAAAATTAACCAAGGAAGTCAAAGACCTCTATAAGGAAAACTATGAAAACCTTAAAAAGGAAATCGAAAAGGATACAAAAAAGTGGAAGGATATCCTATGTTCCTGGATTGGCAGAATTAATATAATCAAAATGGCAATCCTGCCCAAATAAATCTACATGTTTAATGCAATCCTATAAAATTACAAGAAACATTCTTCACAGATTTAGAAAAGACAATCATAGAATTTGTCTGGAATCATAAAAGGCCCCATATTGCCAAAGCCATCTTGCACAAGAAGAGTGGAGTGGGTGGCATCTCACTTCCTGACCCAAAAATATATTACAAAGCTGTGATCATCAAAACAGCATGGTATTGATTATAATGATAATAAAACTGAAAATAATTAAAAAGTAAAAAAAAAAAAAAAAAAAAAAACCAGCATGGTATTGGCACAAAACAGACATAAGAACCAATGGAACAAAAAAGAGACACCAGAAATTAACTCCAAAACATACAGCCAACTAATCTTTGACAAAGGGTACCAGTCAATTCAGTGGGAAAAGGAAAACTTCTTTAGCGAATGGTGCTGGGAAAACTGGGTATCCACCTGCAGAAAGATGAATCTGAAATCCTGTCACCATGAACAAAAATCAACTCAAAGTGGATCAAAGATCTAAACCTAAGACCACAAACTGTAAAACTACTGGTGGAAAACACTGGGGAAACTCTGGGAAACACTGAGGTAGGCAAAGACTTCTTAAGTAAGACTCCTAATGCACAGGCAATAATCCCCAAGCCTTACATCAGATTAAGAAGTTTCTTTTCTTTTTTCTTTTTTTTTTTTAGAGGTTTTTTGTTACAGGGTCTGTGCACTCACCAGAAAGACAGAGAGAGACAGAGAGACAGAAAGTGAGAAATCACCCCACAGGGGGATGACTACACTGCAATCCCTTCTCCTCCATTCTCTTCTTGGGATCTTGGGTGCACACAAACACACGCACTTGGCGTGAGTTTAAGCCACCAGGTCTGGGACTCAAACCCCAGTCAACTACATGGGAGGCCAGAGACATAGCCATTATGCCAAGTGCTGGTCCCTGGATTAAGAAGTTTCTGTACAGCAAAGGGTTCCATAATTAGTGTGAATCGACAACCCTCAGAATGGGAGAGAATTTTTGTTAACTGTGCCTCAGATAAGGGACTAATTACCAGAATACAGAGAATTCAAGCAACTTACCTGGAAGAAAATGATTAACCCAATTAAAAGATGGGAAAATGAGCTGAATAAACAACTCTCTAAGGAAGACATACAAACATCCAAAAAGCATATGAAAAAAATCTTAAACAGCCCTCATCAAAAGGGAGATGTACATCAAAACCATAATGAGATACCACCTAACCCCAGTCAGAATGGTGAAGATTAAAAAAAAAAAATTATAAGTGTTGGCACAGATGTGGTGAAAGGGAAACATTCCACGTTGGTGGGAATGTAAATTGGTCCAGTCGCTGTGGAGAACAATATGGAGGTTCCTCAAAGACCTTCAAATAGGATTACCATATGATTCAGCAATTCCACTCCTGGGTATCTACCCAAAGAACAGGAGAACGCTCAGTCAGAAAAGCACTTGCACAGCTATATTTATTGCAGCATTATTCACAATTGTTAAGACATGGAACCAACCCAAATGTCCACAAACGAATGAATGGATTGAAAAAATTAGGCTTGCTTTCTTACTTTCTTTTTCTCTCGCTCTGGTCAAATTAAAAATAATACTCATAACAAATGGAATTAAATAAATAATTATTTTTTAAAAAAAGAAAGCAAACTTTGGATGGACATATTTCTGGATGCGTGATCTATGTAGTCACACAGGACTCTACACTGGGGAGGAAAAAAAAAAAAGAAACAAAAATTATTCTCCTAAGGTCTTTACAGAAGGGCAAGATTTCTCCCAGACCTTATTGCATCTAAAAAAAGCAGGACTTCTAGAGAGAATAGTATCTATTTGCAAAAGATCATATTGTTAATGGGGGCAATAAAGGAGTTTGAGTTCCCAAAAGGGGTCAATATGGAAAAGGTAGGCTGATCAGGAATTGCTCAGATTCCTCTGTGTATGTGAACCCTGAATGTCCTATCATCTCCAACTTCTTTTAATAGCCAAACAAAATGCTTGTAATACAGTGCCCCCCTCATGACTCCTAAAGGAGAGGGAGGATAGGGAAACAGAATATCCTGGTCTTTGTGCACTTCAATTCTCCCTTCCTGGTCTGGGCTCACCACCTTGCCTCCTGTGTTCATGGTCTTCTCTGTGTACCTATCCATTCCTCCTCCCCATGGACACTTCCCCTTCCCCATTGCATTTCTCAGATGACAGAGAGTCATTGTGCATAATCATGTGTTTACTAAGGTTTAAGAAAAATAGAACAAGAGGGCCAGCAGGTGGTGTGGTAGTTAAGGGCACTGAACTCCCACATGACCGAATGGAGTTTGAGTCCCGGACCTGGCGACTTGCTTTCTCACTTTCCCTCTCTCTCTCTCTTGTTCTGTCCCTCTCTGATCAAATTAAAATAAAATAAATAAATAAATTTATATAAAATAATTCTTTAAAAAAATAAAAAGAAATAGAACAGGAAAGAGCTTGAAGTTGAATATTTGTTATTGGTGTTCGCAAAGTTGCTGTTGTATCCTTACTGCTCTCAGTCCCTCCTTTCTCGTCTTCTCCCAGTTCTCCAGCCTCCAAATCCTTGTTTCTTCTCTCTACCGTTGAACTGCCAAGGAAAATTGGAAAGCTCCTGCTACTTTATGATGCAGACATATTTAAGTCTAAACTCTGTCCTTTCCAGGGGCTTTGAGACCTAATTTACTCATCTGCCTAATAAGGTTTCCTTTCTCTGGCATGATTTCCATGGCTCCCAGCACACTAGTGAGCTGGAACTGTCATTTCTGTTTTGAAACAGAAATTTTCCTTCCCTGTTAAGTAGGCAATTTCCTCTTCTGCCCACAGGCCTCATTTTGATTCCTAAACCATAAGAAGCTTTTCTTTATGCCAGATCACTATTCTCATTTACTGGTGTCTAATATGTATATATGTACTTTATGTGTGTGAGTGTATGTGTGTGTATATATGTATATATACACATACATATATATGTATATATACACATACACTCATATATAATGTATATATACATATATACATATATATGTATCTATATATTTCATAGTATGGTAAAGTCATTTAGTAAATTGTTTCAAAAATAAAAACCATGATTCGATCACTCTTTAATAACCACTCTCATTTTCAAATGCTCCATTCTAGTCTCTATCTTCTCACACATATTTTTTATGGCACCTATGTTTTCCTCTTCTGCTGTTTTTATTTTTCATTAAACTGCAAACAACATTCCATGTCTTCACTGCTATTGTTTTAACAGCCATATAACAACACTCCATTAACTTTTTGCTTCAGAGTTTACCAACTCATTCCCCTTAACATTGCAGGGATCTTTGTCTATTGCATTAATCAATGTATTCAATACAGTGGGATACTGTGCCTGGTACATAATATGATCTCAATAAGTATTTATTGAACTGATGAAAGAGACATTTAAGTTATTCCCATTTTTTATTTTTTATTTATTTTTTATTTTTTTGCTATAGACAATATGCAATAAACATTGTTTCTTTGGCTTATTTTGCTGATATACATTTCCAGGATTAAATTAATAATAATAATGGTAGCAATTATAATAGCTAACATATATTGACCAAATACTATATGCTAGGCTCCCTGCTAAGCACTTTACACCCATTATATCATTGACTCCTCACAGCATCCCTATAAGAAAAGTACTAATTATCACCATTTCACAGATAAAAGAAACAGAGAACTGAGTCAGTTGCCCAAGGTCACAGAGAGACAGAGAAGGGATTTGAACAAAAATCTATTCATCTAGACTCTGAGGTCTTAAATATTAAGGTGACATATGAGATCAAAGTTTAATAGACAACCTTATAACTGACATCTGGTACATAACGATTATATTGATTTTGAAAAGGGCCCTGTGCATTTACAGACACAGATAAAGGTTTTTATGTAGTCTTATTTTAAGGGTATGAAAACTTTAAGATGCATATACTTCTTGGTTTTTTAATTCAATCCGACAAGTTTTACCTTTTAATTGTAATATTTAATTCATTAATATTTATTGTAATAATTAACTCATTTGTATTTTAATATCTAATCTTACTATTTGTCCAGACTATTCTGTTTTCTCTTTCTCCTTTTTCTTCCCTTAGACAATGGAATTTTTATTTCATCTTCCCCTTTTATTAGCTAGTAAGATTTTTTTTATTGTTTTTAGAGTCTACAAGAAAAGGGCTTCTGTGAGGGGACTTCAAAATATTCATGGGGAACCAGCAGTTAGCGTAATGGCTATGTCGCTGGACTCCCACATAGTCGACCGTGGTTCAGGTCCCAGACCCGGAGGCTTAAACTCACGCCGGGTGCATGTGCGTGCGTGCCCAAGATCCCGAGAGGAGAATGGAGAAGGGATTGCGGCGTGGCCATACCCTCTAGGAGGTGATTTCTCGCTTTCTGTCTTTCTGTCTCTCTCTGTCTGGCTGGCGAACACAAGCACCCTATAGGAAAAACCTCTCAAAAAAAGAAAAAAAAATATTCATGGGAAGTGAAATTAAAGTACTAGTTTAGGTCTGGCTTTATGTCACAGAGGTATTATGCTGTTTAAAAGAAGCTGGCTCCCACAGGGTGACCACAGTTTGAATCAGAGTCCTGTCAGCCTGAAACATGCCAAACACACGTGAGTGCCTAAGATCAGACAAACTAGAGGATTGGATGAAAGGGATCTCAGCATAACCAGACCCTTTCTAAGGGGCTCATCTCCCTCCCCTTCTCCTCTCTCTTCTCTCTCTCTCTCTCTGTCTCTCTCTCTCTCTGTCTCTTTCCCCTTCACAAGTGCACACATGTGTTCTATTAAATAAAGTTTTTTGGGCCCCTGCCAATGGTGTAACGGCTGCATCACTGGACTCTGATATCACTGACCACAGTTAAGAGTTCCAGACCTGATACCTTGAAACTCACAAAGGCAACATGCGTATGCATGCCCAAGATACCAGGAGTAGAAATGGAGAAAGAATTGGGTGTGGCCATCCTCCCTGAGGGGTGGTTTCTCACTTTATCTTTCACTGTCTCTGTCTCTCTCTCCCCAGCAAGTGTACAGACCTTAAGGCAAAAATGTCTTAAATTTTCTTTAAAAAAGAAAAAAGTAAAGATTTTCTAAATTAAAAATAAAATAGGGACCCAGAAGATGGTGTGGTGATTAAAGCACTGATCCCACATTGACCAACTCTGTGGTTTAAATCCTGGGCCCCATGGCTTGAAAGTCATGCTGGATGCATGCGTATCTAGAATCCCAAGAGGAGAATGGAAGAAAAAAAGAGTTGCTGCATGGCCATCCTCCCTTGGTAGTGGTGGGAGTTGGGAGGGGGTTCCTAACTTTCCCTCTCTCTCTGTCTCTCTCCAGTGAGCATTTGTGAGCTATGGAAAAAAATATAAAACCAAATAAAATAAAAGCTTATTTTGGTGCAAAAATATGTTTTCATGATACATATTTTCCATAAACTTTTTGAAGATCCTCCCCATGTTATAAAGTCTCCTAGCACTCAACTAAAACAACTATTGATCTGTGTTTGCTCGATACACATTAGTCAACCTAAATAAATTGTTTCCTAGTATCCTCTTCTCTCCACATGGCACAGTGGGTCACAGACTCAGGTCCTCCCAAGCATGATAATAGAATTCCCTAAGCATAGATAGTGCCAAGTTCTGGCTCTAAAATATTAAGCAGTCTCTTTGTCCTCAGATGAGCTCAATCCAGTACAAACAAGCAGGTGAATCATTTGATACCTAAATTCAGATGGCCATCAGTGAAGAGACAACCTGAGCACAGGCTGATGGCAGAGATAGCCTCCAACCCAGCCCCTGCCATAGGAAAAGCACAACCTGCCTCATGATAGCTTCGCAAACCCCGTAAAGACTCTCTTTCTGGAAAACTGAACCACCCTTCCATGATCTAATCTAAAATTTTCATCTTCAAAGAGATTGCCTCCGCACGACATGGTAGTCATTAATCTACTGGAACAGTGGACATCCAAATATTCTTTATTCTTGATTTTGGATGGTGGTTTATATTTATATTTGAGATGTTCTCAGAACTTTAAAAATAAAATAAAACCATATTTAATAATAAAATAAAAGCATGAAGAGGGCTACAACAAAAAGGTCTTGACAAGACCCCAAGATCTTTTTCACTGCTCTTTCCTCCCTCTATCCTGTAACTAATATATCCAGACTTTGGGGTGGGGTGCCAGTCACTTAGGACCCTAGAGTATCTATGAATGCACTTCAGCAGTAAAGTACTCCAGGAATTCCTAAAAATTACCTCCCCAGCACCTCATTTAGGACCACAGACACAAATAATGAGGATGGAAAACATCCTTGGCCAGGGAAGTAAGATGTTTCAGTTTCTTAAGTTTGAATCTTTTAGCAAAGCTTTGCAGTCTTGTCTGGAATCAGAAAGGTCAATTTGAGGTTAAGCCCCAGTGACTGGTCCATTGTGGAATAAACACAGCACAACCCAGGGCTGTGTGCAATGTTATTCTTTCACCTTCTTCCTGGAATTTCAGAAGCTGTACAAATGGAATACAAAAATGGGCAAAATAATGTAACCGTGCAAAATAATGTCAGTGAGGAAATATTTACTTGATAATTCAAAGAAGAAACAAAACGTACTTTAACTATGAATGTGCCCTTCTCTTTTCCAACCTCCCTTATAATTCCCTCTCCTTTCAAAAAGAGAAACCAATAGTTTATCTTATTTTTCCTCTATTTCTACAAGATTTTAATTGTCTTCAAAACCCTTTCCTTCTCCCCATTTCTCTCTTATATACACATAGAGAAGGAAACATAGGATAGTAGAACTGTAGGGGGAAACTGAAAAATCAGCAAAATCCAGTGCCTTTTAAACTCTTTTGAACCAAAGGATCTGATTATGGACAAAACTTATTTGTAAACTATGTTAGAGAGCTGTGGTTACAATAATGCTGTGTAACAGATAACTCCAAAATAGAATCGCTTATGACAACATTTGCTTTTGCGCTAATAGATCTGCAGGTTATTATAAGCTGATTTGGGCTAGACTCAGATGGAGCAATTCTACTTCAGACTTCAGATTGAGTTCAGGTCTGTCCATATCTGTGTCATTTTCCTTGACCAGTGCTTACCTTGGATACATTCTCATAGAAACTGAGAGAGGACAAGAGTCAAACCCATGCAAGTATAATTAAAACCTCTACTCACATCATAACCTCTTATGTTCCATTGTCCAAAATAAGTCACATGGCCAAGCCCAAAGTCAGTATGAGAGGGAAGTAAGGTCTGCTCCATGGGGGAGAGGTAAGGGAATGATTATTTGCTGATCAGTTATCCAATGTATCACAGAAACCAAATACAATAGACATCAGTGATTCTTTGTTAATTGAATGAGGGATGAGGGGCACCTAGACACCAAGCTCTTTCCTATTTCCAGATTCCCAGTGAAGCCTTTGGCAACTCCCAGGGCTTCAAAGAACATAGCCGGATATTCAAGGCAGCCCCCTTAGTTTATAGATAAGAAAACTGAGGTGCAAAGAATTACTATAACTTGTCAACAATCCAAGAAATATCAGCCATGAGGCTATAAGTAAGAAGATCCTTTCTATGAGTTTTCAAATCTGATGACAACTGGTCATTTTTCAGTCTGTAGTTATAGTTACAGGGATTATAATGGCTACATAGTTTACAATTCTTGTAAATTGCTTGCAGCTGGAGAAAATGTTCACAAACCAGGTATCATAGTAAATAAAGAAAAAGAAGGAATGAATACAATTCTGACTACCAAGCTCAAACTATTCATTTCACAGTCCAAAACTCAAAACCTACTACTGCCCTTCCTGCCACCCATTCACGATTTGATGTAAGTCAGTGCAGTGACAGACAAAACGAGTTCAACTACAGTTTAAAGGCATCTTTTTTTTTTTTTTTTGAGAGTTTTTTGCTATAGGGCACATGCACTCACCAGAAAGACAGAGACAGAAATCGAGAAATTACCCACCCACCCCCCGGGGAGGAAGGCCACATCGCAATCCCTTCTCCATTCTCCTCTCTTCCATCTGCAGACTCAGCTGATCTATAGAAATTTCAGGCCCAATACCAGGCACAGAGGCAACAGCCTTGCCTAGACTTTTCCATGAGGTTTCATATAAGGTAAGTCAAATCCCTACAATAAATCTCTGATTCTTCATCACACAATGTAGCTCTGCTTTCCTGATCAAATGCTAATTGATACAACCAGCTATTCTCATGACCTCATAAAATGCAAAGATCCTTCTATCTTTGCTTCCTCATGTGGTTCTTTTGAACAGACTACCTTCTTAGCTTTCTGCTTTCCTTATGCCTTTTTTCCCAGATTTTTCCCATAAGGCATGAAGGCACCTATGTTCCCAGGAAAGTGAAAAAATCATGCCCCAGGGATATGATCACACGATAATCACTTGTCCTTCATTCTCCTCTTGGGATTTTAGACACACCCATATACCAAGTGTGTTTTTCAAGCCACTGGTCAAGGACCTGAACCATGGAGTCAGACATGAAGAATCTAGCACCTTAACCACCATAACACCAGCCTTCTTTATTAATTGAACTTTTACTATCACCAATGCCACCATCACCACCATTGTGCTCACCACTGCTATTATCACCACCAAACCACTATTGCCACAACCACCACAGTCACTATCACCATAGCAACCACTATTGCCACTACCAAACCATCGCAGTCATCACCACTACACTATGAAATCATTATCACCACCTAACCACATCAGCACCATCACTTCCATCACCATCATTATCATCACCATCAGTAATGATACCAACCACCAACATCAGCACATCTTCATTTCCACTACTATTATCACTATATTTACTGCCACTACCACCACCACTATCACTAGAGATATCACCTGCCACCATAGTCACCACTTCCACAAAATCATCACCATCACCACCACCATTACCACTACCATCATTATCTTTATCATCACCCCACCACCATCATCACCACTGCCACCATCACTACAACTATCACCCTTACTTTATCTACTTTGATCTTCATAACAATTGTGTCATCTAGTTAAGATTATTCTTATTTTACAAATGAGAGGCTAAGTTGCTTTTCAGCAGCCAATGAAAGATTTAATCCCAGGTACAACCTCAAATTCCTTATTCTTTCACTAGACTACACAGACTATGAAACTATGTTGACAAAGCAAAATAGGGCAATGAGAGAGTAGGCAGTGGGCAAGGACAGAAAGAAGCAAAAGTGCTGATCAAGAAAGGAGGGATAGAGAAACAGCAGCTAGAAGGCATTATGCAGGCAAGGGATGAATTCGGACAATCTTTCTCAGAGTAGAGATGGAGAGAGGTGAACACGTGGGTGGCAGCTCTTATCCAAAGTCTGCCTGTGATTTTGAGAGGAAGTGGCCTTGCTTCTGTAGACCTCAAGGTTAAAGCCCCAGAGGAAAGTTCACCCACTGTGCAGAGGGAAGAAATCAGGGTCCAAAGGACCAATGAGTTATCAAAGGGGCAAGATTTAGACATGACCAAGCATCTGTAATGCCCACTGAATGTCTTAGCCAGGGTGGTTTTCAACCCTGGCTATACATTAGAAACACCTAGAGAGCTTTGAAACTACTAATGCCATGCCTCACCCTCAAAATCTCTTATTATTTTTTCAAATGGTCTTTGGTGCATTCTAATGTAGAGGAAGGATTGAGAAACAATGCATTAATCCAGCAAAACTCTGAGGTCATGGTTTGTTTCCATTTGAGCCCTCCAGAATTCCCTCACCCTCTAGTACAACTCAGTCAGGTTTTTGTGTTAAGTGTCTCTGGGTGCTAGATGGTGGTAAAGAGGACAAGGAAAAGAAAAAAGGATCCTTCCTAAGATAGAGAAAAGATTAGTCCAATTTTAGACTAAGGAATCTAGTTGTTTTTTAATTGACGGTGATAAAAGTAGAGCATTGATCTATAAGCTGAAACAGTAAGAAAAAGCAGGTGAGCTGGAGGAGAACCCACAGTTTGGGTGAGGGTCGGCTCTTGCTCTGAACCTGAAGGCAAAGTTGCCTTATGTTGTACAATGTCCAGAGATTTACTAAAACGAGAGAAACTCTTTCACATCTCAAGGTAACCTCATGTGGTGGGTATTAACATTCTTCTAATTATGCAGATGAGGAAACTGAAGCACAGAGAGGCTCAAGAACTTGCCCAAGTTCACACAAGCATTAGAGCTGAAATGTATATCCCTAGAATCCACAGTCCCTATTCCATACCATTCAGAATCCCAATTTCCATGAGTTTTAAGGGAAGTAGTCTTGTTCCCATTTTACAGGTGAGGAGACTAAGGTTAAGAAACTTTCTTGAGCTCACAGATTTTACTAGCACAGCCTAGATTAGGCATCTCCATGATGGAATATACCAGAGGAGCTTAAAGCAGTCTTACCTAGAGGTAGAGAAGCATTTCTAAATGCCAAGTTCTTCCCCAACACTACCTTATCCTTCATGCTCAGAGGCTATGCAAGAATCACATAAAATGACCTTTCAAAATAAAAGCATTTTAAAAATCTACCCAAGACCAAACCAGCATTGGCATGTATGTCGAGTCTGGAAATGACATGTAAATAGAAGAAAAGAGTGAATCCAGCCTCACTCTGGGCTGGGCAAAACATCTCAAATTATTTTTTTCAAACATTTTGCAATTGGCAAGACCCAAACCACATTTTTCCAAGCATTCCCTTCTCTACCCCACCCCCATACTGCCCCGCTTTACATCTCAAGCCCATGTGCATTTCCTAAAAAATGTAACCCATATGTCTCTGATCCGTTTACACTTAACTCATCAAATTGTTGTTTGCTGAGAGTTGTTTGCTGCCCATGAAGCCTTCTGAAACAGTCTGTGAGGCCTTCAAAAGGCTTTTTTGGCCTGTTTTCTTAAAAACAGGAAGCTACATTTAACCAAGGGCAAATGAAATTGGAAATGTTGGCAGTGGGAGCGAAGATGCTCCAGAGCCAGAATGTTTGTTCTGCTTCTGAACATGGCAGAATAGCCATATTTGAAAAGTTCCCCTAAGGTAGTATTTTAAGGCCCTGGAAACTATCAGTAGAACGAACACCAAGCTTAAGACGGGGCCCAGTTTTGTTCTCAGCCACATTTGCTGTTCCTTCTGTCACAGATCCTAAAGTCTGAATCATGTCATGTAAACCAAGCAGCAAATGCCTGAGTAGGGTCACTGATGATCTTGATGATATCAACTGCTTTAGTGGAACTAAACCCCATATACTGGCTTCCTATCTTGGCAGCTAACAATTTTGCAAGTTCTGTGCCTTTATATTCCTTTTTAAAAACATGCACACATATAGACAACAAGCTAAACTAAACAAATCTGTAAACAAACCATTACATCTGATATGGTTTAACTCATCCATGTTTTTTGGCTTTAGCAAAAGGTTCTAGTTTTTTTTTTTTTTAATTGCTTAAGTTCGCTAACTTATGTCCCTTGAGAAAATTGATCTATGTAAATATGATTTAACTATAGTAGTTTGAGCCATTCACATGTGTTTTACATTTTCTAATCATCTTGAGCTCTGTACATGGTGAGCGGACTGAAAAATGATGGTGGTCTCATTTCAACATCAATTTTTATCCATTCTATCTCCCAAGAATGCCTAATGACGGCTGGAGAGAATCTTACTTCCTCTTTCCAGACAATCAGAAGCTGGTATTTATGTAAATTGGAAGTATGTAGAGTAAACTACATGCATAGAAGACTCAAAGAAAGATGTCAGTTTGTAAGATGTCTATATTTTGAAAATTAGCCAGAGTTTTGGTAAAGATTCATCTGAAATATTCAATTTCCTGATTAAATTAAATTCAACAAACATTTAAGAAATGCCTACTGTATTAGTTTTTCTATTGTTACACAACAAATTATCACAATTTACTTCAGCCTAAACCACCACATATTTATCTCATAGTTTCCGCAGGGCACATGTGTGTGCAAAATCTTGAAAAGAGGGAGAAGTACAGGAGAAGGGATTGCAGCATGACCATTCCCTGAGGTGAGGAATGCTTTCTCCTCTCCCTTTCTCTCTGTTTCTCTTTCTCTCTCTGGTGAGTGCACATGACCTCTAGCCAAAAAGAAAGCAAAACTAGTTGCTTTAAAGCTTAAATGATGAATTGCATGCATGTGTGTAATATGTTGCCTGTGACTCATTCACTTACACCAGCCATGAAAATAACACTGAAAGGGGGAGGTAAAATAAATTTAGTGTACTGATCTATAAGAAAATAGCTTATAACTATTCCTGATTCCTTCAGAACATCTGAATCTATCCATTCTATCTCCCAAGAATGCCTAATGACGGCTGGAGAGAATCTTACTTCCTCTTTCCAGACAATCAGAAGCTGGTATTTAT
This sequence comes from Tupaia belangeri chinensis, assembly GCF_000334495.1. Lineage (NCBI taxonomy): Eukaryota > Metazoa > Chordata > Mammalia > Scandentia > Tupaiidae > Tupaia > Tupaia belangeri. The sequence goes on from NW_006160001.1 coordinate 2,751,099, forward strand.
GTAAATTGGAAGTATGTAGAGTAAACTACATGCATAGAAGACTCAAAGAAAGATGTCAGTTTGTAAGATGTCTATATTTTGAAAATTAGCCAGAGTTTTGGTAAAGATTCATCTGAAATATTCAATTTCCTGATTAAATTAAATTCAACAAACATTTAAGAAATGCCTACTGTATTAGTTTTTCTATTGTTACACAACAAATTATCACAATTTACTTCAGCCTAAACCACCACATATTTATCTCATAGTTTCCGCAGGGCACATGTGTGTGCAAAATCTTGAAAAGAGGGAGAAGTACAGGAGAAGGGATTGCAGCATGACCATTCCCTGAGGTGAGGAATGCTTTCTCCTCTCCCTTTCTCTCTGTTTCTCTTTCTCTCTCTGGTGAGTGCACATGACCTCTAGCCAAAAAGAAAGCAAAACTAGTTGCTTTAAAGCTTAAATGATGAATTGCATGCATGTGTGTAATATGTTGCCTGTGACTCATTCACTTACACCAGCCATGAAAATAACACTGAAAGGGGGAGGTAAAATAAATTTAGTGTACTGATCTATAAGAAAATAGCTTATAACTATTCCTGATTCCTTCAGAACATCTGAATCTCTTACAATGAGATGCTTCTCTTGAAATAATGTTTCATTCCAGAATGGTAGAAATAAATCTCTACTCACAGACATAACAACAATAAAAGCCAAGGCAATTTCTGAATACTTAATCATAAAGAACAGCAGCAAAAGATGGGAATCAAACAAATCCCAAGTACCTGAACTGACACAGGCTGAACTATGTCCCACACTGTGGCACTTTCATAATTGGGAACAAAATTCAGTTTTGGAGCTTGGAGTCTTCTGACTCTTCCACCACAATATATAAACACATACCAGAAAGAAAATGCCTCTAAAAAATACAGTAGCCTTTATGTTAACTTCAAAATACTTTTGAGCCAGTAGGAAGATGACAATACTAAAAATGAAAATACACATCTTGCAGGCAGTTTGGGTCTGTGTTTTTCACTTCCATTGATAACAGCCTGATGTGGGATATTTTCTGGTTATTCAGACCTGCTCAAGTTAGCCTATCTCTCTGTGGCCTTGGTGACAAGCCATGTGGCATAGGGAGGAGTACCATACATATGACATTAGGAGACCTGGATTCCAATCTCAATTCAATTTGTTCTTTCATTTACTCAGAATTGTTGGAAGACAAGTGAGTTTTCCATTTATTGGATAAGTCAGTTTCCAGACAACTGAAAAATTTTACTAGCAACAAGATGTTTGCACTTTTATTGTTTAAATATGGGAAATTATCATAAGGTATGGAATATATTAACAGCATAAGCCCTAGAGCCAGGATGCCTGGGTTTGAATCCCAGCTCCACTACACGCTCACTGTGATGTTAGATAAGAGAATGAACTTCTCTATACCTCTAGGGATGATAGTCTCTGTTCTATAAAATTGTTGTGAAGGTTAAATAAATAAGCTACATAAAACACTTAGAACAATATTTGGCACATAAAAATCGCTTCAGTAAGTACTGTTGCTATTATTATAAAATAGAATGTAAATATAAAATATATAAGAGGTGGGGCTCGCAGGTGATGTGGTGGTTAAGGCACTGGATTCCACGCAACTGACCGTGGTTCAAGTTCCGGACCTGGCAGCTTGCTTTCTCACTTTCCCTTCTCTCTCTCTGACTCTCTCTGGTCAAATTAAAAAATAATTAATTTAATTTAATTTAATTATTTCTTAAAAGTACATAGAAGAGGCTTTTCTTCTCAGGCTCATCATTATAAAAAACAAATAAAATATTGCTTGTGTGCATGTGAGCACATGTGTGTATATGTGTGTGTTTGTATACACACATATACATGTGTGTATATGTGTGTGTTTGGAACATCAGAAAAGTCATGCCACATTTTTGCATAGAAAAATATATCATGCCTTGTCCAGCGACCCAATATATAACACATGACATGCAACTACATAACCACACCCACTAAATATGTATAAAAATACACATATATATGCATGTGTATAGAGACATTCATATATATGTGCTTACTACATAGATAAATATGTATTATGTACATGTGTATTTTTATATAAAAATCAAACCTTTATGACCCACTAGAATACATTAGAGAGACTACATTTGCCTTAAATGACCTCAGAAGGTGAGGGTTTTTGATTTTTTATTTTAATTTGCTAGAGAGTGTGTGTACTCATAAGAGAGAGAGAGAGACAGAGAGAGAGAAAGTGAGAAAGCATTCCCATGGAGGCCTATCATGATGTAATCCCTTCTTAGTTTCTCCCCTCAGGATTTTGCACATGCACATACACAAACCTAGCTTGTTTTATTTTTTTTTTTTTGAGAGATTTTCACTGTAGGGCGCGTGCGCTCGCCAGACAGACAGAGACATAGAGACAGAAAGCGAGAAATCACCCCCCAGTGGGGATGGTCACGCCGCAATCCCTTCTCCTCCATTCTCCTCTCGGGATCTTGGGCACGCACGCACACGCACCCGGCGTGAGCTTTAAGCCACCGGGTCCAGGACACGAACCGTGGTCGACTATGTGGGAGTCCAGCGACATAGCCATTACGCTAACTGCTGGTTCCCAACCTAGCTTGTTTTTTAAGCTGCCAACTCCAGCAGGCCTTGTGAGTTCCAGCCACATTTACTACCATGCCACCAGCTGGCCCAGAAGGTGTTTTTAAATGCCTTGTGTCTGCTCTTTCATTGGTCCAACGCCAGCAGGCATGTCTGGCTGTACCTATCTTTCCGCTCTTAGTCGTTCTTTTATTCTTCTGTGACTAGGAAACCAAATTACAAAGCTCATTAAAATGGTGAGTAAAATAATAGCATAGAAATCTGAATAAGACTTATATGAATAAATGCATGGGCTTTAATCTTTGGGCATTGTATTACCTCTTTTGGCTGATCTGAGAACAGTGTTTAGCCAGCTTTCTGGATCTTGGGCATGTCCTAAGTCTGTGGTTCTCAGCTGCATTCACAGGGGACCTTCAGTTTCTTTAAGTAAATCTCAGGGGCCACTATGGTATGAGAGGGGTAAGTAAGCAGGGAGAGGTACCTAGTAAGGCTCCAAGCCCTCCACATCCACTTCAACCCGAAAAGCTCTAATATATGTTTTATGTAATGGGGTTCCACATACGATGCCCTTTGACAGAAAGTTTCCATTGCTAAATTAATGAAGTTGACAACTACCATTCTATAGATTTATGTCTGTCACATAAATGACATCAGGACATACATACTTTTCTGAATGTATGACATATTTCAAATAATAATAAAGGAGTCATAAGCCAAGCCATCACTGGGTATTAAACATAACAAGAATTTCTACAAAATAAATGAGAATAGGCATCTATAGAAAGCATTTCCAAATAAGCTACCATAACTATGGTTTGCAAATTTTTTAAAATGGGATTAGGCTGGGCCCATATCTCACCATGGAGCCACCAAGTTAAAAGTAAATAAGTACAAAATAAGTTGTAATTTTGAGAGGTCTAAAGTATTAATGATTGATACAAATAAACTGAACTGAGTTGCATTGTTGAGCAAAAGGAAGTTATTAGAAATGATTTATCAGTGGTTTTCAGGAACTTGTGAAGAGAAATTCTAATAGCTGATCCCAGCTTTTTTTTTTAATTTATTTATTTTTACATTCATTCACTGAACATCATCACATCACTATCTAGAGTAACAATGGATGTACTAGAATGATGTAAATTATCTTTCAACAACATTAAGCTCCTGCTTGTTCTAACTCTATCCTTACCAATTATTTCAGTTAGGATTGTTTTGGCTGCAAAAAATAGAAAAAATATGAAAAAGCAGGGGTTTAAATAAGATCAAAGTTTATTTCTGTCTCATAGTCATGAAGCCTGGAGAAAGTTAACCTAGGTCTAGCACAGCATTCCATGGCATCAGGAACCTAGGCCTGTTCTACTTTACTGCTGTGCTATGAGTGGATTCCATTCTCAAGGTCCCTTCTAGTCTATATGGCTACTAGAGCTGCACATACTATGACTATACTTCAGTCAGTAGGGAGAAAGAAGAAAAGGAGAAAATTCCCTCTTTCTTCAAGGAGACTTCTAAGTAGTTTCACACATCCCACTTATCTATCTCATCTTGACCACAACTCAGTCACATAGCCACATATAACTGCACAGAGGGGCTGGGAAATGTAGTCTGTGTTCCAGGTCTATGCCCAGCCAAAAATCATGCATCTTCTATTATAAAAGAAGGGAGAACAGATATTGAATGACAACAAAAGTCTCTACTGCACCAGCTCACCTCCTGATTTCTGTTTTGAACCTGAAAGAACCTACTTACCTGGAATACAGCAGTATCCGTTGTCCATTCTTCCTGTATTTATAAACAAATTTTCAGTTTTTTCATTTATTTCTTCCAAAAGAGAAAGAAAGACAACACCCCCAGCACGGTCTTCATGCCATGATCCATCCCCAGCCTCAGCTAGCCCAGATCACAGGAACAAGTGCATACACCCAATGTATAGAAAGAGATTCTGGGACATGAACTGTGAACCTTCCAATATGGGTCCAGGGTTTAATTCTGTGCCACTGGCTGTCTCCCCACTCCCATTCCATTATATTTTTGAAAATTAATATTTAAGCCAAGCATAAGTCCACAAATACATGTTAAGTACTTACCATGACTCATATAATGAAATACTATTTAGCAATAAAAAGGAATAAGCCATTAGTATATGGAACAACATCAATAAATCTCAAGATAATTATGCTGAATGAAAAGAGCCCACACACACACACACAAATGAAGTACATATATTTTCTACTTGAAAGTCAGTTTATTCTTTTTTTTTATGAGAGAGATTTTTGTTAGGACATGTGTATTCATTGGAGAGACAGAGACAGAGAGACAGAAAGCAAGAAATCGCTGCCTAAGGAGGATAATCACACTGCAATTCCTTCTCCTCCATACTCCTCTCAGGATTTGGGGCACATATGCACACACTCCTGCCATGAGGTTTAAGGCACCGAATCTGGGACTTGAACCATGGTCGACTATGTGAGGAGTCCAGCAATATAACCATTATACCATCTGTTGGTCCTGAAAGTCAGTTTATCCTATAAATCCTTTTCTTAGATCATTTTAGGACTGACCTGAGATGTTTCATCAGTAAGGCCCAGAGCAGATGTGGGAGGAAGAAGAGAAAAATCAGTGACAATATTCAATATCTGTTCTTTAGAGACAAGCAACTTGACCCTCCTGATAGAACATTTGAACAAACTACTCACTCCTGAAGCAGATGAAAATAATTCTTTCTGAAACAGAAGTCCCTCATTGTAATGTGATTTTCATGAACAGATATGTCCAAGAGAGGTGGGGAGGTGGGAACAGAAAGATGTCAGAATATGTCCATTCATACCTGCCACTGTATGGAGGCTGTCAGCTGCCATGGTGGTTAAAGGCATTGGATTCCCACAATGCTGACCATGGTTCAAGTCCTAGACCTGATTACTTGCTTACTTGCTTTCTCACTTTCCCTTTCTCTCTCTCTCTCAGTCTCTCTCTCTCTTTCTCTCTCTCTCTCTCTCGTCAAATTAAAAATAATAATAACAAATGGGAGTAACTAAGTAATTCTTCAAACCTACCATTGTAAAACCCATAAAGAATGTGCAGCTATAAGATGGAGCATCTAACCTCCAGTATGTCACAAAGGCATTATGTGTACATTGCCTCTGTGACTCCCCCAAGTACATGAACACCTTGCCCTGTGCCCTTGGACAAGTCACTACTGACTTTGAGTCTCATTTTTCATCGCACAAAGAAAAATTTGGAATAAGGGACCTCTGTAGTCTGTCACTATCTATCCAATCCATGGAACTATCTTGGCTCCCCTAGTGGCCATGCTTTGTCCTGGTGCAGTAATTCTTAATGCTCTTCCCCAAGGTAGTACACTCTGATTTTCTTAAATCTCATGTCCACAATGCCAAGATAGAGCCCCTTTGGGTGCATATCTAGGGTAGTTCACGGAAGACAGCGAGGAAAGACTTCCCGCCTGTAGAATGGACCTTCTAAATGTTATCCATGCAGAAGGGCCCATAGCTAGAGGGTGATTTGTCCTTCAAGGGACATCTGGCAACGTTTGGAGACATTTTTATTTGTCACAACTTAAAGAAAGGGGACCCTTCTGGCATTTAGTGGGTATAAGCCAGAGATGTTGCTAAACATCCTACAATGCCCAAGACAGCCACCTCCAACCAATAATTGTCTGGCATGTAATAGAGCCAATGCTGAGAAACCCTGGTGTGGATCCACAGACCTGGTAGATGTATCCAGCTCCCTGGAGACCATTAGAGATCATTGTATGCATCTCTTTCCAGTTCCACATTCATCTGCTTGCTTTGGTAGTTTGAAACTGGCCATGGTGGCAGTGTTTACACCACATAAATTAGTGCACTCTACAAATTAAGGCCAACTGTTAAACATTTACCAACACACCACTACTCAAAACCAATACCTGAGATAACTCATACCAAAAAAGTGCTTTCAATAATAAAGCTGTACCATAGTAAACCAGAGATAATTTTACCTATTGGCAAGGAGTCTGACCTTATAACATCACTATGATAACAATGACAAAGTGGAAGGGCAAAGTACAAAGATCATTGTGAACAGCTATTTGAAGACCTAGGGTCTTGTCATTTAGTTTGCTTTCTCATATATACTCTGCCTTCTTACAAAGAGCATCTGAGGGGATGTTTAGGAAATAAACAACAGACTTGTTTATTAAATACCTCAGAGGAAATCATGATGGAATAATAATAATTCAATATATTTAATATTAAAATTTGGCATACACAAGTAATAATAAACACACAACACATGCAAAATCTGAGAAACAGAAAGGTCATTCCCTCCATGCCTGGCCACACTGACTGAGAGACAGATTTCCTGGTAGGTTCTAGGAGTCATTAAAGTTAGACTTCAATAGACCCCCCACGAGGAACCACAGAACCTCTTCTTGTATTTCAGGGTCCCACATGGAAGATGGATGACCTACAGAAATTCAAGTCACATTGGAGGGAAACCCTTTCCTAGTTTGCTCTCTATTGCAGTCTTAATATTTGCCTCTAGTTGCTATGGCAAAATCTGGCATTGGAATTTTTCTGAAAACAAATAGGAAATAGTTGTGGAGGGAGGTTCAAGACCCTACGCACATTTAGGTTTGGTTATAAACACTCATAGTAAAAATAAAGCATTGACTCATTAAACTCAAACAAACCACCCCCAAGTTGTTTTTTTTTTAAATCCCCCCATTCACTCTTACTTTGTTCCAGAGATGACCTGTTAGAAAGACATTTGTTATTTAGACAAGGTCATCAGAAACATGAACTAACATGATGGAGTACTCACCAGTGTTGGTCACTTGGTGCTAAGACATTCTCTACCTTCAGTGTTTGATTTTTAGAGTCAGAAGCGCTAACCCCACACAGAAGGAACTTTCCACTTGCAACAGTTAGTTATTGCATCTGGACTCAGTGAAGAGAATGTCAGGACTACAGCTGTTCAAACTCCAACACCAAGGGTCTGGAAAAGCTTACAAGGGCATGTAGGCCTGGGACATACCTCAAACCCAGATGTACTGAGGTGACTCTTTGTTTTTGTTTATGTTTCTCTAAGGCCTCCTGTGGTTTGAATGTGTTTCTCAAAATTCACGTATTGAGATTTGGTGCCTATTATGACAGTATTAAGAGAGTAGAGATTTAATCCAGCCATGATATTCGGAGGTGAGACCTTTGGGAGGTGAGTAGAATTAAATAAGGTCATCAGGTGGGGCCCCTATGATTGAATTGTGGCAGCTTTATTAGAAGGAGACATATGGACACAGACACGCACTGTTGCTCTCTCACCATTCATACCCTGTGCTGCCTTGGGACTTTTCAGAGAGTCTCTGCCAACAAGAATTAAACCTATTGGCCTTGGGATTCAAAATCATGATCTTAAAAAGCTGCTATTCTTTGTAAATCACCTAGACTCAGGTACTTCTGTTATTAGCAACAGAGGATAGACTAAACCATCCCTCTACATCTGAAATGTTGTTTCTGCATCTCCACCTTGCCCCTATCCCGAATTGATTTCTCAGTTCATATACACTGACTTGCTTTCTAGTCCACCCCTATATGTGGGAAGAGGCATTGCCAGCCCTATGGAATGGTTTGAAGAGAATATGGAAGTCCTCTACATCCTGTATGAGCTGGCCAGTGTGTCTGAGTGTCCATAGCATAGGCTTCTATCAAAATACAAAGGATACAAAGAGAAGTGTGGGAGAGGTAACATGCTGATTTTTCAAATGAACATCAGGCTCCAACCTGTTTTTCCTTTCCTATCCTCTAATGCTCCCAACAAACAACTTGTTTCTAGTCAGAGTTATAGCTTACTAGCTCTTGCATGCACACAGATACCTCAGAAATAATGACACAAATATATTAGCACATACAGCAATTTTTACTTACCACAATTCTTCTGAGATAAAACACACTCGCTCGGAGGAAATACTTAGGTAAACCACTTGGGAAATAGAGGTGAGATTTCAAGGCTGGCAAACAGTGGTCATTGAACTATAATTCACAAAAGGAAAAATAAGCAATAGGTGTCAGGAGGCTGAGCTTGTAGGGTAGGGGACTGAAGAGGTAATACCCATAAAACCAACTGTTTTTCTCATACTCATCACTGCCGGGCACTGTTTTGATCTCTTCATATGTATCAACTCATTTAACTCTTACAACAAGCCAATGAAGTAGTTCATAATATTATTTTCATTTTACAGATGGAGAAACAAAGAGCCAGAGCCATTCAGTAACTTGCCCCAGGTCACTTGACTTGTGAAGGATGGAGCTCACGAATGATGATCTCACTCTAGAATCTGCTTGGACCCATTCTATTCAACTGCCTCAGAGGGTAAGCTTCCAATTGCAGTAGAGGAAGGACAGCAAAGCTGCCTACCAGGATTTTATTGACTATGAGAAGCTGCCAATGTAAGATATCATTAATTTAAGTAAATTTAAGTAAACATGCTGCTAATTATACTATGACAAATTAACACATTAAGACAGATTCTAGGGCCAACCCACATATGATTAAGGCACTGCATCCCACATGGCCAACTGTACAGTTCAAGTCCCAGACCTGGTGGCTTAAAAAACACGTGAGGTGCTTGTGCATGCATTCCCCAAATCCCAAAAGGAGGAGAAAGGATTGCAATATGACCATACTCCATGGAAAGTACTTTCTCACCTTCTCTCTTTCTGGCAAGCACATGTACCCTCTGGTTAAAAAAAAAAAAAAAAAAAAAAAAAAAAGTCTAGCTTCAAAGAACTCAAACAGTATAATGTTGAAAAGGTGCAGCTTACAGATAAATGATGACTACAGCATCCAAACATGGTATGGACCTCATATCCTCCTGAGGTCTAGCTACATTTTCCATTTTCTCTCTATCCTGGGGTTTGCAAGGAAACCTTCTCCTACACGTCTGCTTTGAAATCTTCATAACATCTACATTTCTCACTAATGCTTTTGCGGGAATGGATACTTAGGGGAAAGTGGTAGCAGAGAAAAACTCAAAAATGTGCCATTTGTGTGTGTGCATGTGATGTGTATGCACAGACAGTGTGGACAGATGTAGGGCAAAGACAATTTTAACAAGTTGAAATTTTACTTCTGCTACATTGAATTACACAAAGAAAATGTAGCTTCACTGTTTTCTTCTTTTTAAAAATACATTCATTTCTACCAGGAGAGAGAGAACTAGAAAGAAAGGGGCACCCCAATACGTTCTTTATGCCCAGATCACAGGCATGCACATGTGCTTGGCCATGAACCCAGGACCCTCCATGTAGATGCAGTTGCTTTTCTGCTAAGTCATCATCTGACCCCTATTTTAGTTTTTTTCTTTTATTTCCAGATGGTACACTCACCAGAGAGAAAGACAAAGGCCACCCTCCACTAGGGTATGATCATGTCACAATCCTTTTCCCTTCATTTATCCATCCCATCAGGATTTGGGGCATGCAAACAGTCATGCACAGTTTGCTTTTCAAGCTGCTGGGACCAGGTTTCAAACTGCAGTCAGCCATGTGGAATCCAGCTCCCAAAGTACAACACTTAATCAGTACACTAGAGGACTGGCCTTGTCCCCTCTTTTCTATAATGAATCCAATCATTCTCCAGAGTCCTTCACCTTACTGAATAGGGAAGGAAAATTAAATGTCGTCCAACCCAATGACTGTAAACAGTCTCCTGGGTATTTCAGTCTTGCTATTTTCATCCCCTACTTTCTGGTTCCTCTCCAAGATGGCCCTTGAGGGAAGAATTTATGTCACAGTGGCAGGAAAGGGGAGGGAGGTCCTTGGTCTATATGATTCCTAATGTGCAGGTCCCTGTATCATCCTTGGTTTCTCTATTCTCCACTATCAATGCTGAAGTCATAGATGATCCACTATATGCTCTCTTGTCATGACCAGGGTCCACTGACTCAACTCCAGTTAGTCCTCACAGGAGTGACATGTCCTTCTGAGGTCTAGCAACATTTTTCATTTGATATCTATCCTGTGTAGTCCCTACAGTAAAACCCCCCTGGGGAGCTTATTAACCAGTTACTTATGGCACTCACAGCAACTTGCTCAAGAAGCTGGGATGTGATTTCTGAATCTTTCCAATCACAGAGCCCTGCCAGGCACTACACTGATGTTGGCATGTTAGACAAATAACTTGCTTTTTTGTATCTCTTAGTGATCCCCAGAGACACATCTGTTGGTTTTCATCTATGCCCACAAGACAGTAATTACCTAAAAGAGGAATACAATATCTAATCCAGCAACCCTGCGATTAGTACTAATGAAATTAATAAAGATCATCACCTACTGAACACATTAGCATGTGTTCCAGTCCTAGTAAATACTCAACCAATTTCCAGCTTATTCATGATTTTAGGCTGCAGTTCCAAGAAAGCAGAGACGATACTTTGTTCACCACTGTCTCTGCATGCCATTAGAGGATTAAATAAACATTTGTCAAATGCATATTAAAGTTTAACATGAGGAGAAGATCAAGCCATTTTCATTGAAGGATAATTTTATCTAAACCGGTGTTTCTTAACTGGAGATCATTTTGCCCTCAAGGGGACATTTGGCAACATCTGGAGACATTTTTAGTTGTCACAATCAGGGAGATAGTGTTTCTAGTATCTGATGGATAGAGGCCAGAGATAGTACTCATATCCTACACTGCACAAGACACCCTCCCACAATAATTATTTGTCCTAAACTGTCAATAGTGGTAGGATTGAGAAACCCTGATCTAAGGGTTTCACGCCCTAATATGACATTATAAAATGCAGAGTTGGGAAAAGAGGGTATAGTAGAGCACTATTATAAACTATTTCTACCATTCAGTTATGATAGACCTAAATGACTTCAACCTAATAGTACTATATAGTACAAGTAACAAAAATAATGAATAATTACTTTTGTTTTTAATGAAATTAAAGTGAAATTTTATATAATATTTATAATGCTATATTTAATAATAGACTCACAAAATTTCAGTTAGTTCAATGTTGTCTCTTACAAGTGTATATGGGCCAACCCCAGCCCAGCCCTAGCATAGGATAATGTGAATAAAAATTTATGTTATAAGAGATAGATAGATATGGTTGTCTGAAAAGTCATGACACATTTGTGCATGGAAAAATACATCATGACTTTTCCAGAAACCACTATATGTTGAAAAGAGGCAAGAGGACAACATGCAAATATAAACAATGCCCTTGGCTCGTGCAGCGAGGGGGAGTGTTGAAGAGCAACCTGAAACACCAAATATGATTGCCACTCAGAGAAAAAATAATGTTTGGATTTGTTTGGTAATAGTAGACTCCACACCTTCTATTTTAAAACATTTAAAATCCAGCTTCTTCTCTTCAACTACCTCCAGGCTATTGTAAAAGCAAAGATTACTATTTGTCATATGCAATGGTTCATTTTAGATGTCAAGATGACTGGATTAAGGAATGCCAAGATAGCTAGTAAACCTTATTTCTGGGGTAATATTGTGAGAGACTTCTGGAAGAGACTGGCATTTAAATCAGTGGACTGAATTACAAAACCCTACCTTTAGCTCAACGTAAATGAGCACCATCTAATCAGTTGAGGGTCTGAATAGGACAAAAAGGCAGAGGATGGACTCCCATGTAGGCGATCGCAGTTCAAGTCCTGGACCCAGTGACTTAAAACTCACACTTAGCATGTATGTGTGCATGCCCAAAATCCTGAGAGGAGAATGGAGAAGGGATTGCAGCATGCCTATCCCCCTTGGTGGATAACTTCTTGCTTTCTGTTTCTCCAGCAAGCACACACGCCCTATAAGAAAAGAAAATCTCTCAAAAAAATAGAGGAAAATAAAACTTTTGCTCCTGGAACTGAGACACCCTTCTCTTAAAAAAAAATCTTTCCCTTGAGTAACAGAACTCCAGGTTCTCTATCCTTTAGATTTCAGTACTTTCCCAGTACCGCCAGTTTCTCAGGCCTTCAGCCTCAAACTGAGTGTTATGCCATATGCTTCCCTGTTTCTCAGTCCTTCAGACTTGGTCTGAACAACACCACTTGCTTCCCTGGTCTCTAGCTTGTAGACAGTAGACTGTGGAACTTCTCAGCCTCTACAATCACATGAGCCAATTCTCATAATAAATTTTGTCTCATCTGTCTATTTATCCATCTATCCTTCCACCCTATAGGTTCTTATTCATACAACATGCTAAAAGTAAAAACATTATTCCTCAGTACCTCCCCTAACACAAAGGGAGAATTAATAGAATTTAAATCGAGAAAAGTATATATCCTATTTTTTTAAGAATAAAAAGGGAAGATGATAATCTATACTGTTCTGCCACATGGTACAGAATTAATAAATAATAAGTTGTTACCAATAAATATTAAAAAATCTACCTTCCCCAAGGAAGAAAAAAGAATGCACACTAGCAAGAATACAAGCTGTTCAGGGCAGAGAGTCTTCTGTCTGACTCCCCGGAGAATCTGACCCGGTAAAGACAAGCATTGTTTCTGTGCATTCCTCAGTTTATCCAGAACTTCGGATCATCATGGCTACACAAGTGAGTACTCTGGAGAGCTGGCACTGCTAAACCACATCCATTTCCAGAAGTTTAGGATGAACCCATCAAGGTCTCAGGATGGAAGGCCAAAGTAGTATGTCTCCCTCTCTATGACTAGAGCTGCTAAATACAGAGTAGTCCATCAGTCCCAGAGGGCCAGCAGGTCTCTTCATAATCCCACTTTACCTCTTCTGGTAGCGTCCACTACCTTCCCAAATGACCTGCCCTCTGCTCAGTAAGTTGAGTGTTTGCTTTTTTTATTTTCTTTTACTGCTTCTTTCTAATTGACAGATAATATTATATGTGTTTATAATGGACAATGTGATGTTTTCAAGTATATATACATATGAAATGGTTAACTGTAGCTAATTAATATGTGCATTACCTCACATAGTTATCACTTTTGTGCTGAGAATACTTATCATCCATTCCTAGCATTTTCCAATAATATATCATTAGCTATAGCCACTATACTGTACAATAGAGCTCTTGAACTTATTCTTTTTTTAACTTATTCTTCCTAGTGAAATATGTGAATTCCATATATTCCTTTATAAAAATCCTCAGAATGCCAATTATCAAAACATATATATACATATAAAGTGGATTTAGGAGAGAGGATAGAATAGGGAAAAAGAATACTGCTCAAGGTCCAGGAAAAAGGGATGTTGGTCTTCCTCTGGTTGTAATCCTTTCTATAGGTGAAGAGTTGGGGCCAAGGAAATGTGCCCACCTGGGGCCAGATCCTCTTCCAGACCACTCCTAGGGAACCAGAGACCCTGATTTCCTGTTCAAGTGTTCTCAAACTCACTTCTAGAGCTTTCCCAGATCTATTCTCTCAAAGGCAGTAGGACCTTCCGTAGGACATGCACTAGAAGAGGCTGTTTGCAGTGGCACAACTTGTATGCACAAGCTGAGTGTCCACATGCATTCAGTACTGAACCTCTAGTGTGGACTTCTAGGATGGGAAGAAATGGGGGACAGGCCACAGGCCATGGACTAGGGGTCCATGCTCTCTGAGACCCTCCCATTCCTACATGGAGCCCCAGGAGTCCATGGGCACTGAACACATACCCTCTCTTCTATGCAAATATATTTGTCAAAGTGGGAGAGTGGAACAAACAAGGGGTCTTCAGAAAGTCTGTGGAAAATGCATATCATGAAAAAACTATGCATGGATTTAAAAATTTTTTGTACCAAAATAAACTCATACTTTGGCGATTAAATGTAAATTTTTAAAATGTAAAAAATATATACAAGAATAAAAAATAAGCTCATACTTTAATTCCATTTTTCCACAAATTTTTTGAAGTACTCTCATATTTCATTTAACAGTTTCTCAGCTTGATTTACAACTTTTAAATATTTACACATGGTACATGCGTTTCCATTTTCACACTTGCCAGTTAGAGCAGGCTCTGGGGAAGAGAAAATGTTTTTTAAGGGATACTTGGAGGAACTCTGAATCAAAAAAGAATCAAAATTGTTTCTTTGCTGTATGGTGCCTAAAATAGATGCTCCTCAACTTACAACAGAGTTATGGCCCAATAAACTCATCACAAGTTGAAAATACCGTAATTTAAAAATGTACTTGGCTAGTCCTTGGCTAGCCAATTATACAGTTCAAGTCCCAGACCCAGAAACATGTCAGGCACTGTGTGTGCATACCCAAAATCCCAAAAAGGAGAAAAATGGTGGGAAAGGTACTGTGGCATGACCATTCTCCATGAAGGGTGCTTTCTCTCTTTCTCTCTCTGTGTCTCCCTACCACCAGCACCACCATGAGTGCACATGCCTTCTGGAAAAACATTTTTTAAAGAAAATGCACTTAATACACCTACACTGCCAAACATAACCCTCTCTAAACATGCTGAGTGTTCACATTAGTCTATAGTTGAGCAAAATTATCGAACCCAAAGCCCATTATAATTAAGTGTTGAATATCTCATGTAATTTATTGAATACTGTACTAAAAGAAAAAATAAAACAGTCATATAGGTACTCAGAGTATGGTTTCTGGAACCAGCAGGATGCATGGTGGTTAAGGTGCTGAATTCCCACATGGCCAACCACAGTTCAAGTCCTACACTTGGTGACTTGAAAATTACAATAAATTAAAAAAAAATGTTTTTTTTTTTTTTAAAAATGGTTTCTACTAAATGTGAATTGCTGTTGCCCACCCATAAAGTTGAAAAAATCTTAAGTAGAGCCATTGTCAGTCAGGAATAATCTGTACTCAAATATTTGTTAACAGAGAAAGGGAAGAAGGAGAAAAGGCAGGAGGGAGGAAGGACTTTGTGTTAAACCTTTCACACTTTCAGGATTTTGTGATATGGAGTCAGAGAGGCCAGAATTCAAATCCTATTCTCTACCACTCCATCTGTATGAACTTGGGCAAGTTATTCAACATCTCTAATAACTTCATTTGGAAAATGGGGAAGTCAAGCCTATCTCAGAGTAAAAACAAGTAAATATTAACTACTTATACTATTCTCATTCTCATTTTCAGTATATACTCTACTCCCCCATCCCATTCAATTATAAATCACATTCTGAGGATCAATTTTTTTCAAACAACCTCAGGAAAGCTATTGCTACTGATGCAGAGAAATAATTTATAATCCCCTTTTCACCCACCAACATGCTCAAATGCCCACCCTCCACCATAGCATGAGTTGCTAGTGCCCACCCATATCCCTGGGCACTTACTAACTCAGTACTCAGCTACCTGCCTTTAAAATACCAGCAGCAGCATTTCTTTGCATGAGGGCAACTTCAGACCTCCAGAGCCTGCTTTGCCATTTGCCTGGCAGAATACCCTTCAACCAATGGATAGGAATGGATAAACACACCCCAGCTCTCTCATTCCCAAGGTAAGACAGCTCCGAGGAGCATTTTTCCCTCTATCCTAGAAAGTACATATCCATGCACAAGAGAGAGGCAGGCATCCTTAAGAGAGTTTTGTCACACTACAAATCTCCCTTTTCTGGCCCTCTAGCTCTTCAGGATCCTGGGCATCTGCATGTGACCCTGAGAGATTTTTCAGGCCAAATAAGGGACCAAACCCACAGTCACTACAAGGCTTCCAAGTTTGCAGGGCACTTGGGTTACTACTGCACCACAGTGGCTGAGTGAAGTGCATGTTCTATACTGAATCACAGCAGGTTCATATTCTAGTTGCCTTCGGTGCTAACTTGCTTGATAAAGAACGCTTTGGTTGTTACACAACAAGCTTGCATGACTAAGGCCATGCCAATTACTATGGCCAGTGTCCCTTCTAATGGTTCTGCATTCGTGTCCCACTACTTGATAAATATTCTGAAAAATCACCCCTTCACATTTAATCATAAGTTGTTCCCACAAGTGCTTCTTGAGAAACATGAGTATTCTTGAAGATCCAATAGCAGTTTCATCTGTTAAGCTAATATTTATTGTTTTTCTCCTCTTTTCCTACAATGTGTGGTATTAAAATTCAACCGTTAAGTGAAGGAAAATGGATAGTGAAAGGTCATTCAACACTTCTATCTACACACAACAACCAGCAAACACCATGGATTGTTTCACTTTGGGAAATTTTCCCACATGTTTAAGGACTAGGACTGCACACAGTGTAGCCAACAGGGTATCTGCTCTCAGGCAGTTCTGTACTTGGCAGTGACCTCAGGGCTTAACGAATATGTTGCCTCCATATTTTAATTTATTATCTCATAATCCTTTGCATGGCGACAAATTCTGAGATTATAACAAATATATTACAATCCCAATATGAATTTAATGTAATGAAAAAGATGACCTAGATCTAGAGTGGTGAATGCCAAACCCAACAGTGGCTGAATTGGACAGCTGTTTTCAATTAGGCCCAATTAACAGGTTTTAAACACAGCATTACTGGGAACCTCTTTGAAGTTATGTTGCTCCATGAAGGTTTTGTTTGAAAGGGGTTTCCCAGCGGAAACCAGGCAAAATCCACAGTTGAACAGCTGAACTTCCTATTTGGAAGTAAATGCCATGTAGAGTTCAAGATTTTAATTCAACTCCCCCGCCCCATTTTTGTATATAAATATTTCAAACATATAATGAAATGTCTGGGAAGGCACTGAGCTGAAAAGGACATTTGTGAAACTGGGAAGAAGGAAAGCAAGGGGCAGGCTCCCGGGCTCTAAGGTGCATTATGTTGACTTGCCAATCTCTACAAAAAAGTAAATTATAAAACAATATTTACAGGCCAGCAGGTGGCGTGATGGTTAAGGTGCTAGACTCCCACATGGCTGACTGCAGTTCTAGTCCTGGACCTGGCACCTTTCTCTCTCTCTCTCTCTCTATCTCTATCTCTATCTCTTTCTCTCCTTCCTGCCCTCCCTTCCATGAGCACATATACCCTATAGCAAATTTTAAAAATAATAATAATTAATAAAATTAAATAATCCTTTAAAGAAAAAACAGTATTTACAGGCATGTGTCACTTAGTGGATATTCATTCTGAGAAATGTGTTATTAGGTAGTTTCACCGATGTGAGACTATCATAAAATGCACTTATACAAACCTAGAGAATATAGCCTACCACACGCCCAGGCTATGTGGTATAACCTTCATGCTACTTATGGGACCACCATCATCTAAATGTTATAACTATTTATTCAATAAAGCACATGACAGTATTGTGCACTCTGAAATAAAAGCTCCATGAAGACAGAAACTGTCTGGTTCATGACTCTATCCCTACTACCTAGTACCTAGGTTGGCACACAGTGAGCCCACAAGAAATATGAGTTGAACAAATGAATGAATATTTACAGAATGAATAAACAAATGCATGAATGAAGTAATAAAATGAATAAATATATACATATGCTTGGAAAACAAATACTAAAGTCCCTAACCCACTTAAGTATGTGTGACACAAAGGCACAGAGAGAGAAAGGGAAAGAATTGTCTTAATGCTCCTCATTCTTTAGCTGGTGCTGCCATTTTAGGATAATTTGGGACTTAAATCTCACCTTCATGTCTCAAAGCTGACACAAAAATGGAGAATGCATAGTTTGGCGGAATGCACCTCGAACAGTGCCTGGCACGTGGTAAGCACGTAATAAACTCACAAGGATTAATGAGTGAAAAAACTACGTGGTTCATGATTTGATAATCCCAGATCAGAAGAGGCTCTAACATCTCAATGTTACACTCCTGTGGTCTTATTCCCTCATTTTCCCACGTGTGCCTTTTTATTCATATGTGGGATATAAGGCAGAATGAGAGCACTCCTGTACAGAGCTTTCTTTGTGTCTCCACGTGCCTGGCTACTTGTGAATTGTTAGCTAGTTCCTCAGTCTGGGTCCTGGAGTAAGGAGACAAGGAGCAGCCTATCCTCCATCCTGCCCCCTCCCCCACCTGTGATCCTGTGACGGATGTGTAATAAAATGGGAAGATGTCGCTATCTCTCTCTCTCTCTCTATCTCTCTCTCTCTCTCCCTTCCTTCCTCCCTCCCTCCCTCCCTCCCTCTCTTTGTCCAGCACTCTCAGGAGAGCTTTGAACAAAGAGCCCGGAAACCACTTTCATTCCCTCCAGTCCCCATCTCTGAGACAGAGTCTGCCTTGGTTGCAGGTGAGGTAAGATGTTTATTTAGGAGATACTCTGCATATGGTGAAGATTCCCCCAGGAAGCAGGACTTGAAAACTGGGTTGCCTATTCAAATGCAGATTCCTGGCTCCCAGCCCCCAAAGACTCATATTCACTAGGCCTGGAGTATAACCAGGAATCTACAGTATCACTACCATCCTGGAGATGCTGATGCAGGTAATAGACTATTAGAGACACTGGACTAAAAGGAAAACCTTCTGGAAAAAAAAATTTTCATGCCAGAGTGCCTCTAGGGAAAATAATCCCCACACCTGGTTGGTAGGTGCCATCCTGGGCATCCTTCAGGAAAATTCTCTTAACAGGATTTTAACTTACTTCAATATAAAAGAAAAAGATAAAACACATATTTTTTTCTTTTCTCTGATGGTATGGAACACACACACACACTATCCGGCAGTCAAGGGCTTTTAGCTCCCAAAAGTCTGAAAATATACTACTTATAAAAAAGGCCCTTGATGGGACCAGCAGATGGTACAACGGTTATGTCCCAAATGGCCAACTGCAGTTTGGGTCCCAGACCCAGAGGCTTGAAACTCACGCTGAGGCGTGTGTGCATGCACAAAATCCCGACAGGGGAATGGAGAAGGGACTGTGGTATGGCCAGCACAACCCCCCCACCCGGGGGGGGGGTGATTTCTCACTTTCTGTCTCTCTGGTGAGCGCACACACGCTATAGCAAAAATCTCGATGCGGGGGTGGGACACTGTAAAAACAAAACAGAAAATAAATAGAAAATAGTACTGGGAGATATTGATGCTAAAGAAAAGCAAAGTAGAGAGATAAAACTCTGATATCTGAAGGTGCCCATGTGAAAAATCTCAGGACAGAAGTAGCAAAGAAAACAGAGCTAGACTCTGTTGAAGTATTGGAATGACTAGTTCCTGCAACTTGATGATTTAGACCTGTAATGCATCTGTCCACAGAATAGCTAACTTCAAGGTCAATGGTGTACTTCCAGAAGACAACCTAGAAGCCTAGAAAATCTAAGACAGTCTGTTAGCATAAAAAATCCCAATGGTTTAAACCCTTGATATATCAAACCTGCATGAAAGGATTTCTTTGTAAACAAAGGAGCAAGACCATACTGCTTTGTATCAAGACCTTTGCAGCTTGTTTAAAGGGGCTTTATTTTCCATTGGGTATATGGTTTCTTCACAATTTCACACATGTGCACCCCCCCCACACACACACACACACACATACTACCTATCTGAATATAGCAGAAAACTTTTGCGGGTTCTTAAGTAATGAAGGCATAAGTCCTTTGTACTAACTACCCTGGGAAGCTTAAAGTTCCATACTACACTGATGCTTCTGCAGTGCCAATTGGTTAGATGTCAATGTCTGCATGAGCCGGCCACAAATATTCTTAGTCTTCTTCCTTTCTACTCAGCAACCAACAATCTAACTGCTCAAATTTCCCTGAATAAACAAAGGTACTTATTTTTTGTTTCTTTACCATCAACTATGGTTTAAAAAAATCAAGCGGTGGGCCAGCAGATGATGTGGTGGTTAAGGTGCTAGACTCCTCCATGGTCAACTGTGGTTCAAGTCCTGGGCCTGGCAGCTTGCTTTATCATTTTTCCCTCTGTCTCTCTCTGTCTTTCTCTCTCTGATGACAAAATTAAAAATAATAATAATAAAATAAATAAAATGAAATAAAAATAATTCTTTTTTAAAGAAATTTTATTTGGGGCTGTTAAAAATAATAATAATAAAGGTGCTGGATTCCCACATGGCCGACCATGGTTTGAGTCCCGGACCTGGTGGCTTGTTTTCACACTCTCTCTTTTCTTTTCTCTCTCTCAGTCTTGCTCTCATTCACTCTGTCCCTCTCTGGTCAAATTGAATAATAATAATAATAAATAAAATTAAATAAATAAATCTTACAAAAGAAAAGAGGTTGGGGACCACCATTTTTTAAATTATTTTATTTAACTTTATCTATTAATTTATTTTAATTTGACCAGAGAGGGACAGAGTGAATGAGAGCAAGACTGAGAGAGAGAAAAGAAAAGAGAGAGTGTGAAAGCAAGCCACCAGGTCCAGGACTCGAATCACAGTCAGCCATGTGGGAGTCTAGCACCTTTAATCACCATGCCACCTGCCGGTCCCATAAATAATTCTTTTAAAAAATTAAGCAGTAATATAGATAAGTACTTTATGTCATATGTGACATATGAGATTCAAAAATACTTTTGTGGACTCTCAACCATTATTAGGCTCATGGCAAAGAACTTCTGGCTATATGATGGATGGGAGTATATAAGCCACAAATGTGGGAAGGAAGGGAAATGAGTGAAAAAAAAGAGAGAGAGAGAGAGAGGCATCCTTCCCACTCCACTACATATCCATCACAGGTTGGTGGGGGGAGGGTCAGGGTAGAAGACTACTCCGCATCTTACTTCAGGACCCAGCTTGAGGAAGGAGCTACCAGCTCACTCATAGCCAGGCATGTGGGAGAAGCAAAGAAAGCTGTGCACAGTCTTGTATCGGCGATGAGATACTTGCTCTGTGTAACACACATCACCTCCATTCGTATATTACTGCCCCAAACTAATCACTAGTCAACCATTAGTCACCTACACACTGGGGGGCAGGAAGTGAAATCCTACTCTGTGCCTAAATGTCAAAGATCCAGGAAGATTTGGAGAACAATATAAGGACCATCAAGAGAGGAGAAAAGGAGAAGACCCAGTAATAGACTGCTGCTGAGGAAGTCTTTACCTTCTGTCACTCACTGTACACTAGCCCTGACTCAGCAGTACCTATTATGGACTATAAAACCCTGCAAAGTAGAGGGCATGCCCGTGTCACAATCCAACCTTCATGACATTTAAAGAAAAAAATCATGCTTTCCTACAAGATTGACATTTTAGCAGCGCACAGGTGTTGACCTGTAATTTTTTTAAACAGTGAAGTTTTTTTTGTTGTTATTCATTATTTTGGCTTTTAAAAAAGTCTTCATTTACCATGAAGCACACAATCTCATACACTAATTTTAGTAACAAAATTGGTTAGGCCTTTCTGGAACATTACTGAGTAGGTGCCAAAAGAACATTTCAAAGGTGTATTTCATGATGGGCAAAGTATTTTTACAAGCAAAATGAGAAATAGTGATTGACTGTTTTAAAAAATAATCAGAATAATAAAAATAATGATGGGGAAAACATAGAAAAGATATTGAATGTTGAAGTGGGGAGATTAATGTCTCTGTACTGACTGACATGCATGGCATTCCCTTTTGAAAAAACAATATAATACACTGTAAAGTTATATGTAATCCAATGTAATATAAAGATTATGATGATAATAAAAAATAAAAAGAAAAAAAAATGTAGACCCTGAAAAAAAAAAAAGGTTTATTGCTCTTTGACCCTGTGATTATTTTTGTTTAATATGGGGGTAGTTTGGGGGACAGAGTGGGATTTCTGATACAGTTCTGCCATGCCATGACCCTCCTGCCTCAGTCTCCAGTTAGCCAGGATTACAGGCCCACACCACTAGACCTACTGTTCTACTCCATTTTGTTGTTATTAACCCAAAGTACCTGAGTCTGGGAAATGTAAGAGAAAAATGGGTTCATGTAGCTTACAGTTTGCAGGTCCAGCAGTCAGGGCTACATCTGGTATGGGTTTTCCTATTAGTGGAGTCCCGAGGTCATGTAGGGCAAACGTCACATCATGAGAGACCAGGAGTGCATATCTGTGTTCTTCCCATGTGTCTTCTGTTCCCATTCTCTCTCCTTATAAACCCACCAGCAGTCAATCATAGGAGCCCTACCCTAATCACTCTCAAAGGCCCCAATTTTAGACACTTTGAAGGTATTAAGTTTCCTTTTAAAACCTTCACAACCAAATCTCAATACATGAATTCTGGGGAGACACAAACCATAACACCTGGAACCAAACTCAGGCGTCCCACATAGCTCCAGCCTCATGCAGCAGAGGCCTATCACTTGTGCTACTGTGCCAAGCTCTGACCTTATCATTCTACATATAGACATTAATCTTTAAAAAAAAAGCATAAATGCAGTTAAAGATTGATGTTAAAGAATATTTTCTACAGAATTATTACTTATACTTCAAACTAGATTAACATAAACGTCCAATAAAAGGGGACTGACCAAATAAATCTGTTACATGCATACACTGGAATATCGTGTAATTGTTAGAGTGACCAGCAGGCTAGCATGCTAATACAATGAACTATTACATACAATGGGCTATTACATTGCTACTTGGAATCATAATTATGAGGGTTATCTATTATAGAAATATGAAAAAAAACTACATGAAGTAATAATAATAGGACAAAGTAGAACTCTTAATATACACAATATAATTCTATGTGACATAAATCAAGTCTTTGTTAGATTCAAAAAGGATTAGGATATGTCTCTATATAAACATACACATATATGCTAGACTTGCAAAGGTCCGGGCTTTGACAAACTTTTTGTGCTGACATCCTTAAGGTAAAACCGAAGATACAGAAGTTAGTTTTAGAAGTTTTCAAGTAAAAGGAAACTTTTTTCCCACTAAGTAGGTTACCAATAATAAGATTCCATAATACATTTATCAGAATGGATAAAATTTAAAAGACTGAGAGTATCAAGTGTTAGTGAGGATGTAGAGCACCTGGAACTCTCACACATTCCTAGTAAAAATACAAAATGGTACAACCACTTTGGAAAACTGTCCTCTTTTAATATAATTCCACTCCTTGATATATATTTAAGAGCAATAAATGTGTATGTCCATAAAAACAATTGTACAAAAACATTCATGGTGACAGGAGTCAAAATAGTACAGATTTGTTCCACATGTCTCCTTTCTCTGAGGTGAGCAAATTCTCAGGACCTGGTTTACCCAAGATCCACCTTGAGTAGGACCAGGAGCACAATAAGGCAGAGGAATCTTGCCATGTCTATTGCTGTCTCACCTAGAAGTGACACGATAATTTGTGTTCTAAGACACAAGGCAAAGCATGTCCTGAGCATTTACTATAGGCTTGACTCTTCTTGTGAATTATAATCTTTACAACAGTGCAGTGAGATGGGTACAATCATTATTCCCTTTTACATGATGAAGCTATAAACAATTTTTCCTATCACATGACTAATAAATAGCAGTTTACTAGTAATTGGCATTAAGTAAACCAGTAATAGGAGTTAAGTAGAGACTCAGAACCCCAAATCCCTCATACTGAACCAGGAGTTAGAAAACACTAGGTTCAGCTTTTACCCTATGGGTGCAGCCATCACAAAAGTCTGTGGAGAGAACTGGAGCATAAATTCATGAATTTTTAAGTGTCTTACACAAGTCACTCAACTTATGTGGCTTTCAATTTCTTCTTATGCAAAATCAGAGTTATACTAGATAGATCTGTGAGCTCATTTACAGGTATAAATTTAATGCCAAGATTCTGTGAAGTCAGTGGAACATGTGCCACAAACATGGCAACAGCACAAATGGATAATTTCCCAAACAACACCCGCTTTCAATATTAACAGCCATATTCTTGGAAGTCATAGTGAGATGGCAGAATCTATGTAGAATAGATGCTAATTAAATTCCCATTCCTTTTAAACTGAATTTTATTTTTTGGTTATTGCTAAAACGCTAGGAAAAAGTAATCCATTTCAAAATTAAATAAATTCCTCCATTAATGCAAGAGTAATTTATATTTAGTTGCAAATTGCAAATTTATGTTTAGTTGCAAATTACAGTTCCCACTGAAGCACTATTATGCTGCTGGCATCTGAAATTTACCTTCTTCACTCTGTACTTTCCCCCACAGGAAGTGGAGCAGTAGGGGGTTTGAGGGGGAGGTAGAGTTAGGTGGATGGATTCCTAGGAGACCTACTTCTGTGTATTCACACAGGCAAGTCCCACTCTCATAAAAGCAAGAGCAAGTGCTGAAATTGACTCACCTCCATTATTATTTAAAATACCCTCTTAAGACTTTCTGAGGACCTTTTTTTTTTTTTTAACAATGTACTATGTTCACCCCAAACACACTTACAAACTTAAAACACACACACACACACACACACACACACACACAACTTCTACTTGTTTACAACTCCGTGATTACCTGGTACTATACCGTTTTGTAAAATTGGATGGACTAATGCTTAGATGGATGGATAGATAGGTAGGTGGGTGGATGGAAAGATGGATGGATGGAGAAATGGGCAGGTGGATGGACGGATGGACAGGCTAATAAACGCAACAAACATACTGTATCTCTGTTCAGAAAGTTCCTTCCATTCTATACTAACCCTTTGACCTAATTGACCCCTGTCCACATTAGTTCTCAGTTCAAGCACGGCTTCTGAGCTTTTCCTGACCACCCCCAGTGAAGGTCAGCTTCGTCCATTATATCCTTTCATAGTACGGCCTTCTTTTCTTCAGAGCACTAATCTGTATGCAGTCATGCACTTATCTGTATGATCACAGGCATCTTTAATGTTTATTTCATGAAGGCTATAAATTCCATGACAGCAGGAACCACTATGAGCTTAAAAAAAAAAAAAATGAACGAATAAGTGAATAGGAAAGCAAACATTGCATTGCTACTGTAATCCTAGAATTGCACTATTTTTAGAAAAGAGAGAACTTCAAGGATAAATAGCATTCATAGAATAAAAGAATCTTAGAGTATTGAGGGGTCTTTTGTTCAACCTTTTGTTCAAACTTCTACACAATTAGGAATATCTATATTGTAATAATTGACCTGTGTGAACAGAGTGTATCATTTGTACAAGACTGGGTTTTTGGAATATGCAAGTAATTCATTGGAAAATGTCATTTGCTCTGGCACCCTTAAACTCTGAGATGTTTAATTTGGTTCATGTTAGTGCGTATTTTATTCTAAAGGATTATCTTACTCGGAGTTTTTCAATTAGTCCACTTATAGGTCTGTCTAGCACGATGAAATATGAATGTGTGTGTATACACGCAAAAATATGTATATACAAACTAAATTGTGTGGAAAACGTATTTTAATCAATGAAATAATTTAAAGCACACCAAAAATTTCACTACTTAAAGGAATTTTAAGGTAAATTTCTCAATAAAATAAAAAATATTTTAAACTTCCAACTATTTGATCTTATTTGCATTTTGTGAGCCTAGGTTTTTAATTTATGCTTTCTGAATATGAAACATACATACAAAGGTACCTCTAGGTACTGAATTTTGCAATGAAGAGATTTATCAGAAAAATGACTAAGAAGCATTTTATCATCACATATAATAAATTCAAGGATTAAATTGGTTCTTTCCAGTATGTTCCAGAAGCCACATGGAGATGACCTTTACATCCCTCCTTTCCTCAGATTAGTGTTGGGTGATGTAGAGATTCATCCTGATGCAGTCACAACTCATAGCCTAACCCTGTTAGCTACCTACACTGTTCCATCTCTGCTCCATCTGTACGTGCCTAGGTGGGCAGCTTGGACAGTACCTAGAATGTTCTAAGGAAATTAGTTTATCAGCTACTCCCTCAACCTGCTGCCAGATACACACTTATAATAGGGAAGTAAAATAATGTGACACCACCATTATTTGCTTCCCCATCTTCCTAGCTAACAGAACCCAGACTGTCCAGGCAACCACATGCTTAGTTCCAGGTACATGTTAGTCTACAAGTCAGACACATCAATCCTCTTCTCTTTGGCCAGTTACTGGTCGAGGATATGTACATGAACCAATTTTGACCAATGAGATGTGAGGGGAAGGTTACTAGGGGTTCGGTAGAAAAGACTTTTCACCTTAATAAAGGAGAGAGAACTAGAGATCCCTTTTGGCTCCTTTCACCTATTCTGCTTCTTTAGGATGCTGTCATGTAAGAACATGATTCTCGGAGTTATGGCATCTACTTTGCACAGTGAAGAGAAGTATCACCAATACATGGATATTAGCAGAATGTAAAAAGCAAATGTGGGGCCAAAAGGTACTCAACACTGAAACACAATGATCTGCAAGACAGAGCCTCATGAAAGGCTGCCAGTCCAGAGACCTCTAAGTATGTTGGGCATCTATGATCCAGGCTGTCTAAGGCTGGGAGGTAGCTAATGGTGGCTGGGACCGGCAGTTAGCATAATGGCTATGTCACTGAACTCCCATGTAGCCAACCGTGGTTTGAGTCCCAGACCCAGTGGCTTAAACTCATGCCAGGCATGTGTGCGTGAATCCCCAAGATCCCAAGGGGGAGAATGGAGAAGGGATTGCAACATGGCTATCCCCCCTGGGGAGTGATTTCCACTTTCTATCTCTTTGTCTCTCTTTCTGGGTAAGCACACGTGCCCTATAGCAAAAATCTCTCCAAAAAAACCAAAAAAAAAAGAATAAATATATGTAAACAAAAAAAAAGAGCCAATCTGGGTATTTAAAAACATCATTAAATAACTGAACCAATCCTGGGAATTTATGTAGCCAAGTAAGTGAACTATAAATGTCTTTGTGTTTTAAGCCACTGTTCATCTAGTTCTTAGCTACTTGAGACCAAACACATTCCTGATACAGATAATAATACAGTCAATATCTCATGTCAGCATGGTACTTCCCATCCTTTCAAATACTTTTATATCCAATTACCTTGGATAGAAGGTAATTGGGAAGAAATAATGCAATTACTACTACTCCTCATCCTCACAAATGTAAAAACTAAGCCTAGAAAGAATCAGTCTTATGTAAACTATCAACCCTAGCCACAGTGGTGCAGGAGGTAAGGCCTCAATGCACAATACTTGAGCCTTTTAGGGAGACCAGGTTTGGATCCTGGGTTGATGAGAAACACGCTGGGTACTTTTGCACATGCCTTTGATCCTGGCTAATAGGAAGCTGAAGGGAGGATCACAGCATAGTGAGATCCTGTCAGGAATGCATGTCTTGAAAGAAAGAGGGTGGGGGGGAATAGAGAGAGGGAGGAAGAGAGGGAAGGAAGAAGGGAGGAATGGAAGGAAGAAAGTTACTCTCAAAAGAACCAAGACTAGAACTGATTCAAGAATCTTTGCTTTAGTCAAAGATTCTTGAATCATGGTCAGCATGCCAAATTATAGTAAGTGAACTAAGAATAGTTTTTGTTGGCAATCTATGGTCAGCATGCCAAATTATAGTAAGTGAACTAAGAATAGTTTTTTTTTTTTTTTTTTTTTTAAGGTTTTTACCATAGGGTACACGAGCTCACCAGAGAGAGAAGGAAAGCAAGAAATCAACCCCATTCAGCCATGCTGCAATCCCTTCTCTGCCATTCTCCTCCTGGGAGTTCGGGCAGGCATGCACAAGTACCTGGCATGATTTTCAAGACACTGGGTCTGGGACCCAAACCATGGTCAGCCATGTGGCAGTTGAGTGCCTTAACCACTATGACACCTGCTGGTCCAGTTTTTGCATTTTTAAATGGCAAATAATTTTTGCACATAAAAATTATGTGAAATTCAGATTTTAGTGTCCATAAGTAAAAACTGGAATCCAGCTGTGTTCATTAATTTACATACTGCCTACAACTGCTTTGGTGCAGCAATTACAGAGTTGAATAGTCAGGACCAACTAACTGTATGGCTCGCAAAGCCTAAAATAGCTACAGTCTGGGTCTTTATAGAATAAGTTTGCTCACCTTCAGTCCTATCATGCCCACTAGAAAAGCATGCTCCAATAAAAACTAGGTAGATTGTTAGGACACCATATTTTACATCCTAGAATAGGGATGTGAGGTTTGGTTTGCTGTTTGTTGTTTTTTTCACCCTCTGACTATAACCCACTGACAGTTTCATAATTCCCAGACTACCCAGTTAGGAGCAGGGAAACTAACTGCTAATTAATCAGTCTGGCTTGAATTCTCTCCTCAGTAAACACCACAACACATCTGCTAGAAACAATATTTTGTTGAAACAGTCTCTCAATCAAAACGAAAAAACTAACATCCGATGTATGCCATGCTGCAGTAGTTTTTCTTTGAGATTTGCCATCAGTTGAATGTAAATGAATCATGCTAAATCTGGTACAAAACTTACAAAAGACTTCAAGAGAGATTATGGGTAACCATATGATGCAAAGCAAGGTTAAGCAAACCATACGAAGCAGATAACACTAAAAAAATTATCAAATAAATCATCTCATTTCTTAATTATTTTATTTCAATCTATGTAACATGATATTTAATAAACAATGTGTTTAGGTTGTATATATAGATTAAAATATATATACAACCATTTAATATAGTACCCAGTACATATTCTATGCTCCTTAAAAATTAATTGAACCTAAAAGTCCATGAACTGTGAGGGAAAATATTTTTAAACCACTTACTTGTTAAAATAGAAAAATAAAAGTATGCCTCTTTAGCACATAAATCCTAGGAATAGGCAGTCTACTCCAATTCATCTGAAAATAAATTTTTTCATTTTCGTGGCTTTGGTTTAAACCACTTCACAGAACTCTAAAAACATGCCTTGAAAGATACAATGCCAGCTTTATTCCAGAGCAAGCCAGCTTGGTTTTGCCGCAGTTTATAATCTTTGCATTGTTGTAAAACAGAAACAACATGCTGATCTTCAAGAGTTTAATTAACAATATACTCACTGCGCTATCATCGTCAAATATAGAGCATGTGTTCTCCAATATAAGGTACACTTAAGGGTTTCAGAACACCTGGTTGCCTCTCACCTGGAGAAATGATGTTTGAGTCCATCTGCTCCCCTGCTGTCTGGTTCTATGGTAATTACCAGGCTCCTAGACTGGCCTGACATCTCATGTGATAGAAGTACACAACCAAAGAAATAAACACAAACAGCTGTGTTAATTCCAGCAGCACTCAAACCTTAAATGAGCTCAAGAAAAGTTGCTGAATCAAAAACGATCAAATTGGGGGGAGTGGTTTGTGCAACATTCTAAAAAAGAGCCTAAGGGCTACAGCCACTTGGCCTAGCCATCCAAAACAAAAGGAATTCTAAATTATGAAGACTTTTCGAAAATAATGGTTGAAAATGTTTTCTTTGCTAGATTAAAACTTTAATTCAATGATTGCACATTCTCTAGAAAGATTAATAAGGAACTGGAAAGTGTGTTACTGGTTAGTAGATGGCTTGAAGATGGCATGAGATAATCACTTATTACCAAAAACATCTTTGCACCTTTTGAGAGTGACTCGAGCATACATCTAGTTAAGTAATTGTATTGTTTTTATTAATTAGTTTTTAAGAGGACATATATGATCCAGTCTCTGCTGAGACATGTACTCCCAGATGTATGCTACAGCCTCCTAGTAGTCACCTGGAGACAACATTCACTGATTACAGGAATTTTGTGATTGGTCAGTACTGGGAGTTCCTTTTCTAGAATAATTTTAAAAGCCCTATCAGTTACCTATTGGCATAATGACACTGTGTAACAATCACAAAATCTCAGTGGCATGTAAGTATTTATTGCTCATCTATCCAGGATGGTCAGGGAGGCAGCTCGGCTGATCTTTATTGACTCATTTACATATCTTGAGGCAGAGATGAGTGGTCAGTTGGCTCTCAGCTCATCTAAACTGTCCTTGGCTGTGACAAATGGAGTGATACTACTCTGTGCCACATGTCTTTCATCCTCCAGGATGCTAGCCTAGTCACGTTCTTATGGCAATGGCACCGTTTTGAAAGAGCAAGTGGGAACATGTTAACCTCTTGGGTCTTGGCTTAAAACTGGCACACCCTCCCTACTGTTGTGTTTCACTGGACAAAACAAGCCACAGTGCCAGTTCAGATTCATGGGATGTAGAATAGAAAAACATCGCTTTACTAAGAGGAACTAGAGTCACATGGCACAAGAACACAGACAGAGAGACGTGAAGAAATTAGGCCAACACGGCAATTTGCCACCCAGCCAGAACAGAGCAATTTCTAAATTACCTTCTCTTGGTTTTAACCCATTGTTTTTTGCTAGAGTTGATTTCAGATAGTTTGGTCTTTGCTAAAATTAAACCCATCCTCAAAATCTGGAGAATTGCCACCCTTGAATACGAGGATGCTATATCTCATGACATTTTTTTTTTTTTTTGTCCTTCAACAAGTACCAACACAGGCTTTATGAAAGGAGATACCTAAACAATGTTTGTTGAATGAATGAACAAATACATTCACACAGAAGTGTTGAGTGACAGGTGCATACTGGGCTGTGTAGTTAATTTCCCCAAATAACCATTTTGAAATGAATGTCACATTCTAATATGTAAGTACTCCTGGGTTTGTGTTAAAACAAACACACACACAAAAAAAGACCAACTACATTTAGGTAGCATTCCTACTCTTCAACACTGTAAAACAGATACTGATTACATTTACCTTACTTTGAGATTTTGCTTTTTACTCAGATTTCTAAAAGGCATTTTCCAATCATTCACCTATTATTTTTCTAATACTGAAGTCATTCTACAAATATGTTATTTCTAACCTCATACTGGGTATTACAGACTTATTTTTCATTGGCTAGTCAATGACTACAAAAGATAACAATGATCCTCCTTACGGGGTTGTTCATGAAAGTTACATGATGGATTCCTTGAAGAATGGGCTACCAATGTGCTTTGTTTAATATTAATTCCTTACATTTCTAGAGCTGACTTTCCCTCCAAGAACTCCAAGCACTTCACATGTGGTCTGCCAGATCCTTTCAGAGTGTAAATTATGCCCTAGGAGTAAGTTAATTGCTTGGAGGGAGGCATTAACTCTTTCAGATCACTAGGGTTCCACTTAGAGCCTTGCAGGAGGGCAGTAATTTACCGAATAGTACCTCCGTGGCCAGGAAGTATAAGTGCAATATAAATTATTCCCAGGGAGTAATTTATGAACTCTGAAAATCTGGTTTATTATCTCATCTATTTGCAGTTTCTAGATGAAAGTAATAGGAGCAAGAAGAGCAAAATAGGTAGGAAAAATGGTAAGACTGGGGATGCTAGAAATTTCCCAAATTTCCATGGCTTGTCAGGGGCCAACTTAAATTGTCCCAGGATCAGCATGGCTTCACTCCCAATTAGTGGCTTCAGGACTGGGGCCTCCCAGCTGGAAGTTTCTACTCATGGGGCTCAGGTGAGGTGAGTAAAGTAACTTGGTTGCCTCTGTCCAGTCCCAGCCTTGCTGCTGATTCAGTGAGGGATGGAACATACTAGCTTGAAACTTAAGGATCACAAAATCCAAATTTACATTTACTATTTGCATCCACGAAAGCCATCCATACCTGATGAGGTTTCATTAGCTAATAAATTAGTTTTCCCACTTTGAGGAAAGGTGGAGAAGGCAGGAGGCAGGTCAAAGAGTACAAAAGAGGGGCTATGTCATATTGTTCTTTTGCCTTAGTTGGAAATGGTCAAATGGGTCATCTATGTTAGGGAAGTGGAGAAGAGTCTACACTGACATCTGTTTATCATGCAATTAATACATGGCAAAGAAGTCTTCTGGAATATTTTGCCTCAAAGATTCAAATGCTGAGTCCTTGACCCTGAAACAACCATCCAATACTTAATATCCAGTATGCTTTAACTATTGCCCATGAATTCCAGTTCTTTAGGAAGATTCAAAGCTTCCCAAAAAGCACTAGGATAAGGCACTTTGCATAAGAATTAGGATACAGGTATCTTGATTCCCCATTCAAACATCTCTTTCTCCTTCTCTCTAACATATCTTTGTGCCTTTATGATGACTACCTAAAAGCCAATCACAGAATCAGGATGGTCCTTTAAGGAGAAAAATAGACCTATTTAGTGCTCTGCTCTGCCTAGGAGCTTTGCTATGTTCCAAAAGGTGGCAATCAACTTCTTTTCAAAATCCTGCTACCCATTCAGACTGCCACCCAGACAGACATCACTCTCTGCTACCTGTAAAGATCCCAATAGATTTCTCGGAATTTTGACTCAGTTCTTATTCTCCGACTAGAACATAGCAGCGTCCATTCATTTACATATCTATGGCTCAACACAAGGATAGAGTTGAGTGGTTTCAACAGACTGTAGGGCCTTCCAAGCCTGAAATGTTTACCATCTTTACAGAAAATGCTGTCGCTTTACAGAAAAAGTTTGCCGATCTCAGGCTTAAGCCCATTAGCTGTTTGCATGTCACAGTTTGCTGTAGCACTTTTATGATATCCAATTGAAGTTTTATTCCTGGAAAAGAGAAGTCTCAAAGTAATCTCAGGAATGAAAACCAAAATTAATGGATCATTAGACAACCTGAAAGAAAAAATGCTGGAAATCATTGGTAAATCTGCCTTGCCAATGTCAGGATTGACTTCTTATGGGGAGCAATGTATTACAAATAATTTCTCTTCCCACTATTTTGTAAAAAGACCATTACGGCACATTTTCCCTTTGCTGTTTTTTTTTTTTGTCAAGTGATCTGAAGGCAAATTTATCTTTTCTTCATGAGTAATAGCATCATTGATAAAAATGGCTGTTAAAGAGCAAGCAAGCATGGAACAAATCCCTGCCCAATAAAGCAGTGACTTTAAAAAGGAAATTACCCTGCTTAAGTGATTGATTATGTTTTAGCGGTCATGGCCCAGGTTATAAGGGAGTCCAGGGACCCGGGTCTCAGCTCTTAGAGGCAAAACAGCTGCAAAGCCCCAATGGGAGTTCGCCAAGGACTCTCTGTGAATAGTTGACCCATCTGGCCCACCACTTCTACAGGCTGTAGCCCTGCAGGGCCAAAGAGGCTGAGCAGGAAAGCATAAGCCCTTAGCATTAAAGTCTTGAGAGATCCCTCAGCTAGCCTAGAACAACCCCCTCCACCTCTTCCTCTCTCCTTACCTACCTATAGAGGCCTAGATTGAGTTCCAGTCTCATGATCTCCTGTGTCCATTTTTATCACTTTATATCTGTGTTTTCTCTTCCCAAGGACTGCCAGATCCTCAAGCTCAGAGAACACAGATTCCTTGGACATCTTTCAGTGAGAGATCCACAGCAATCCAGATGAAGACAGTGATGAGGATGAGATGAGAAACTAGTTGGGTTTTGCACCTTGTTTCCAAAGAGATGGGATGCCTGAGCAATACCGGTTCTCTCTGATACTCAGGCAGGGTTTTCCAAATGAAAAGCTGAGACGTGGGACAATATGAGAATTCTTAGCAGTATATAGTTGCTGTTATTTCATCGGAGGACACTCTGCCTTTTGAGAGCAAAAATGGTGATGCAAATTGTTCCCTTCTGGACTTAGCTGAGAAACAGCTTCAAGTCAAGCATATCTTTGTTGCCTTGTGAACAGAGAAGATGAAGCCACAGAACTGTGGGGCTCCCTAGCTTCAGTTTTTTGGGACATTGAGATTGTGACATCAGGCCATCCTTGTGCCCCCAAAATACCAAATGCTGCCTTCCTGGCTTTATGAAAGAGATCTTCAAAAGGTTCCTGGGAAAAGTATATTATTAAAAAATGGATTTCCATTTTCTCCACACAAAAATAAATTCCTATTTTAATTTCGTTTTTCCATAATCTTTTTAATACGGCCTGTATACTTCTCTTAGAACATTTGTCACTTTATGTCATGACTTCTTGTGTGGTTCCTGTCTCCCTCTCATTTTAGACTGTAAGCTTATGAAGAGCTGGAAGATGGATCTTATTATCTGAGAGTTCTGTATTAGACTGAAGGCTGTTATAACCCCGAGTACCTTCAGTTCCTTCCAGAAGAATCCTAGGAAGTTTATTAAAATAAAGGTGGCCAAGCTCTGTGCTATATAACACTAACCACCAACCACCTCCACATAGATGACTGGTCCAGAATCAGGCACCTCACCCAACGTCTGCTGATCTACAAGGTGTCCAGCAATCTATATGGACACAAATGCTGACACAAATGCTCAGTCCAACTCTAGCACCTTCGCCAACAGAGAAAACCTGGCAGGGCCAATTAGACCCTTTCACTAAAGGAGTTTAACAGTGAGATCAACAGAGAGCTGAGCAGATGGTAGCAGGAGCAGAAGCCAAAGGACACTGAAAAACAGCTTGAGAGCAGAGCTGGATCACCTCAGCGGCTAAGCCTGCTAGTAGGAATCAGCAGATGCCTGCCGCTGCTGAGGGGGCAGCAAGATAACCCAGCCACAGAGCCATATCCTGAATGACCTTCCAGTTCCTGAACTTCAATCCCGTTTTCGTGAGGCCTGGCTGGGTGGCCTTTCCGGAAGGCTTTTCGGAGACACGTGATTAAGTGGTAGAGATTCTGGTCAGCCTTCCTTCCCCAGTAAACCCCCATTGCTTCAGGGTAAACTCAGTGGATACCTGTTCCTTGCAGTCCCCAAAAGCCCAATCAGCACAACTTCCAGGGTCTAACACTTTGCCTGGCACATAACAGGTGCTAAATAATTGCAGGTGTTTGGATGGCCAGATCGTCTCCAATGAAAAGCCTTCTGAAATGAAGAAATCATGGTTAAGAACACTGATTCAAATTCCGAAATCAAGGCTAAACTGGGATGAAAACATACTTACTTCACCCTCCTATTTCCAAATCCGTCTGCAATTCTACCATAAATCTATCACAGAAAGAAATGTCACATTCCACAGAACTGCTGAGAGCATCCTAATTTCAGCAAAGGTATGTTCGGATGACTTGATTTTCACTTCGCTTAATCTTAAATCTCAGTAACATTAGTAAGAACAATTTTCCTCCCACACTAACTTCACTGACAAACCTCCAAAGTAGCTGATCTTTGACTTTTAAGTTTAATAATACATGACCCCCCCCAATCTTGCCACACAAATTCCCCGTCTATTGTCTGTATCAGCTA
The DNA here is from genome assembly GCF_000334495.1 of Tupaia belangeri chinensis. Taxonomy (NCBI): domain Eukaryota; kingdom Metazoa; phylum Chordata; class Mammalia; order Scandentia; family Tupaiidae; genus Tupaia; species Tupaia belangeri. The sequence continues at coordinate 2,786,667 of NW_006160001.1, forward strand.
CTTGAAGAACACATACTCCCCAACAACTGGATGAGTCATAAAATAAGAGACACATGGATGTAAACGGAGCCTGTTTGTGCTTTCCCTGGCCCCAGCTAATAAAAGAGGTCCCACTGAATTTGGGTCTAATGGCTTCCGGAAAGCAGGTTTCTGCTTAGCAAAGGCGTACCTTATTTAGTACATTATTTTAAAGGTAGAGCTAATTTCATGCCCCACGTGAATGAAACATGGTTAAAGCCATGTCAAGGGTGCGTAAGGACGTGCCCTCCTCACGTCCTCTACCAAAGAAGGCTCTGCTGCTTCTGGTGGTTAGCTAACCAACAAAAGGAATACCGAAAAGGTCTCACCTCTCCCATGCATAGATCTCTAGAATGGGGGCTGAGTCCCAGCTTGCTAGAAACTCAGCACTCAATGGGGTGCTTGCTTAGGTGTCCCATCTGCATTTTCAAAAGTCTGGGTAAAAGCAGACTTAGCTTCAACCTCCCCTGAACTGTTCTTGATAAAATGATCTTACGCCGCTGGAATTGGGATTTTGAATGTATGTGCCTACCCCATGTCTGGTATTATATTACAACAGCATGAAAATGGAGCTAGGACGAGGAGCCGGCCAGCCTCAGAAGCCTTCTTCATTGCCTGCCATGTAATACATGATATGCAAAGCCTCTGACTTCAGCCAGCAGATATTTGGAGACCGCGTTGGCCCTCTCATGAGGACTAAACTAATGTGTGTTTAGGTCGGAAAGCGAATCAGAAAAGCCACTGAAGGGCACGTCACGAAGTGAGAGCCCTATAAATGCATCCCCACTCGCAGCGTCCCCTGGCAAACACTGGGCTTCCCTCACTGGGCCGCTCCACATCGCTCCTCCTTGGTGCTAGGAGAACTCCAGTTCGCAGCCCTTCTCGCCGCTGCTGCCTTCTGCCCTGCAAAAAAGTGAGAGGGCCAGCCACCTGAGGAGGAAGGAAAATCCTCGACAGGCTCGAGGAGAGTCCAGTGTAGCCCTCCATCCAGCAGAGCGCCCGCCCTCCGAGCGCGGGACACTAGGGCGAAGCCGCGCGCGGGCGCCACGGTCAAGTTCGGATTGCCCCTTCGGCTCGTTTAAGCGGAGCTCCGCACATTCCTCCGGATCTACCCGGCTAAGAGAAGGCGCGAGCCCGCCGTCTCCACGCGCTCAGCGCTCTCCCTGCACCCAGGGGAGGGGCGCCTCGCGTCACCCACCAGCACCCCAAGCCCCCGCCTCGGGAGCTCCGGCGCCTCCTCGCTGCTCTCCTCTCCTTCGGCATCGCGGGGCCCAGCCGGCCCCCGCCCCCCTCTCCCCCTCCCCTCCGAGGCCCCCGCGCCTCCCCTCCCCCACCCCGGCCCCCCAGCCCGGGCTCTCGACGACCAGCCTGCGCTCCTGGCGCCCTCATGTCTTCACGGGACTCTCCGCGCTGCTTGACGTGGTGTCTCGTTCGGATCGCCAGGCAAGACCTCACCTCCCGCGGCAGCATCAGACAGCAGGGCCCCGGGCCAGCACAGCCCCAGCCGAGAGCGCGGCGCGCGCAGCCGTGTCACCCCGCACTTAAGGCAGCGGCAACTGCTCAGACCTCAGCTTCCAGGGGTACGAGGGGTTGGCGGGGGTGTCGTCCGCCGCCCTCGCCCTCCTCGCGGCGGCGGTGGCGGGAGCCTTGGCCGCCGCCTCCTGCGCGCCCTCGCTGCCCCGCGCGACCCCGGGATTGCGAACTCTTGCCTCCGACCTGTTGGGCGGGGCTCCGCGCTCCTGCCCTCGGCCCGGATGGGTCTCCTGGCTGGGACTCGGGGCACCTGGAGTTAATGTCCAACTGGGGGTCTGCGGAGACCGGATCCGAGGTAAGTGGGGGAGCGGGTCAGGGTGGAGGAGGGGACGCATGGCGTCTGCGTCGCTGTCGGCCAGATAGAGGGGCGCGGTTGGACCCCAGAACAGGGGTGAGAGTGGAAAGTGATAAAACTAGAGGGAGCCTAGGTTCCGGGAGGACAGTGGAAAAGCTGAACGTCAGCGAGGTTGGCCTTGAAGAGGGGCAGGTTGCCTTTTCCATGAGGGCAAAGATCTCTGGAGCCCCTGATGCCCTTGAATCCCGGAATGCACGAGAGGAGCGGTTTCCTTCCCTGACTCGTCGGGGCGCTCCTGTCATTTTACCGAATGGTGGAGGGGCTTGGGTCATCGTGGAACTTACCACCGGACACTGTCCCCTCTGGACCTGCAGGGATAGTACGGCCAAGTGTATAACTTCTATTGAGTTTGTTTGGGTGCGTTCGGAGGAAGGTGCAGGCCCAGGAGGGACTGCAGCAAAGGTGCTGAGAACCGACATATAGGCTCACCTTCTGTCGCGGTCTTCCCAAGCTACATTCCTCGCCCTTCTCGGAACCCTCACCACTTCCCTGATGCCCTACGCCCTCAACTAACCATCCCCGTCGATGTCTGGAGAGAGGCTTCCCTAGACAGTCCCGGACCTAAGTCGCGGTCTGGGACTCCTCAGTCTCCGCTAGGCCGTCGAGGTGGTAATTTTAAAGACCTCTTTTTCTCCTGTACCCTGTTCCTCCTCTCCAGTAACACCTCCCACTACTACCTTGCCCCACCCTGGGGTTGATTCCGCGGCGTCTTACTTTCCTGCCCCGCCCGAGGAAAAGGTACCGTCCTTCCGGTGGCGGAGAACGTACTTTCGCGGGTTCGCCCCTGCCTGCTGGCGCCTGGCTATCTTTGGCTGAGAATCCTCGCGCTGAGCCGACGTGCGCGCCCCCGGGGGGCTGCCCAGCCCTGAGCTCGCAAGGTTTTTGCTCATTGGCGGGGACAAGCACAACTCTTCCGGCTCCTGCAGCGGATATACTAGCGCGCGCTCGAATCTTCGTCGAATTTTGAAATATATACCCTTAAGTATTTCGAGGAAGAAGTGCTGCTTCCAGACACACCCCCAACCCCCCGGAAAAGCCCTCAAAGTGGGAGCCCCTGGGCTTCAGCTCTGCCCCATGTTCCGCCGTCCCTTCGCTTTGGCGGGGGAGGTGTTGTCCTTTCAACAAGTGACAAGTGTCGGGTGTCCAGGAAGCCCGCCGAGTCCCTAGCCCACTCTTGCAAGAGGTTCGTGTGCTCCCCAGGTCCACCCGGGACCTGGAACCCGGCCTCAGGCCCGTTAACACTCCTCCTCTCTAGTTTGCCTGCAAGAAGCGTCGCGTACTCTTTTTCCTGACTTCGTCTTGGACCCCGCAGTTATGGAGGGTTAAGGAGAGAATAAATTCCCCTCCAGTTCAAGAACACCAGGCGCAGTGAAGAAAAAATAATAGACATTTCAGCATTTTCCGTTCGTACCCTAAAAGATATCCCCCGAATTTATAGCAAGCCCTTCTCCCCGCCCCACCACCTCCTTTACACTCTCTGAGACCTTGATCTTGAAGGCAGAGCCCAAACAAACCTCCCAGCCTGCCAGGCACGCGAGGTGCGGGGGCACTGACTGCTGGAGTGCTCTCGCTGCGAAGCTGTCGCGGTGACGTGGAGGGCAGGGGGGTGTCTAAAAGCAGGTTGCCAAGAAACCAGCTCAAGTGAAGTGGGAAGAGGAAAACTAGGGTGAGCGAATGGAGGGGTAGGAGTCTGAAAAGTAGGGACTGCTGGTAAGGGCATCCACAGGTTCACGGGCGTATTCGGATTGAGGGAGGATTGTCCAGGGAGTGCCGGGTTTATACTTAAAATGACAACACAACCTCCCAGCCGCTTGGGCACTACAAGAGTCGGGCGGTTTCTGGTGCCCCCTGGTGCCGGGAACTCAGAAGCGCCTGACGCCGAGAGGAGCCTTCGGTGCGATCTCCTACGGCTCCCCGGCCTTTATGCCCTAGGCCTGGGGACCCAACAAGTGGCCGCGCCTTCAGTACGCCCCTTTTGTCCTGGCTGGCCATGTTGGTCCAAATCTAGAGGGGAACCAGTCTGCCGGACACAAGGAAAGGAGGAGGAGGCGTCACCTGTCGGAGCCATTTAGGGAGGAAAACTGGGTTCCTGCACGAGGCAGCGCGTTAAGCAATTCGCACGCGGAGCAAAGGCCGCTGGTTGCGGGGGAAACACGTCCGGCAGCTACAGATGGTTTGGGGACTACGATAAAGAGATAAACAGGGAACCAGTGGCGTAGGGCACAGATGGACTCAGAGAACAACGTCTTAGTAGACCAATGTGTATGCTGAATAACCCCCCCACCCCAATCTCCGCCCAACAAATACCGGGAACTAAAAAGCCGCCCGGACTGGAGCCTGTCCCCGCGGCACTTAGAGGGAAGAATGCGCGCCGCCCCACCTCCCTAGCCCAGCGGAGGAGGGGGAGCCCTTTCGGGGCGCTGGTGGCACCCAGCCGAGGGCGGGAACAGGAGCTGGCGAGGCGGGGAGTTTTCCACTGCTTCCTCTTTTGCCAGCTTCGCCACACTTCTTAAATGAGGATCTCCACGTCCAATTTAAAAGGTCCTCCGTCGGCCAAGTAGGGGAAAAAAAAAAAAAAAAGGAAAAACCCTCTTAATGCGGAAGGGAAATCTGGTGCTTCTGTCTCTTCCTGCTGCGGAGCACCGCGATTTGGAATGGCGCATTAACCCCGAGCCTCCCTGCTCCTTGGGACAGCCAGCCATTTCGCACGCACCCGGGAGCTGGCGCCGAGGGTGCGGGAGGTCTCGGGTTCCTGACTGCCAAAGCGCGTCTCCGCGCTCGTTTTGCTCCGCCTGGTACAACTTCCCAGGGTCTGTGCGTCCCAGCCCAGAGCCCCATTTCCTCGGGTTTGCAAATCTGCCTGCACCGCTTGAGGAACTTGGAGCTTAGGTCGCTCCGGAGTTCCTAGTCCCTACAAACAACCGGAGCTGAACAGCTGCATAGAGAACAAACGAACGCCCAGGGGCTGGAAAATGCATTCGTCTCCCCCACTGGTGGGAGGTGGCGGTCGAATTAAATGCTTCCCAGGGTGGCCTGCACTGGGGTTCTGGGTGGAGATGGGAGTAGGGGAGCACGGAATCACTGGAAGGGAGGAAATTAAGGGTGCTGAGGGTTTTTTCCTTTACCTAGAAACTGTCTTCCGCTCCCTCGTGGAAAAAAAAAAAGGTTTTCTTAATAATCTGCTTTTTTTTGGAAAAAAAAAGGTTTTCTTAAATATCTGCTTTATTTGGGGGGGGGGAGGGGAGGTGAATAATCAACCCAATCACCAGTTTCCTGGAGACTGGAACACTGGAACTAGGAAGGGACTGAGTAACACCAGACCCCAAGGTGTCTTGTTCCCTCTCCACCTCCTCACAGAGTGAGGCTTGTCCTGGAGTTTACCGTGCCTTTCTCTCGCTCACCCCTATGGCGGGGCCCTACTTTCTAGGAGTGTGAGAACCGAGAAGAGCTGAGCTCCCTCCTACTCGGCCTCCCCATCTAGACCTTCTGGCCGGCGGGGAAGCCCTAACTAGACTGGCATGACTGGAATGGGGTAGGGGGAGCTAGCAACTCCTCTGATAGAAGAAGTGGTTTAAAACCATAATCAAAACTGAAACAAAATCAAGAGAGGGATTTGGGATATAAAGAGGATAAGAATTTTCGAGACAAAGCAGTCCTTACCTAACAGCAATGGTAAAGCATTTACTGAGCCCTTACTTTATGCACCACTGGACCTGGTCATGGGTTACTCAATGCTCATAACCCTAAGACATAGAGCTAGTTTTTTTTAACCTAGATATTTCTATGCAGGTCAAGTCTAAGTCCCTGCTAACTTCCTGCTCTGGCAACAAAATACTTACTTAGGTGGGAAAAGTGATGCGTGGACGGCGGGCAGGGTGAAAACGGCACAGTTGGGAGCATGGTCGCGACCCTGAGCAGAGGGGTGCGCTTGATTTTATTCCTACAACGAAAGGCTGGTCGCCTGCTTGGGTGGAGGGGCCTATGGGAACGGCCGTGCGGGGAGAGAGGTCGTCTCTGGCTGGGCCGGAGGACGCAGAGTGGGGGCTGCCGGGTCGTTCCCCACGGAATGGGAGGTACTGAGCGCGGGTAAAGAGGACTGGCCAGGAATCCCCGTGGCGTGCGTTGTCGGGGTTACCTACCCCTGCTGGAAATTTCGAACCCCGGACCGGGTGGCGAAGGAGAGGGGAGCTGCAGCCCGAATTAGAGGGAGCTTGGGGCGCACTGGGGAGCAGAGAGCGCGGGACTCTGCCCTGCCGCAGTGTCGGAGACCACGCGGCCCCGCGGGGATGCCGCGCCCGGGGCAGCCCCGGGCTCGGAGCCCAGGCCTAACGTGCACTCTGCGGTTCTCTCCCCCGCCGCTCGCCCTCCCTCCCGAGCAGGTGCCGCCGCCGGACGGGACTCTAAGATGAAGTTATGGGATGTCGTGGGTGGTTGC
>NW_006160001.1:2793271-2795610 GCF_000334495.1 Tupaia belangeri chinensis
AAGCCCCCAGGGGTGTGTGGCTGCCCGCTGTCGCCCGAAGGCTCCAGCTGTGTTGCCTGTAAATGGCTTTGCCCGCCAGTTTTTATTCTGTCCCTTTAACGCTGCGAAAATATTCTCTCGCCACAGGTTGTCCCCTTTTCTCCACTTGCCCATCAAATAGACACACTCCCATTGTTGTTTTCTTCCTCATCCTTTAGCTTTTTTGCTGTTGCCTGGCTGTGCTTAATTCCGAAAACTTGTACTTTCATCCTAAATTGCGCCTGCAAGGGTAGAGGCTGTATTTTTACAAAGCCAAGCCAGAGACAGAGAAAACGCAGGAGGGCCTCGATTTTTCAGAACAAGCATCTGGGTAGTGTCAAATCTGTTCTGAACAACTCCCGGATCTAGAAAGACCGAAGGGTAAACAAGGCTGGCTGAAACTAGGGGAAAACTGTAGTTCACTCCACACATGCCGATGCTAACTCTTAAGAAAAGATAAATTATTCTTACTAAAAGTCAGTCTGCGATTTACCTCTCAAAAATTAACGTCTTAGAAGCAAGTCAATGAGGGCATGCAACTGTGGATATAATTTTCCTTTCATGCTTCTGAAAGTTGTTGGTTGTATAAAATGAGTTATGCTACATTACAAGATAGGGGAAGGTTTGTAGGTAACAAGGGTAGCAATAGAAAATTTGACATACTCTAAAGTAAAGCAATAGTGAGCTGCCAGGATGTCACCCTGGCTACTCTCTCTACACCCCCCTCCCCCCAGAATTATTCCTCCAGCTATTTTGCACTTGAAACATTCTTCAGTAGAAACCACAGTAGGAAGCTACTGGCACAAGTCAGTCATGTGCCAAGAGTCTCCCAAATCCAGGGGTCTTGAGCTAGGGAGCAACCCATTAAATGGGAGATGCTTGTTTTATGCTTAATTATGGCAACAAAAGCATCTTCTTCCACAGTCTCAAGAAAGAGAAAAAGGATGTTTTCTTTAATAAGGCAAATTAAGACTCAAAGAATGATTTAAGGTTAGAAAGAGAACTTGATTGATCCCTTGAAATTCAAGCACCTGTTTCAAGAATTTTTGTCAATTAACTATATAAACCTATTTTCAACACTTCATCTCAATTGCAGATTTAGTATATATAAATGCCTTGCCAATACAAACCTAAATTTAAAATGCCATTTAGTGGACCAGCAGTTGGTGTAATGGCTATGTCGCTGGACTCCCATGTAGTCAACCGCAGTTCAAGTCCCGGACCCAGTGGCTTAAACTCACACCGGGCGCGTGTGTGTGCATGCCCAAGATCCTAACAGGAGAATGGAGGAGAAGGGATTTTGGAGTGGTCATCCCCCATAGGGGGTGATTTCTCACTTTCTGTCTCTCTGTCTCTCTCTTTCTGGTGAGTGTATGCTCCCTATAGCAAAAACCTCTCAAAAAATATAAATAAATACCATTTAGTGTCATTGTCTTCAGATCAATACCCATAAGAACTGAATAACTGGCTTTTCATTCATTTGGACATCCTAGGCCACAGGGACAGGAACGGAATGGCAGATAATTGCTCTCTAACCAGGACACCCAGGAGAGAAAAATGAATGTTCTTGATTAGGAAACTGGTTAATTTATGGAGGTTTAATGACTTTATTATTAGTATTTTGTCAAGGTAGGCTTGTATAATACTGGCTCCTGACTTTGACTCTGCTTTCAATTAACTCTGACTTTGAGCAAGTTACTTACTTACTTTAGAACTTAGTGGACGTAAGGGGAGACCTTTCTGCTCCAAAATGCCAGTGGCTATGTGATTTATCCCTTGGCCTTCATGCCCCTGTACCTGTTGTACTTTGGGAAGAGAGTCACAAGACCAGACCATGCTTACTGGGGTTGCCTGGGGAACATTAAAGACTACTGATGCTGGACTTCACCACAGGAGATTCTGATTTAATTGGTTTGGGGTGTGGCCTGGGCATCTAGATTTTTAGATGCTCCTGAAGTGAGTCTAATGTGCAGCCGGGATGATTCACTGAGGCTTGATAATACCCTAAGAACATCTGTGGCTCACATAGCATACAGCCAGTCACAAAGCAAGCAAATTCACTTCAGTCCCACTGATTGGAGGGTGGGGGGGGGGCAGAACACGCTATAGGGTTTTCCCTTCAAAATTGATCCTAAGTCATGGGACCAGCAGTTAGCGTAATGGCTATGTTGCTGGACTCCCATGTAGTCAACCACATCCCGGACCTGGTGGCTTAAAACTCACGCCAGGTGGGACCAGCAGTTAGCGTAATGGCTATGTGGCTGGACTCCCACGTAGTCAACCACGGTTTGCGTCCCGGACCCGGTGGCTTAAACTCACGC
>NW_006160001.1:2798975-2813908 GCF_000334495.1 Tupaia belangeri chinensis
GGGCGGGCGGGGGAGAAGGGGCCGCGGGCTTCGGCCCTGCCGCAGTGGCGGAGGGGGGCGGTGACGAGTTTGGAGCGGGACACACGGACCCGCCGGGATGCCGCGGCCCGGGCAGCCCCGGGCTCGGAGCCCAGGCCTAACGTGCACTCTGCGGTTCTCTCCCCCGCCGCTCGCCCTCCCTCCCGCCGCGTGGGTGCCGCCGCCGGACGGGACTCTAAGATGAAGTTATGGGATGTCGTGGCTGTCTGCCTGGTGCTGCTCCACACCGCGTCCGCCTTCCCGCTGCCCGCCGGTAAGAGGCCTCCCGAGGCGCCCGCCGAAGACCGCTCCCTCGGCCGCCGCCGCGCTCCCTTCGCGCTGAGCAGTGACTGTAAGAACCGTTCCCTCCCCGCCGGGGGACCGCCAGCGGATCCCTTTCACTCATGCCCGCCGCACGCACGCACCCCACGCCAGCCCACTGCAGGGTGGCCTCCCAACCTTCGAGCAAAGTGGGACGGGGCGCCGAAGCCCCCAAGGGTGTGTGGCTGCCCGCTGTCGCCCGAAGGCTCCAGCTGTGTTGCCTGTAAATGACTTTGCCCGCCAGTTTTTATTCTGTCCCTTTAACGCTGCGATGAACAAATATTCTCTCGCCACAGGTTGTCCCCTTTTCTCCACTTGCCCATCAAATAGACACACTCCCATTGTTGTTTTCTTCCTCATCCTTTAGCTTTTTTGCTGTTGCCTGGCTGTGCTTAATTCCGAAAACTTGTACTTTCATCCTAAATTGCGCCTGCAAGGGTAGAGGCTGTATTTTTACAAAGCCAAGCCAGAGACAGAGAAAACGCAGGAGGGCCTCGATTTTTCAGAACAAGCATCTGGGTAGTGTCAAATCTGTTCTGAACAACTCCCGGATCTAGAAAGACCGAAGGGTAAACAAGGCTGGCTGAAACTGTAGGGGAAAACTGTAATTCACTCCACACATGCCGATGCTAACTCTTAAGAAAAGATAAATTATTCTTACTAAAAGTCAGTCTGCGATTTACCTCTCAAAAATTAACGTCTTAGAAGCAAGTCAATGAGGGCATGCAACTGTGGATATAATTTTCCTTTCATGCTTCTGAAAGTTGTTGGTTGTATAAAATGAGTTATGCTACATTACAAGATAGGGGAAGGTTTGTAGGTAACAAGGGTAGCAATAGAAAATTTGACATACTCTAAAGTAAAGCAACAGTGAGCTGCCAGGATGTCACCCTGGCTACTCTCTCTACACCCCCCTCCCCCCAGAATTATTCCTCCAGCTATTTTGCACTTGAAACATTCTTCAGTAGAAACCACAGTAGGAAGCTACTGGCACAAGTCAGTCATGTGCCAAGAGTCTCCCAAATCCAGGGGTCTTGAGCTAGGGAGCAACCCATTAAATGGGAGATGCTTGTTTTATGCTTAATTATGGCAACAAAAGCATCTTCTTCCACAGTCTCAAGAAAGAGAAAAAGGATGTTTTCTTTAATAAGGCAAATTAAGACTCAAAGAATGATTTAAGGTTAGAAAGAGAACTTGATTGATCCCTTGAAATTCAAGCACCTGTTTCAAGAATTTTTGTCAATTAACTATATAAACCTATTTTCAACACTTCATCTCAATTGCAGATTTAGTATATATAAATGCCTTGCCAATACAAACCTAAATTTAAAATGCCATTTAGTGGACCAGCAGTTGGTGTAATGGCTATGTCGCTGGACTCCCATGTAGTCAACCGCAGTTCAAGTCCCGGACCCAGTGGCTTAAACTCACACCGGGCGCGTGTGTGTGCATGCCCAAGATCCTAACAGGAGAATGGAGGAGAAGGGATTTTGGAGTGGTCATCCCCCATAGGGGGTGATTTCTCACTTTCTGTCTCTCTGTCTCTCTCTTTCTGGTGAGTGTATGCTCCCTATAGCAAAAACCTCTCAAAAAATATAAATAAATATCATTTAGTGTCATTGTCTTCAGATCAATACCCATAAGAACTGAATAACTGGCTTTTCATTCATTTGGACATCCTAGGCCACAGGGACAGGAACGGAATGGCAGATAATTGCTCTCTAACCAGGACACCCAGGAGAGAAAAATGAATGTTCTTGATTAGGAAACTGGTTAATTTATGGAGGTTTAATGACTTTATTATTAGTATTTTGTCAAGGTAGGCTTGTATAATACTGGCTCCTGACTTTGACTCTGCTTTCAATTAACTCTGACTTTGAGCAAGTTACTTACTTACTTTAGAACTTAGTGGACGTAAGGGGAGACCTTTCTGCTCCAAAATGCCAGTGGCTATGTGATTTATCCCTTGGCCTTCATGCCCCTGTACCTGTTGTACTTTGGGAAGAGAGTCACAAGACCAGACCATGCTTACTGGGGTTGCCTGGGGAACATTAAAGACTACTGATGCTGGACTTCACCACAGGAGATTCTGATTTAATTGGTTTGGGGTGTGGCCTGGGCATCTAGATTTTTAGATGCTCCTGAAGTGAGTCTAATGTGCAGCCGGGATGATTCACTGAGGCTTGATAATACCCTAAGAACATCTGTGGCTCACATAGCATACAGCCAGTCACAAAGCAAGCAAATTCACTTCAGTCCCACTGATTGGAGGGTGGGGGGGGGGCAGAACACGCTATAGGGTTTTCCACATAGCATACAGCCAGTCACAAAGCAAGCAAGTTCACTTCAGTTCCACTGATTGGGGGGTGGGGGGGCAGAGCACGCTATAGGGTTTTCTCTTCAAAATTGATCCTAAGTCATGGGACCAGCAGTTAGCGTAATGGCTATGTTGCTGGACTCCCATGTAGTCAACCACATCCCGGACCTGGTGGCTTAAAACTCACGCCAGGTGGGACCAGCAGTTAGCATAATGGCTATGTGGCTGGACTCCCACGTAGTCAACCGCGGTTTGCGTCCCGGACCCGGTGGCTTAAACTCACGCCAGGTGCATGTGCGTGCATGCCCAAGATGCCGAGAGGAGAATGGAGGAGAAGGGATTGTGGCATGGCCATCCCCCCTGGGGGGTGATATCTCGCTTTCTATCTCTCTGTCTCTCTCTGTCTGGTGAGCGCACGCGCCCTATAGCAAAAACCTCTCCAAAAAAATAACTGATGCTAAGTCATCAATACACCAGATTTTGACTGTTTACATTGGAGCAGAACACACTCAATTCTGTTTTATTCTTGGGAAGACCCAATAGATCCTAGAGGAAACCAGAAAGAGAAATGTTCCCAAAGAGAAACTGAGTTGCATTCTAAGCCAAGTTGACTTCTTTCCAGGTATGTTCAATTCGGTAGCAAGCTGTCAGGACAGGGAAGGCAAAACTGACGGTGTGCAGACTGTGAACACTCAACCAGTGTCAACATGCCCCCGTCACCGTGCTGACATTTATCTCCTGCACTGGACACAGCACAACTAGTCAAAGCTTATGAAGGAAAACATTAAGTCAGTGCATTCATTTGAAAATAGAAAGTACCATAAATTCTGGTCCCTCTAGTTTTCTTCAAAAAGCTTGTTAACTGAGTGAGCAAAAGATGCTTCACGTCACATTAAAAGTCATTCCGTACTTCTCGGGAACCAGCAGTTAGCGTAATGGCTATGTCGCTGGACTCCCACATAGTCGACCGCGGTTCACATCCCGGACCTGGTGGCTTAAAACTCACGTCGGGCGCGTGTGCGTGTGTGCCCAAGATCCCGAGAGGAGAATGGAGGAGAAGGGATTGCGGCGTGACCATCCCCCCTGGGGGGTGATTTCTCGCTTTCTGTCTCTATGTCTCTCTCTGTCTGTCTGGCAAGCGCACGCGCCCTATAGCAAGAAAAAAAAGAAACAAAAAAAAAACTCTCCAAAAAAAAGTCATTCCATACTTCTCAAAGGGGGACTACACTGTACCCAGTCCACACACTCACCTTTGAGATTGCGTGTGTTCTGCTGGCTCCAGTGTAGACTAAACATCCAGGATACCATTCTCAGTATTATCATAGTGTGAAGTAACCAAAGAGAATTCCTACTTGGCTAACGTATTTGCCTAGAGATTGGTTGTAAAGTAGATGCTCCAAGACTGCCTCCTATAGCAACTTCTAACTTGTCTAAACTCAAAGGTTCATGATTTTCCTTTTTGGGCATCCAAGACTTTTCTCTTTAGCTATTCCTGTTACTTTATTTTGCTTTTTGTTTGTATCTTCTCCAAATGGTGATAGGAGTAGCTGCGAGGAACATAAAAGGTGAAGCTCACAGATGTTGTAGCATTGTTGAGCTGAAAAGAAACCCCTTCTGGTCCTAAGACCTAAAGAGAGAAAGCAGTTTGTCTAAAGTGCTAAAGTTGCATGGTGACAGGAGACAGGTCTGCTGAAGCCACAGGCAGTTTCCCACTTAAGCACACTTTGTATGGAAGAGAGCAAATACTTGGTGTAGGAGGAAGACCAAAACGATGTTGCACAGGATCATCTGTATTTATTGAAGGTTAGTTCATTGTAGTCATAGTCTACATCTTGATTCTAAGTGCATTTCGCAGATGAAAGCATAAAATACATGGGGTTTTAAACTTTTCCTATCTAAATCTATATACTAACAAATAGTTCATGTATACCAGTATAACATGCCAGGCACTGTCCTAGGTGCTAGGAATACTTGTCTCAATGAGGCTAATGGGCAAAAGTGTCTTTTTTCAAAAGTTACTTTTCAGTGAATGGACATGTGCAGTACACATGAAAAATTAAACAGGGAGCCAGCTGGTGGCATGGTGGTTGAGACAGTTGAATTCTACTTGGCCAACTGCACAGTTCAGGTCCTGGACCCAGCGACTTGAGAAACATGCCAGGCACATGTGGATGAGTACCCAAAATCCCAAAAGGAGAATGGCAAAGAAGATTGCCATGGGTGGTGCTTTCTAACCTTCTTTCTCTCTTTCTGTCTCTCTCTAGTGAGCACACGCACTCTCTAGCAAATAACAAAACAAAAGAAAAAAAGGAGGAAAGAAAAACTAAACATGAAGGGACCTTGGGCTGGTAAAGTGGGTTTAACTAGCTAGAAGAGACTTTGAGTACTGCTAAATTGTAATTACAGGTAATTCCAAAGTTATTGTAACATAAGATTGTATTCTACCTGTTTGGTAGCAAGTCACAAAATTCCCTATAGAAACAAATCTTTTGAATCAAGCTATAAAGTCCTTAGGGCTAATCCACAAAAGCCTATGTGAACCATGATTTACCAGGTAAGATTCTCTCTTCTGGGGGCCACATCCTATAATCTGCAGAAGTAGGGTACAGTACAAGAAATCAGGAGGTTGGACAGCCCAGAGCTCAAGTTAACATAGTCTGATCAGACTGAGGTTCGGATACCAGCCTTGTGCTTAATTAGCTGTTATTTAACATCTCTTAAGCCTCTGTTTCCTCATCTGCAAAACAGGAATGATATTAAACCTGCCTCATGCAGTTGATATGAGGGTTAAATGAGATACTGCCTGGGGAAGCATGCGCACCATAAATAGGTATCGAAGCTGTTACTTGTAGCTTCTCCCCTACTTTCAATGGCTCACCCCCAGGTTCCCAGTGAACTCCCTTCTGCCACAGCATCTGCCAGGAAGCTGCTCTAAATGGTGGGATTCCAAGCAGCAAATCATAGTACAGACAGAAAGAAATGTGGGCCTTGCAGGGAGGCTATTTTGGGCCCATATTCAGTTGTTTGGGCCAGTCTTGCCTGGGATTCTGCCCCTGGGTCAGCTGCCCCTGGCTCTTCCCAGGTTTCACAGCTCTGTCCATTTCCCAGTTTCTGAGCCCGCATATTTCTTAGAGAATTTTTCCCACCAGACTCCTATGGTCATGTTAGGGAGATTCTATTTCTCCCTGAGAAAGGTGCCACAGCCAGATACGATTTTTCTGTCTAAGCGATAAGGAGATTATGACTTAGAGGTTACCTGTAATGAGAAGGAGCATTGCCGTTTTAAATTATCTGAGCTGGATATTTAATTTGTTTCATAAACCCAGAAAAATACTTTTAATAAGCTTTAGTAAACTTTCAGCCCACCATTATGCAGCCAAGGGAACTTCTAGTGCAACAAGCTGGTTCAGTGTTAAGCTTTCAAATATGAAGTTCCCTGTATTGCTTCTCATTGTGTAGGGACTGTATGGATGAACAGTATTATATTAAAGTAACTACCTAAACTGGAAAGAGTTCTGCTTCTTGGGAAGGATCTCTTGGGATCAAGAAATTGCACATCAGACTCTTTTTGGTGGCACTAGTTCTTCCTTGAGCTCAGAGATCAACATCTCATTCTGGCCCCAGGCTAAAAGCCTATTTCAAACTGTTGCTGTTTAGAGAAATCTATTTAAGGCTCAGTTTGGATTGGCCAAGTCTTGGGACTTTCTGCTGATCCAACAGCCTAAACAATATACTCAAAAGATTTTACTTTAGTTGACATAAAAATAAAAGTTATTTGGTATTTTCTCTTTGTAATGCCCTCCCCCACACTTTTTTTTTTTTTTTTTTTTTGCATCCCTGTTCAGTTGGGTATTTTCTCTGTTGAAGGCCCCCCCCCCCCCTTTTTTTTTTTTTTTTTTTTTTGCACTCATGTTCCATAGCCAGGAAGCAAGTATGTTTCATGTGCTAGGTATTGTATAGCATCAAAAAGGCAGCATTATGTACTGAAGTAGCTTGTGATCTAGTTGCAAACTATAGACAGGCAGATGGGAAGATGGGCAGGCGGATCAGCAGGCAGAGAGATATGTTTATCACAGGGGAGCTACAGGAGTGATAGTCATGGTAAGAATTCCTAGTAATGAGATCACTGGGATTTGAAGATATAGCAGAAAAGAATTTCGGAAGTGAAGAATTTGAGCTGATACTTGAAATACGAGTACTGGGAAAGGAAGGGGAAAAGAAGGGAGGACATTCCAGACTAGGGAACAACATGGGAAATTTTTGTAATAATGATATGGGAACAGGCAAGTGATCGATTCAAGGAGGAGGACAAACCGGTCTCCAAGTTCAGGAAAATGGTACTGAGAAGTGGTAGGAAATTTAAGATATCTTGGCAGGTGATATTCAGATTATGCAAGGCTATAAAATTTAGGAAAAAGACAGTGGGGCCCCTTTGGGGCAAGCAGGTGGCAGCAAGTCGGATTTTGCTTTGAAAATTCATCTAGCATATGGTATAATGGTTACATCATTGAACTCCCACATGGCTGACCTCAGTTCAAATCCTGGACCCAGTGGCTTGACACTCTGGTTATGTGTGCGTGCGTGCCCAAAACCCTGAAAGGAGACTGGAGGAGAAGGGATTGCAGCTTGGTCATCCCCCAGTGGGGTGATTTATCTCTTTCTGTTTCTGTATCTCTTCTGTGAGCACACACACCCTATAGCAACTATAGCAAAAATATCTCTGTAAAAAAAAAAAAATCACCTTGCAACAGAAGTCACCCAAGTACTCAGATGGTTCATGAGTGGAGTCTATAGCCTGGGCACATTTTTTTATTTTGAAATTTTGTGCTCTTAGAAAAGACTTCTAGGCATAGGCACAATGTAATCCACCTATTAACCCTCAAGTAAGTGAACAGCTGAAATAAGAAATATTCAAGTTATTGCCATAGTACCTTTAACTAGCCACCTGGTTAACCCAGTTTTGAACAAATAGATATATATAGTGTCTTAAAATCAAGGAATTCTGCTGGACAAAATATTGTCCTCATTTTATAGGTAAAGACCTCGAGAGATACAGATCTAGTAAGTGATGAAGCAGAATTCAAACCTCAGACTTTCAGTCCCAAAGCCAGTGTGTTTTGACTTGACAGACTGTGCTCCCAAATTAGTAGATTATACAACACAAACATTCAGCATGCTCAAAATACATTCACTCACCCCAAGCACCAGATTTCCAAGAAAATCAAATAAGCAAGCTAACAGAAAGGAGAAGCTGGGGCTATTAAATCTTCTTTAACGCTCCCCCCCCCTTTTAAATTTCTATATGGGCCATCATAGGTCTATGTCAGTATTATAAATGGCTACTTTGAAGCCCAGATCAGGAAATTTTAAGGAAAGAAACATAACTTTCACTAAGTACTCCTATAATATTGATGCTTTTCGCAATGTGCAAGGCTCCCTAACTCCTTGACAAACTCGGGTCTCCTTCAGTGCCTGACAGGAAGCCAGCTGGCCTAGAAGAGATGCTTGTTCTCAGATCACCGCCATTCTGCGCAGGGAGAGGCGACATTCATGTGGACAGACACTCAGTTTGGCTGCGTAAGTGCCAGAGCCATGGCCCCAAGGGCAACAGGAATCAGGGTCAATTTACAAAGCAGAGTTTGGGTCACCTCTGGTGCACAACCAGTTAGCTACTTTTCTATGACTTTTGTAAGATAACTGAGGTGGAAAACCATGGTTTTAAAACTCAATGGTCTTCAAATTTTTGCCTAGGAAACTACAAGTAAGAATATTAAAACACACTGCACGCTTCTAAAATATTTCACCATCTAAGTGAATAGTATACATGTTAGTATACAACCACAGACTTCTGGATGCCAAGTGTTAAAAGAAAAAAAAAAAACAGTTTAATAGAGTGGAGTTTTAATTGAGCAGATCTTAGCATGACTAAAATCAGGGAGTTTGCAGACGACCTTCTAAGCAACTCTGGCTAGCTTCATGGTTGACTCAGTATTTTAAGTTCTAAAAAGGTAAAGTGACATGCAAAAATGAAAGTGAAGGAATGAGGTAGAGAAACAATTGGATTGGTTACAGGTGGATGGTAGGCTACACAAACAGCCTTTCTGTTGACCAGCAGATGGCAAAAGGGTTATGTTGCTGAACTCTCACTTAGTCAACCGGGGTTTGAGTCCTGGACCTGACGACTTAAAAAAAAAAAAAAAAAACTCATGCCAGGCACATGTGCACGTGTGCCCAAGATCCCAGGAGGAGAATGGAGGAGAAGGGATTGTGGCTTGGCTATCCCCCCCGGGGGGGGTTGTGATTTCTAGCTTTCTCTCTCTCTTGTCTCTCTGTCTCTCTGGCAAACACACATGTCCTATAGCAAAAATCTCTCTCTAAAAAAAGGTGGACTTTCTGTGATTGACTGAAGCGTGGCTCATGTGACTGGCTGTAACTGAACAACCAGCTCAAGAAAACAGCCTAACATGTATGATTTTAGCTTGTCCATAGGAATCCAAATGTGCAAACACAACAGCCATTTTAGACCAAAATAGTTTAGTTCAATATAAAGATGAAATGAATAGATGGATGGGTGGATGGGCAGGTGAAACCTACCATGAGGGCCTGGCCAGGATGAGATATGGGATCCCCTACCTCAGCATGTCATGGTTTATTCATTGGAACCCCCTCTTAGCACTCGTAGTACAATAAACACCCTTCACAAAGACTGACCTCTTTTAGCATTTTGCCTTTTTTTCCCCCGAGTCATTTGAGAATTTGTTGCAAACATAACATTACGTACTTTCCACACACACTTTCTAAAAACAAGGACCATTTCTTATATAACCACAATTCAGTTACCAGTCTCAGGAAATTTAATATTGATATAATACTGTTATCAATAGATAATCTGGTTAAATTTCTTCAATTTAGCAATAATACCCTTTAGAATTTTGGTGAGGTTTTGTTGCCATTTTCGCTTGGTTTTTAAATCAAAGATCACAAATTGTATTTGACTCTCTGGTCTCTTCATTCTTCCCTAAACTAGACTAATTTCCAAGCCTGTTGTTTTCCTGACTTAAAAACAAGAGTTGGGAAAGGGGATGGCAGCATGACAAGACCCTGTCAAGGTTGCTTCTGTCTCTCTCATTCATGTGTCACATATGCTGTCATTAAAAGAAAAAGAAGAAGAAAGAAAGAAGAGAAAACTGCAGAAGATCTTCACATACCCCCAGAAGGACTCATGCCTCACTTTGAAGACACTACTCTAAGCCATAGTAAACACAAAAATTCCTGGGCTATGGAATCTGTAGATGTTTGAGTGATTAAGTGTCAGGCATTTCTAGGAACACAGAAGAGGCATACTCTTAAGACAGACCTGCTCCTTCTGCCCACCTCTGTAGAATATGCTAGACTGAAAAGGCACCAATGTCTAGATCCTCTTTAGGGTGATTCACTCTGACTAGAGACTATAATGTTGATCTTTGTACTAGTTCCCCCTGTGCAAACATTGCTGAAGAGTATCACAGATGTAACAATACCATTACTTTAAGCACCGTTTGTTAAGTGTTTTCTGTGGGCCAGGCGCTCAGCTGAAGTCTTTTCTTCTGTCATCCTGTTAATCATGACTAAAGGTAAAGGTATGATCATATCCATTTTGAAGAAGGAGAAATTAGGGTCCGTGGTGTTAAGCAGCTAAGCTAGAATCTGGGCTCAAGACAGCCCGAGTTCAGTACTGATGCTTGTCACTACTCCACAAGATCACTTTAGCACCCTCAGATGTAAATCTTGACGTCATCAAAGATCAGCAAAGAGAAAAAGTAGGCGTTAGGGTTTTGCAAGTACATTTATTCTAGAATGATACCTGTATCTGATTCCTGAAAAGTCTTTGTGATTCCAGTAAGTTCATTCATGGAGCATAGAAAGTCCTTCCTCGTATTTGACTACCAGAATGACAAAGAATATTTGAGGGGAAGAGAAAGCAGAGGCTTTCTAGCAAGTTCCCTTGTGGTTTTCCCCCCTACAACTACCTGCTTCTGATAACACCACAGGGATTATTTTCCCTAGTGGCTTTTTGTGCACTTAATTTTACAAGATAACTTTTTTGTCCTTCCTTGTTAAATTTTATAAGGGCAGTGGCAGAGCTCCTGCCGTGTGTTCATTAGCATGACGTGTTTATTACCACTGAGGAAGGCTTTTAGCTCACGACAGGTGTTCATGGATTAACTAACAAATGGACACCCTGTTGGGTGTTTTCCTGACTTAAAAGCAAAACAGTGGACATCCCCTCCACACACACCCCAGGATCAGGGGAGGGGGGATGTTATATTACTGTGTGATTATTAGCATAACTATAATAAAAGTATGGACCACATACAAAGAAATCAGGCAGTGCAATTAGATTCTGAGTTATGAACGTGATAGACTGTCCCTGAGTGAGTTTTTCTGGCAATTCACATTCATGGAATAATTTCCGGTATGCTATCTTAAGTTTTCTTAGTTGAGTTGGTAGGATAACAAAATGCTGTCTAATTATCAATAGTAAGTGTACAGTGTTGGTCAAAGTGGTAGAGATGGTAAGTAAGATGGCATTTTTGTGGGCAAAGAGGCTTTTACAAGTATCCCCAAGACTGTTTTCTATATTCTGAAGTATTTTACATTCTGGTTGGTCTTTTTCTTCCGCCTTGAGAGAATCCAGAAATGCTTTCTTAAGATAACAACACACTGGTGTTTTTACAATGCAAATACTTTTCAAATAAACCCATCATGCCTTATTGTCAACAAACCACTGGTCATGGGGAGAATGCACTGGTAGCTCTGGAGATGGTCACAATGTCTTAGTGAATTGCCTCAGTGGTGATTATAGTTGGGAAAATAGATGCTGTGGACCCCTCTTGAGGTTAATCCAAAAGCAGCCAGTAATCAGGACCATCTACTAGATAAATATAAATTCTGTATCCAAAAATAGGAAAGCAAGGATGGTCATTACATAACTGAGATGCGTCAGAATCCCATACTCAGTAACCTATAGACTTTTAAAAACTTTATTCGAATAATTGAGAAAATCATCACTTTTAGGTAGAGAAGATGATAAAACTTTACAGAATTTTTCAAAGAACTAGAACATTCTCATGGATTACACTGCACATTTCAGAAGTCCCTGAAAAATCAAATAAAAATGAGGGCTGTCAGCCTTTAAGGGCAAGCTGTGGTACTCTCACAATCTGTTCGGTACTAGCTGCAGTGGGCAATTCTAACTGTGGAGTCATGACCTAAATATACTTGAAGCAGCAAAAGCAAATGAATAAAATCAGATTTTAAGAAAAGAGCAAGTTTAGAATTTAACTTCTGGGTAAGGAAGACTGAAGGAGTTATGGCATGTTGATGTAGGATGTCCTCTTAGAGGTCAGTAAGTTTGACTCTACTTTCACAGATGGAAACCAAGGTTCAAGAATGCTTCCCTCTGGGGCCAGCAGATGACATGGTGGTTAAGGCATTAGACTCCCACATGGCCGACCATGATTCTAGTCCCAGACCTGGCAGCTTAAAAATCATGCCAGGTGCGTGAGTGTACATGGAATGGAGGAGAAGAGATTGCGTCATAGCCATCCCCTTTATGGGTGATTTCTCTCTCTCTCTCTCTCTCTCTCTCTCTCTCTCTCTCTCGTGTGCGCGCTCTCTGGCTGGTGCATGCACCCTGTAACAAAAAAAAAAAAAAAAAAGAGAAAAAGGAAGAAAGAAAGGAAAAAGAAAAGAATGCCTCACATTATATAGTCTAGGTGTTTTCAGATACAAACATGGGTTTCTTTCTACATTTCTTTGCCTCTTTTAAATAGGGCGCAGGAAGATGACTTTGAGAAAGAATTGGTGATGATTATTTCAAACATGGTAGACAGGAGCGAAGAAGTTGAGTATGTCTAGATCCTAAAATACCTCCTGGAGGTTCTGAAGAGCTCCCAATGGAGGTAGCTGGGCCGAATGCTTCTGGGGCATCAGCTGGAGGTGTGTTCTCCCTGACAGAGGTAACGGAGAATCAGTGCCCAGCAGCACTTCCCAGCCAAGAATCAGATTGTACGCATCTTAGGGCTCTAGAGCTGGAGAGGGCCCCAGAGAGCACAGGGTTCACCTCAGAAGGGTTAAGCAACTAGTCTAAGGTCGCGCAGCTGGTCAGGGACTGACCCAGACTGGAATCTTGGGCTCTGTCCTTCTAGCTCTGCAGCAAGAGTCTTGTTTGTCATTTGGTGCCAGAGTGAGTTTGAGGAGCTTCCGGAGATGGGGCCTCTCTGTCTGAATCTGCCACCGCCACTGGCTGCCGGTTTTCCGGTTTTACCTGGGAAATTGCCAGATCTGCCTTGTAGTGATATGCAAGACCCAGGACATAGGAGAGATGGCCCCAAAGAGCATGACTTTCCCCTTTTCGGAAACACTTTACAGAATTCTGTGGCTCATGGCAGTCTAACCTTAGGATCTATTGAAAGTATATAAATTAATACTCAATTTTTCAACAGAAAATATATATCTCACTCCCAGTTCTGAATTTAGCAAATCGGTCCAGGTGGAATCAGCATATCTTGTGCTTGTTTCAGAGTAAATTACCATTGCCACATGACTTGTAAAGTAGTAGAATTTTTACCTAAAAACAAAAGGGCAGCACTGTGGGTACCAGGATCAGAACAAAAGGCCTTCACACTTCCATCCAATCCCAGCAGCCCCAGGGACACTTGAAGCCTCACACCCACAGCCCAGCTCATGGCACTACCTGGAGTAAGGGTGTGGTTCCAGACATACTTTCACCCTTCTGGCAGTGGCTTGGGCAGCAGCTCATTCCTATGAACTTCAGTATATTAGGTCCTGCTCTGCCAGGACACTCTATAGTGAGATAGAGAGGTAGGTCTTCCCCAAAGCAAGAAGCACCTGGGTTTCTCTCCAAGGCCCCTGAATTCACTGAAGCTGCCCTGGGCAGATCTCAAGCCTGACCTCAAAGACAATAGGCACTGTGGGTACCAGGATCAGGCCCCTCTTTCCTAGGACCCTCAAAGCCCACTCCCATTCTGTCCTCACTGCTCTGTAGACAACCTGTAACTCTCCTATCTTGGGCTCACAGATCGGAGACTTAGGCTGAAGGCTGACTTAGACACCCAGCCTGACCAGGGTGAAGAGGGGGACAACCCAGGAACCCAAGACCCAGCAGTTTTGGTTCTTAACAAAATTGAGAGGAAGGTGCAAAGATTTCCCATATCCCCTGAACCCCCTCACATAGCCTCCCTCATGACCCTTTGATTGAAATACAGTTCACCTGTACTGTTTTAAGAGTCATGTGACATTTTAGGAGAATACTTTTGTACACTAATGCCAGTTTAACCAAGATAATGTTTTCAATTATGTTATTTTTAGTTCAATCATTACAGGGAGGACTCTGAGCTCTCACCATTATTTCTATAAAAACTCACCTAACGTTACAAAATAGTCACTATCCCAGTCCTTTCTTCCTGAAGTAATGTTACTCTTTCTTCTCTATAACCAAGGGAGAGGAAGTCTTTGCAGGGAAAACGGGTCGTTCCCAGACTCCTGCCGCAGTGCAAGTTTTCGTTTGTTTAAATAACACTGTTTATACAAAAGACACATCAAAGTTAAAATATTTTAGATAGAATAATGCCAAAATATTTGGTTGCACTCTGAAAGATGACTTAAATGAATCTGAGCATTTTGATTTTTCTAAAACTGTAGCTTCTAGATGGATATGTTTTCCAAGATGTATCCTCGAAGTGCCCTTTCCTGATTTCCAGAATTTTTTGTTTTAAATTATTCTCATTTGTGGTTTGCAAGCATTTTACTATCAAAGTTAATAATAATGAGGGCTATTCTTGTATCTGACATTATGCCAAGCCCCTTTATAGGATAAAGAAGAAAATGCATGCCGTTACGTTTAATATAGGGAACTAATCTAAACCTTGGCCTCTTTTCTTTCCCCTCAGTCCAGTGGATTCCTGAAAGATTGAGGCACTTCATCATGGGCAGTTTCTTGTCTGGGCTAGGTTAGAAGCTTCTGCAGAATTCTTAAGGATAGCCTCAGTGAGGTTTGTCCAGCACCTTTTTTGCAGAGGTGTTTGGTTGCCAATGCCTCCAAGATATATTGCATTGCCAAGTTGAGGATTTCTCTATGAATTAACTCAACTGGCATCAAAAAGCCAGGTATTAGGAACATATTAGGTCATTGGGAAAGTCATGATGTATTTTCTATGTTTTTCTATGCAAAAATGCGTCGTGACTTTCCTGACAACCCATAGGTTGGAAGAGG
>NW_006160001.1:2813939-2820332 GCF_000334495.1 Tupaia belangeri chinensis
CCCTACATTTAGTTATTTCTTCTGTGTGCAAGAGAGACAGACAGAAACAGCACCCTCAATGGGGTTTCACACCTCCACCCAACCCCAGCATGTTCAGTAAGGTCTCCAGGTATAAACCCAGGACCTATCCTTGTGGGTCAACCTTACAGAGTTTTGTGCTGTCACTGAGCCACTCTCTAGCCTTCAGTATAGGCCTGTTCACTCTGTGGTTTTAAAAACAGTATTGCCCTTTCCTGATTTCCAGAATTCATAAGAACTTTCAGGATAAATATTTTTTGTTTGTTGTATTTTTGAAGACTGTATAAACAAACAAACAAAGCTCCAGTTCAACAAGATTCACCTATGGCCTGAACTTGGAACTTAAATAATACTTCCACATTAGTGACAAGGTATGAGGGAGATTTTCCCGTGAAAGGGAGTTCTCATTAGCTACACCCTTTGGTCTAACACATTAAACATTTATCAGGTGCTTCCAAGGTGCCAAGAATCTTTATTATTTTTTTTAAAATAGACTTTATTTTTTTAAGAGTAATATTGGAGTCACAGAAAAATTGGGAGGACAGTATGAAAATTCCCCATGTACTCCTGCCTGCACACATGCAGTAGGCTTCCTTATGATAACCTCTTCCACTAGAGTAGTGTATTTGTTCCAGTTGAAGAATCTACACCAACATATCATAATCACTCAATGACCATGTTTTACATTGGGATTCACTCTGGGTGTTGTACATGCCATGGGTTTGGACAATTATTTATTTATTTATTTATTTAAAAAAGAAAGAATGAGTGGGAGAGGAAAGAGAGAGAAAGATATTTCTGACAAAGTTTCAGCACAGGGATCCTCCTTCCCCAGCCTCGTTAGCTAGGATCACAGTCATACAACTGAACCCGGACGGTTTAAATTGGTGGTTTAGATTGAACTGGAAATCAAACCAGGGCTTCCCATGTAGCCTCAGCCATCGTGAAGTAGCACCCTTCTGCTTGTGAACTGAGACTAGGCTTGGACAAATGTATTGAAATATTTTCACCATTACTAGGAAGCCTTTTAATTCAGGGTCAGTAGTCTGTTCACCACATCTTCCAAAATCATAAGTGATTTGCATATTCATGTTGCTTTCAGGTTACCCTGAAAAGGCCAAGTGGAATTTAAAGTAAGGAAAAAGGGACTCAGTTTTCTCATAATGAAGTATAACCCAAATACTGCAAACTTTGAGACTCTTTATATTAAAAATTAATTTATTATCTGAAATTCAAACTTACCCGAGTGTTTTTTTATCTGGTAGAGAAAGTCTGTGACAGAGCCATGTAGTCAAAATATCTTAAGGGGGGGGGTACCAACAGTTAGCATAATATGTTGCTACTCTCCTATGTAGTCGACTATGGTTCGAGTCCTGGACCGGGTGGCTTAAACTCACGCCGGGCGTGTGTGTGTGTGTGTGTGTGTGCCCAAGATCCCGAGAGAGGAATGGAGGAGAAGGGATTGCGGCGTGGCCATCCCTCCTGGGGAGGGGGGTGATTTCTCGCTTTCTGTCTCTCTGTCTCTCTCTGTCTTTCTGGCGAGCGCACACGCCCTATAGCTAAAAACCTCTCTAAAAAGCAAAAAAAAAAAAAAAAAAAACTTAAAAGGGGAAGTGATTTTGAGAACTTTGAACGTATTGGGGGCTAAATATTCTAAGTATTGATTCGAATCATAATATGACTCTACTAATATGAAATCGTAGACTTACATAAATTAATGAAGCTCTAGACAGTGCAAGTTGAACTTGTATAACTTTAGTGTTTTCCCATTAGCTTATGTGAAATTTTTAATAATGTTTCATCTTCATTTCTGATTACTCTTCAGCTGATTGTTATTCCACCTTACATCCTGTGTTTCTAGGTTTCTATGTTAATGATCCATTCAGGAATTCTTAAATAGAGCATGGGATCCCACAGTGTGACTCCGTTTGTAAAACAAAGTCTTTTTTTTCTTTGGCATTTGAAAACACTTGTATTTAGATTAATTACCGCAATATATCCATTTTGTAAGTTCATATTTCTATACAGGCATGGTTTTTTGTTACTGGGCACACTTTCTGTTTGTTTGTTTTGGAGAGATTTTTGCTATAGTGCACATGCTCTCACCAGAAAGACAGAGAGAGACAGAGAGAAGGTGAGAATTCACCCCCCAGGGGGGATGGCCACACCACAATCCCCCATCTTCTTATTCTCCTCTTGGGATCTTGGGCACACACGCACACGTGCCCAGCGTGAGTTTAAGACACAGGGTCAAGGACTCAAACTCACTAGGAGTCCAGCAACGTAGCCATTACACCAACTGCTGGTCCCTTTTTAATATCTTATTGAAAGAAATCATAAATAGTATAAGCATATCACTTTTAAAAATATTTTTTTCTTTAAACTAGAGTGATTAAAAGTTTTTTGTTTTGTGTCTTTTGGTTTTGTTTTTGTTTTTTTTGTTTAGTTGTCTTTGTTTTTGTTTTTGTTTTTTTCTGGAAGAAAACTTTCTAAAAGAAGTCCAGTTAAAAAGTAATTCAAAAGAAGTGACGATTAAGAAAGCTCCCCTGCTGGCAGTGACTGCACAGTGATAGCTAACGCTAACACTCTGTGATGCCCTACCCACCTGAGAAGGCTCCAGGGCTCCCATCCAGAGGTCTTCTTATACGCTGTGCATGTGAGCGCCCATGATCCTGGCTGGCTGGTGCTTGGGTGGGTTGTAGTGTGAAGACCCCATTGGGGGTTCTCGCTCTCTCTGAAAAATTAAAACAAACATACATAAATAACTAAAACAGAAAATACTCCTCCTTTCTCTCAGGACCCTTGATAAAGCGTTACTCCTAGGGAGCGTGAGCCATTTCTGAAGCCGCCCAGGGAAGGTCAGGCTGGAAATAGATGTGGGCTGTTTATTTTGAGCTTTTCATTTCATAACAGTGTGAAGTCCCTGTGTCCCCTCGAGAAATTAAGAACTCTTTTTTCTCCTTTTAAAGTGGCCTGATTCATTCAACAAATAGTCACCTAGACCTACAGGGACCAGACCCTGTTCTAAGCACTTGTGATCCACTAGCAAATGTGCCAAAGTTCCTGCCTCTTGGAGCTGACGTTCTATCAGAGAAGACAGACAATAAGTAATAAATAAGATACAAGATAGCATGTTAGAATGTAGTAGGAGTTATGGTGGGGGGAGACAGGCAGGGGTATCTGGATCAGGATTGTGGAAGAATTGCATTTTAAACAAGGTGGTGTGGGGGCATGTTTTTTGGTGGTTTTGTGTTTGTTGTTGTTGTTGACTAGAGGGTATTTGCATGCACATTAAAGAAACAGAGAAAGAAGGAGAAAACACCCCCTAATGGGGCCTGGTCACACTGCAGTCCTTTTTTCCTCCATTTCTCCACCTTGTCGGGATCCTGGGCACACATGTCAGGCAAGTTTTCTAGTGGCCAGGGGTGGATACGAACCACAATTGACCATGTGAGATCTGGCTCCCTCTGCACAGTGCTTAACCACTGTGCCCCTGGGCCAACCCAGGGACTTGTTGACTGCGACATTTGAGCAAAGACTTGAAGGAGATGTGGGAGTGGCCACGAGGTGCTCTGGAAAACAGCAGTCCAGGCAGAAGAAGAACAGCCCCCACAGACGTGCCAAGGCCCTGGTGGTTTTTGAACTACAGTTTTCAATTCCTTTGATTTTTCCCCCAGGGGACATTTGGCCATGTGTGGAGACAGTTAAGCTTGCCATGACTAGGATGTGGGCTATGCTATTGGCATCTCCTGGGCAGAGCCCAAGGAAGGACTAAATATCCTGCAAAGAACAGGACCACCTCCCACGACAAAGAAGGACCATATTGCTGAGGGATTCTCAACCTTAGTGAGGAAGCAGAGCAACTGGAAGGGAGGCAGTAAGAGGAAAAGTAGGTGGTGAGGTCAGGGGTGGCAAAGGCTGGGGCAGACAGTGGCCAGTTCAGGTAGGGCCTTTTGGCCAGTGTGGACATTGGCTTTTACTCTAAGAGAAATGAGAAGCCATGGGAGAGTTTGGAGCAGAGGGGGGATATGATCTGAGTTGACACTTTAAGAGTGTCCCTGTGGTCATAGGAAGAAAATAGACTAAAAGGGGCTGAG
The DNA here is from genome assembly GCF_000334495.1 of Tupaia belangeri chinensis. Classification (NCBI taxonomy): domain Eukaryota; kingdom Metazoa; phylum Chordata; class Mammalia; order Scandentia; family Tupaiidae; genus Tupaia; species Tupaia belangeri. The sequence continues at coordinate 2,818,055 of NW_006160001.1, forward strand.
GGTGGAATGAGGGAGGACGGTTCAGGGGCTGTTGGAATGACTCAGGTGAGAAATGATAGGGTGGAACCATTCAGTGCTGGATACCATATATCAAGCAGTGATATCTTCTAAGGATTCCAATCTCCAATCTTTTTATTAATATATATCATATATAAAATATTTTAGATATCTATATGCACACACACACACACAGTTAAGACACCTTAGCTAGATTTAGTTTTGCACAGGAGGATATATATTTTAATAATTAAATAGGTTAGACTTACCACAAGACTATTCGATATAGGTTAGACAATGTAATCTTTCTATATTTTACACAATCTTGACCAAAAAAAATTTCTTGCTAACACCTCTTTTGAGTTTTATTTTTCTAGGCTATGTAAAACCCTAAATGTATTAAATTACCTAAAAGTGGAGTGAAGAGGGTATAAAAGACTACTAACTAATAAATAGGAGTTTAAATTGCTTTCCTCTCTAACAAATGGATTAAATTATTTGAATCGTTATGGAGTAACTATTGATCAGCCATTTGCTCGGCCAAAGAAAATGCTAAACTATGGCAGAAAACACTAAGGGACTGCTATTTCATAATTTTACCCAAAGGTCTTAGAAGTGTTAGAACCCCTTCATCGTTCCTCCCTGTGACCTCCCTGAAACACACATCTCTGTTCCTATTTGTGGTCTCAAGACAGCCCGGAGCAGAGCCTGGGGTCAGGGCTGTATCTAGTCACAAAGAGCATCTCATTTCATTTATTGCTATGAAACATTTCAATGCTGTTGTGTGGTACTCCCATACTTTCTTGTTAAAGTCATGGTGTTCTAAAGAAGTGGTGAATTAGTCTCTTTGTTAGTGAAATATAAGCTGTTTTTCCATTCCTTAACGTTTTTTTAAGGAAGTTTTAAAATATCATTGAGTTTCTGAGCTCCTCATTTGTTCTATGGAAATAGCTCTTGTCTCAGCCATGCAGAGTCAGGATAAATTTCATGGAAAAACATTTCATATTTAGGTGAAAGTGAAAATGTTAGAAGACTTCACTTTTTAACCCTCTAAGACAGTGTTTCTCAAAGTCTCATCCATGGATCACAGAATTCTTCAGAGGCTTATGAGAAAAGCAGATGCCTTGATCCTTCTCCAGATTAAGTGACTCGGGGTATTTGAGGATAGGGCCAGGAACTTGCATTTTGGAGAGCATCCAGAGTATTTTCCTTCATACTCAGGTGTGAGCATTATTCTAGTTTATATGACTAGGCAAGAAAAATGGCCTTAGACGACCAGCCTGCTGACAGCAACCTCACTATCATCTTGTTAAAAACATGGAAGATCTTATTTAAGTGAAAAATATACCTCTTGGGACCAGCAGTTGGTGTAATGGCTGTGTTGCTGGACTCCCGTGTAGTCGACCGTGGTTCGAGTCCTGGACCCAGTGGCTTAAATTCACGCTGGGCGAGTGTGCATGCGTGCCCAAGATCCTGAGAGGAGAATGGAGGAGTATATATATATATATATATACCTCTAAGGATTAGTTTTCCACAGAAAGTATGTCACCACCATGTAGTCACCTCTTTCAACTAAATCTTTCTTCAATGATGTTGGAGGATGCATTCTAAACCCTGGTCTTGGGGGATTACAGTGGTCACTTAGCTTAACTGACCTATAGTTTTGCAGTGGGTCCAATTTTGGCTGACTTTAAGGGACACTTTGATCTAGAAGACCGCTTGAAATGATCATTGTCGTCTCATGTGACATGTTCTGTTTTCTTGTTAAACAGCAAATATGCCAGAGGATTATCCTGATCAGTTTGATGATGTCATGGATTTTATTCAAGCCACCATTAAAAGACTGAAAAGGTCACCAGATAAACAAATGGCAGTCCTTCCTAGAAGAGAGCGGAATCGGCAGACAGCTGCTGCCAACCCGGAGAATTCCAGAGGAAAAGGTCGAAGAGGCCAGAGAGGCAAAAATCGGGGCTGCGTCTTAACTGCCATCCATTTAAACGTCACTGACTTGGGTTTGGGCTATGAAACCAAGGAGGAACTGATTTTTAGGTACTGCAGTGGCTCTTGTGATGCAGCTGAGACAACATACGACAAAATATTAAAAAACTTATCCAAAAATAGAAGGCTGGTGAGTGACAAAGTAGGGCAGGCGTGTTGTAGACCCCTCGCCTTTGATGACGACCTGTCATTTCTAGACGATAACCTGGTTTACCACATTCTCAGAAAGCATTCCGCTAAACGGTGTGGATGTATCTGACTCCGGCTCCAGAGACTGCTGTGT
>NW_006160001.1:2820348-2824161 GCF_000334495.1 Tupaia belangeri chinensis
ATTCCTGCTACAGTGCAAAGAAAGGGACCAAGGTTCCCAGGAAATGTTTGCTCAGAATGGAAGATGAGGACCAAGGAGGCGGAGGTGGAGGCTGAGGAGGAGGAGGAGGAAGAGGAGGAAGGCAGCCGTCGTGGGAGCCTGGTAGAGGAAGATCCAGCTACAGAAAACTGGACAGGAGAGAGAGAAAACAGCCATCTGCTTTCTCCAGCACGGCAGCCGATGTCATCAGCAACTCAGGGCCGGTGTCCCTGTTTGACTGTGGCCATGGTTTTGTCTGATACAGTCCACCGGCACCGATCACGGGCACAGTTGCGGATGCACTCGAAGAACCAAACCAGTGTCTGTCCTGTGGTTTGTTTTCACATGTCTGAAGATACCAGGGAAACAGTAATCCTGGTGTCACTCCTTGTCATTACGTTTTACTGCTGAAAGTAAGGAAGGTTTATTATTCTGTCACTCAGTGGAGCCATACCCCAGAAAAGAGAGGAGGGAAAAAAAAAAAAGGCAAGGACACAAAGATAATAATCTTTGAAGTTGAAATCTGAGGCCTGAGGTTTACTACAACCAGCGTGTTTTGTGAACGGTTGGTGATTGATTTCGAGCATGGTATATGGGGTGGGGAGAAATTGGCTCGGAACCAAAAAGGCTGTCCTCATGATTCAAAACAAACCTGAAGGTATTTCCTTTATACCCTTGGAAACAGGAAATGAGTTGTGGTTTTCGGCAGCATTTTTGTAGGACAGCGAGTGGGGAAAGCCCCAGCTGCCCTGGGGCAGGGAGACCTGCCTCGGGCCTGTCGGTTTACAGAGAGACAGATGTTACATACCCAGCTCCGTTTATGCGTGGTCACCAGTGACCAGAGAAGCTACTCGATGCAATGCATCTGTTTCAGATACAGAAATATAGAGAAGATATTTATTGAGATTTAAGTTATTGTTATTTATTACCGTTCACTAATGAATTTCTCTTTTTTCCCTTATTTATTAAAGTTTCTTTACAAAGGTGCCAAAGTATATGTGCTCGCAAAATGCAAAGAAAGGTGACAAAAGGAAATTTCAATTAGGAACAAGGGTCCATGCTTTTCAAAGTATTAAAAAGTTTTTCACTAGGCAAAAATCACTTACTTTACCTTTTTAAGCAATCCCTCATGAATTTCTCCAGATTTCAGCATTTTTCTCTACTTTTGTTTTTTAAAAGAATATGACAGAAGACATGTCTCTGGCAGTCCTCCATTCTGGGAGCGGCATGTAGAGACCAAGGGCACTTGGCCTCATTTCTTCATTGCTCCATCACTGAACACACGGGCCACAGGCTCCACTTCCTGTGGTAATTAAGCTTATTCCCCTCCACATATCACTACCTATATGCATAACCATGAGTGTAAAGGGTCAAATCCCTTTTGGCAGATAATTCTGGATGGCAAGTTGACCTAAAAGTATAGCAAGCAATTCTGTCAGGTAGCCATGGTTTTGCCTTGTGGACACTTCCTCCACCCAGTTCCAGCTGCCCAGTACAGCCCGGCAGCACCTGGACAGCCTTCCAGAATTTGGGTCCACCTGGCATCGCACGAACCCCTTGGTTATTGCCTGAGGTCAGCATCTGCTGCCCCTGGACACCTGATGGCTTCCTGGGAAGAAGGTGGCTGGGGAAGCTGGTCTAGCCTGGCCATGGTACACATGCCCAAGGTCTCAGACTCTCAGAGCATGCTACCTTCACCATGAGACAGGAGGCAATAGAGGAAGCAACCACCTCCTGGCAACCTGGATTGTGAATTTCTCTGGCAGCTGACTCATGCGTGAGGCACTGGGCCCTAAATTAGAGCTTGGTACACATTTCATAAAGGGTATTTTTATCAACGAGATAATCAATCACTACCTAGTGACCATTAGCCAGAAAAGCATGATGGATTTTGTAATTAAAGGACCTACTGGCCTCCCCCAGATAATCATGTTATTTTACAAAGTAACCAAGAAGCAACAGTTACCAGACATTTTCCCCATCCCCAAAAGACCCAAGTCTTCCATTCTGTCCCACTCTGTTCTTTCTGAGAGAGGCCAGGACTAGGAAATAGAGGAAAAGGACTTCCTGTTCAGTCTCTCCTGGGGCCTTGCTGGGAAACAGCCTGCTTAGAACAGGAACAAGCCCAGCTGACTGGTCATTCATGAAGCACAATCCGGAGGTAGCCCCAGGATCATCTGCTCAATTCAGAGAATCCTGGCAGATCTGGTGGCTGATGTTCCCAACTCAGTTAGTCCAACTCCAGCTCCCCGTGGAGTATCCCTGCCCAAAGGGACCGTAGGATTCAGTGGGTGTTGACGTCGTTCCCGGCATCCCCTCTGCACTATAGCAGGTTTTAATGGAAGCACATCGCTCCACCATGTCCACAAAAGGGTAAAGTTTGTGATTTTTCTTTATCATTGCAAATACCATCTGATACAGTAAGGAGTGCACTTCTTTGGAAGTTCTGACTTCTCTGATCTGTCTCGGTCGTTTGTGTTATACAACCAAAGTTCTCTACAGACTTTATTTTTGTACAATATCATTTTGTAACTTTTTACAAATAAAAACTCATTTCTATCGCTCTCTGTATTTCTATACTTCCTCCCCTGCCCATGGACCAAGTCTGGGACAGACAGCCATGCATGCTCCTCTAGCATTCATTACGAGCCGCCCCCTTCACTACAGCAGAGCCCACTGCTCGGCAGATGGCCTTGGCCATCAATTCCCAGCAAGTATTCATCACCCAGGTGGGAAAAATTTGCCAAGCTGTTCTTCAATTATGCATTCAACAAGTACTAACGGCATGCCAACACTGTCAGCCATTGTTTCCAGGCACTGGTAGTCCAACTGGCCAAAGAATGGCCAAAACAAAAATCTTTACCCTTAGGAAGTAGATTGATACTTTATTTGGGGAGTGGTACACGGTATTTAGAAAAGCATAGTATGTAGTGCTCTAGGTAAAGATAATACCATAAAGAATACAAACCAGATTCTATTATAATAGAATGTCCTATTATAATAGAAAATAATAGGCAGGCCTACTTTAGTTAGGTGACATTGAGGCAGATCTTAGGAAATGGTCAGTGCTAACAAATTAGGAGCATCCCAAGGCAAAGGAAACAGCTTGTGCAAAACCCAGAGTCAGGCAGGAGCTCAGTTAGAACCACCATTTGCATAGCTCTGGGTTCATGTATGTTCCATAATACATGAAAAGGTAGCAGGATTCTGGAACTGCAAAGGGCGGCTTTGAGTTCAGTGATTATGGTGACAAGAAAAACAACATTGAAAAAAGGAAATGTGACAGCCCTGGGCTGGGGAGGGGAGTGCGCTTCCTCAGACACACCGGTGTTATGGCGCAGCACTGTGCGCTATGAAAAGGCGGACTTGGCGCGGTGCTCCGTGCTCTTACAGCCCCTCTGCATGGCCACCAGCCTATGCTTCCCAGTGGACGGCATTTTGTGCAGCACAAGGCCTTCCTGAAATGCCTTCCACTTCCTGAAGCACTCTGTCCCCCACCTGGAGACTCAGAGGGAACACTGCTGCCAACTTGTAGCTGGAATGTTGTGAGTCCTCCTGCCAGAGCTGGCTGAGAGAGTCTTGAAGACAGGGCAGAGGCAGAAGTCAGCCACATTTTCTCTAAGTCAAAATTCTGGTATGAAGTTAGTGACCTCGAGAGGGAACTTAAATATGATAAAACTCTTGCTTACCTCCACTCCAGTTTTAGAGCCATTCTCTTAAAGCAAGTGAGTTATCAGGATTACTAAATGGGTAAGAAGCTAAAAAAAAAAAAAACAAACAAGGGGGGGGGTGGGG
>NW_006160001.1:2824699-2826337 GCF_000334495.1 Tupaia belangeri chinensis
GTGAGTTAAAAGAATTAATAAAAGGGTAAGAAACAAAAAAAAAAAAAAAAAAAAAAAGGTGGGGGGAGAGGAAGAGAATGAGCAGGATGGGGTAGTTTTCTGATCTATGAATATGAAGAGCATCAGTCTTATTTATAGTTAGAAAGATTACTGTAGAACTAAACAAAGCCTCAAAATAGAGAGCTTTTTAACAGTCCAGGAGGGGCACAGTGTGCAGAACTCCCCCGTGGATTTGACCGTGACACCATTCAGTGTTTTGTTTTCTTTTTTTTTTTTTTTTTGAGATGTTTTTGCTATAGGGCGTGTGCGCTCGCCAAACAGAGGCAGACAGAGAGAGACAGAAAGCGAGAAATCACCCCCCAGGGGGGATGGCCACGCCGCAATCCCTTTTCCTCCATTCTCCTCTCAGGATCTTGGGCACGCATGCACACGCGCCTGGCGTGAGTTTTAAGCCACTGGGTCCAGGACGTGAACCGCGGTCGACTACATGGGAGTCCAGTGACATAGCCATTATGCTAACTGCTGGTCCCCAGTGTTTTGTTTTCTTTATAACACCTGTTGACTGCCCCTCAGGGCTACTTTGGGCCATGCCAACTGCTCCTATAAACTTAGGGTGAGCAGAAGCCTGCCCCAGCGATGACTGAAAAGCTAGAAACTACTGGGCAGCTCCTCACCGGAAGGACACCCACTAAACACACGCACATTCTGGCTATGTGGGCACTGCTAAGCCTTGCTCAGCATGAGTAACAATGATTAACCAGTGGTCAGTTCTGAAAGTTTTATTCAACCAAGAAAGAGAATGTGTTGAAATTGGGGAAATCCTTAGCTGTGACGAAGAATGGAACTTTCACTGTGCTTCCTGAAAATCCTTCCTGAGCTCACTTTGTTTGGAAAGGCTGGTGGTTTGCCTGGGCTGTGGTCCTGAGGGCTTGCCTTCCCTCACAGCAACGCTGGCTCCTCAGAAGGAAGGCTGCTCTCGCTGGGCCTCCTGTTCTGAAATCCTGCTGCTGAGATGGTGGGAGAATGCTGACCCAGACACCAGGCTGGACAGTGTCCTGTGGCTTCTGTACACAGGATCATCTCAGCCAGTTTTCTCCTGGGTTATGGAAGTACTCAGGGGAAGGGGGGTGATGAGCACTGAGGGAAGTAGGTTGAAAATAACTTTTTCCCCCTAATTGCCAAAGGGTGTATGTGTTTCCCAGAAAGAAACAGAGAAAAGGGGAGAAAAGCATTCCTTTGAGTCATGGTCCCACTGTAATCCCTTCTCCCCCATTTCTCCATCCTGTTGGGATTTGGGGCATGCACATATACCCAGTGTGTTTTTCTAGCCAGCAGGGCTGGGATTTGAACCACAGTCGACCATGTCAGATCTAGTTCCCTTAACCGCTAGGCTACGGGACTAGCATTACAAGAAGTTTTTAAAACATCAATTTATTCCTGGGTCAGGCCAACCTGATGGTGTGGTGGTTAAGGTGCTGGATCCCACTTTGCTGACTATGAAGTTTGAGACCCAGACTCAATGGCTTAAAAACACACCAGCGCATGTGCATATATGCCCCAAATCTATAGGGGAGAATGAAGAAGGGATTGCAGCATGGCCATTCCCCCTGGGGAGTGATTTCTCACTTTCTCTCTCTC
>NW_006160001.1:2826993-2895095 GCF_000334495.1 Tupaia belangeri chinensis
AATCCCTTTTCCTCCATTCTCCTCTCAGGATCTTGGGCACGCATGCACACGCGCCTGGCGTGAGTTTAAGCCACTGGGTCCAGGACGTGAACCGCGGTCGACTACATGGGAGTCCAGTGACATAGCCATTATGCTAACTGCTGGTCCCCAGTGTTTTGTTTTCTTTATAACACCTGTTGACTGCCCCTCAGGGCTACTTTGGGCCATGCCAACTGCTCCTATAAACTTAGGGTGAGCAGAAGCCTGCCCCAGCGATGACTGAAAAGCTAGAAACTACTGGGCAGCTCCTCACCGGAAGGACACCCACTAAACACACGCACATTCTGGCTATGTGGGCACTGCTAAGCCTTGCTCAGCATGAGTAACAATGATTAACCAGTGGTCAGTTCTGAAAGTTTTATTCAACCAAGAAAGAGAATGTGTTGAAATTGGGGAAATCCTTAGCTGTGACGAAGAATGGAACTTTCACTGTGCTTCCTGAAAATCCTTCCTGAGCTCACTTTGTTTGGAAAGGCTGGTGGTTTGCCTGGGCTGTGGTCCTGAGGGCTTGCCTTCCCTCACAGCAACGCTGGCTCCTCAGAAGGAAGGCTGCTCTCGCTGGGCCTCCTGTTCTGAAATCCCTGAGATGGTGGGAGAATGTTGGCCCAGACACCAGGCTGGACAGTGTCCTGTGGCTTCTGTACACAGGATCATCTCAGCCAGTTTTCTCCTGGGTTATGGAAGTACTCAGGGGAAGGGGGGTGATGAGCACTGAGGGAAGTAGGTTGAAAATAACTTTTTCCCCCTAATTGCCAAAGGGTGTATGTGTTTCCCAGAAAGAAACAGAGAAAAGGGGAGAAAAGCATTCCTTTGAGTCATGGTCCCACTGTAATCCCTTCTCCCCCATTTCTCCATCCTGTTGGGATTTGGGGCATGCACATATACCCAGTGTGTTTTTCTAGCCAGCAGGGCTGGGATTTGAACCACAGTCGACCATGTCAGATCTAGTTCCCTTAACCGCTAGGCTACGGGACTAGCATTACAAGAAGTTTTTAAAACATCAATTTATTCCTGGGTCAGGCCAACCTGATGGTGTGGTGGTTAAGGTGCTGGATCCCACTTTGCTGACTATGAAGTTTGAGACCCAGACTCAATGGCTTAAAAACACACCAGCGCATGTGCATATATGCCCCAAATCTATAGGGGAGAATGAAGAAGGGATTGCAGCATGGCCATTCCCCCTGGGGAGTGATTTCTCACTTTCTCTCTCTCACTCACTCTGTGTGTGTGTGTGTGTGTGTGTGTGTGGGGGGCAGCATGTGCACCCTATAGCAAAACTAGAAGAAAAAAAAAGAAAAGAAAAAATCAATTTAGTCCCAAGATGGAAGTGGAAAATCAGAAATTCCTGAGCCTAAGTCTCAGAGACAAAAAGACTGACACAGATAGTGAACCACAGAGAGGAGGTGGGGTCTCCCCCTACTTTCTGTTCATTCTTGCCTCTTGGAGCACAGTGACAGGAAGGGGATGCTGGGCCCACATAACGGCTTTAGGCCCCAATGGTAGAGTCCAGAGTGTCTCCTGGGCACACCTCTTTGTTGAGAGAAGTGCTACCGTAATCCTATGCAGAGGCTAACTCGTCTTTAGTCTCAGCCATACAACGTCCTGAATGAAATTAACCAAATGCTGCCAGTCATTTCCCAGAGTAAACAATTGGGAAAATAACGAGAGAGCCTGCATTTACTGATATGTAACAACTGATGAGCTGCCATGTTCCTGGACCTGCAGCAGGTGAGTGGAATGATGGGAACACAGACTGAGAGAGCAGAAAGCCAGCCACACCCTGCACAGTGAGTCATCTGGTGACACAGGTGTGCAGAGAATACTGGAATGGCTGCATAGGAGCAGCGGGTAGACCAGATGGAAAGAAAATGAATCAGGGACAGCTACAGAGTAGGGTTACCATGTAAGATGCAGGATGTCCAGTTTGATTTGAACTTCAGATAGGCATGCATAATTTCTCTGTACAAATATGCCTCATACAATATTTGGTGTGTGGTATATGTGGGACATCCTCACACTACAATACTTGTCATTTATCTAAAATGCAAACCTAACTGGGCATCCTGTATTTTAATTTGCTGACTGGCAAAAGAACGTGGCATTTGAGCTAGACCTTGAGTATGAATAGGAGATGGACAAAGACAATGAGTAGGGGCACGGGCAGGGCTGGGAGAAGGGACAGTCATTCCAGGCAGAAGGAAAAGTGTGACCCAAAATGACAGAAGGGCATGTGCATTGAAGAAACAGTGGGCAGATGCCGAGCTCAGGGCACAGCAGACACAGTGCCTGGGGGCATGATATTTTTAAGGGCCCAAAAAGTGATTTAATTTAAATGCTTTTAACATAGGAGAAAAAAGATGAGTATAGTAATAATGCATAAAGAATACAACCTGAAATATATTTATCTTTATAGCAACACAATCACACAAGTTTTTTTGTTGTTGTTGTTTATGGAGAAGGAGTCCAGAAAGGCAAGAGTGTCTGGATCCCATGGAAATCACAATGCAGTGCTGGATGGCCTGCTAACAACAAAGTTTTGCATCTTCTGCTTCCAGTCTTCAAGTTTTCCCTCTTGTTAATCACTGAAGCCAATCTCATTCAAAACAACAACAACAACAACAACAACAACACACACACAAACCTTCCCACCCTTTGAGTTAAATGGTCTTCTTGAGAAATTTTCATTTACCGTCTGCTTAGGAAAACATAAACTTAAGGTCAGGCCATTAATATTCTGAAACTCACCCATAATATCTGAGAAAAGATATGACTCAGGTGTTTCAGAGCAGGCTAGCCACCAAGGGAATGAGGGCAGGAGAAGAACAGGTCAGCCTGAAGAGGAAACAGACAGACAGAGGGTGAAAGAGAGAAGACTTTACCCTCCAGAAACTCAGGGGACCAGCAGCAGAGTGAGACAATGACAAACAAGGGTGAGGTTTGCCAACATGTGAAATGGATTAGTTTAACTTGGGAAGTTCTTCCAGGTGATATATGTGGGGGCTTTTAACCCACTCCCAGCTCCCTGCCTGGGTCTTAGTTAATCATTGAGGATCTATTTCTTGCCAGGAGAGGACATAAAAATGCAAAGACAAGCCCTCCAGAGCTTCCATTAGAGGGACAGAAATAGAGTATCCAAATGTGGTAAGGGCAGAGTTAAAGATGCAGAGTGCGATGGGAGCTTCAGGGAGGGACAATAAATCCAGCTGAGATGGGAGAGTGGGGAAAGCTATCGGGGGGCTTCCTAGAGGTGACCACTACCTAGTGGACTACCAAAAGGTAAGTAGAACTTCTCAGCGATGCTGTGGGAGGAGGGAACATTCTAGGCAGAAGGCATCGCTCAAGCTAAGCCTTGAAGACTAGAAACAGCCTGGGATTCTGCTGGCATGCGAAGGCAGAGATGGGACCGGGACAGAACTGTGGAAGGTGGGACTAATGAACATCCCCTGGCAGGAAGGAGCAGGAGGAAAGGCCTGTCCTGGGGGAAAGGCAACAGCAAGATGGCTACTGAGGGATCAGGGCACAGAGACCTCTTCTCTGCCTGGGTCTGGGTCAACCCTCTCCCTTTCAGTCTCTGCCTCCCCTGACCCCTCACTTAAGCCCGTTCTCTCAAGGCCTTGTCTTTGCTGTTTTCTTTCCCCCACAAAGTGCCCTCCCAGGGACATTTATATTCCACAGGGTACTCCATGAGATTGGCAAAGCTTCCAGACCAGCACTTCCCAAACTACCCAGTTGAACACTGGGAGGCAGAGTTTTCTTGTTTCCAAAACCTGGGAGGAGCAGACAGTGGTGTAGTGGTAAAACACAGTACTTCACAAGGCTGATCCAGATGGGAGGGTTCTGGGTTCACATCCAGAGACCTCCCTGAGTATGCCAGCGTATGTGTGCCCATGATCTCCAACTGACTGAAGCTAAGAGTGGACTGTAGAATCGATAACCTATTGGAGATGTGCTCTCCCTCTCTCTCAGTCTGTCTCACTCATTGAAGACATAAATAAACTAAAATATTTTAAATAAAAACTGGGGAGGTTCGGCATACTTCGGTGCTCTCTCAGAGAGCAACAACAGATTATCCTATTAAATAAGGTTCTGAGAATATTTGTAGAGGAAACGCTTGTTTAATCTCATTTAAGCCAGGATCTCACAATCTCATTTCACCAAGAAGCATCTATTGGCATCAAACAGAAGTGTTCTGCTGGATACAACATGGGAAATGCAATTCTAGAACCAAGGAATGAATCTCCAGTGGAAGAATTAAAGATATCAGAAGACGTTATTTTGGGGCAAGGGGATCTTCCCAACGCATCCTCTGTGTAAAGGCCCCCTTGGCCTGAAGGACCTGACAAATAATCACCACCAAGTTTTATACATGCATAGTTTGGACTAGGCCAGTGAGTAGTCAAATTCAGCCACGTTCTCATTTCTCCCTAAGCTTGAGCTTAGGTAACCAACCCTCCTTTGATGTCCTCACTATTCCACACACCCTCTACTCCTGAGCCCATCTAGCTGATTCTGCCATAGTTCATGGTTGTCATTAGTCATGATTGTTTGGTTGTCATGGTTGTTTGCCAAATAATTACACAACTTTCTACTTCTGGGCACATGGCAAGATTGCCCTTTTAGGTTCCTGGTGGTTGACAGAGGCCCATGACTCACCACAGAGCATGTGCTGAAGTGACATGTGTTCTGAGCCTAGTATTTAACTGCCCTCGTGAGATCCTCCAGAGTCTCTTTTCCTCTCAGCAGCTAGCAACACTCAAGATGGCAGTTGTTCTGGTGACTTTAGTGACTATTATAAAGGAGCCATTCTGGCAACCCACAATAGAGCTGGTGTGGTAAATGACAAATAAACCTTTGTTATTTGAGCCCTGAGACTCAGAGGTTGTTCATTACTGCAGCATACCTCAGCCTATCTTGATAGATATAAGCTTCATTATGACGAGGTACCCAATGGGCCATGAGGGGAAGGAGAGCAGTCTAGCACAGGTAGGGAGAATAGCATGTGCACAGGCTCAAAGAGACAGGGGAATATCAGGAACACAGTTGAAAAGATAGTCAAGGATTTAGGATTTCACTCAGAATCAGGAAGCCAGGAGAAGGATTTAAGAAGAGTGACCAAATCTGACTGTGTTTTTTAAAAGAATTATTCTAGCTGCAGGGAACCAGCAGTTAGCGTAATGGCTATGTCGCTGGACTCCCACGTAGTTGACCGCAGTTTGCATCCCGGACCTGGTGGCTTAAAACTCACGCCGGGCGCGTGTGCGTGCATGCCCAAGATCCCGAGAGGAGAATGGAGGAGAAGGGATTGTGGCGTGACCATCCCCCTTGGGGGGTGATTTCTCGCTTTCTGTCTATATGTCTCTCTCTCTCTCTGCCTTTCTGGCGAGCGCACGCGACCTATAGCAAAAACCTCTCCAAAAAAAAAAAAATTATTCTAGCTGCTTCACTGAGGATAAGCTACAGAGGAACACAAGTAGAAGCAGGGAAACTAGGTAGGGGGTCACCACGAGAATCCATGTAAGTAATGGTGGTGATTCAGACTAGGATGTAGCAATGGTGCTGACAGGATTTGCTCAAAGGTTAGCTATGAGGAGGGCGCGAGAGCAAGAGCAGCTAGGAGAATGACATCACATCTCAAGCCAGTGCCGTGGCATCTAGAGAAGACTAAGCTCTACCTATCTCATTGTGGAGAGGGTTGGCGTCACACCCTGGCCCTCTGCTGCTGGGAGGGCAAGAAGATAGACGTTCCCTCCTAACATCATAACTCCAGGGAAGGCAGAAGCCAGAGCAGGGCAAGGATTTGAGAGAGTTTGCCAGGCCCTGAGGTCTGGAATGCCATTAAAAGTGTGCATGCCAGGCAGGCTGGCTCCTGTTCCAAGATGAATCTGCCATTGCTCCCTCTGACAATGTTTAGCATGAAATAAAAAGTATGGCTTTCAAATGATTCCACGAGGAAGATTCTTGAGCAAATATGGCCAAAGCCTCTCTACAGAATGTTCTTGGAGGCAGGGACTCCAGTACCTCCAGACTTCTTTTTCTGTAGGGTCCTTTCCAGCCCTGTACTAAGGTTCCACTGGACAGTTACATTGACCTCCTAACAGGGCTCCCTGATCTTGCTGCCAGGCGGATCACCAGACTGCCAAGTGGAGTCGCCACAATTGTTTCAAACCAGTTTTTTCACTAGTATGGTTGGTCCCTCAAGTCTTCCTTTTTAGTCTACCCTGAAGTCACTGTAAATGTTCTATAGAAATTCAAAGTACACGTTGAGCTTTTGGCACTTTCTCACTGTTGTGTCCTTACCCAGGCCATTTCCTCTACTGTAATAACGCCCCTCACATCTTCAATGCTCCAAATTCTCCCCAGCTGGTATTTATTACTTATTTCACTGTGATCTTATAACCAGAGCTCTTCATAATAACCTGGACTCTTTTTCTCATAGATATTTCTTTTAGATATGTAGACAACATACACACTGGTCTTACGTTCTCTGCTTACTTGAGGGCTCTCTGAGTGCAGGGGCCATATCTGGCTTGTCTTTAAATTCTGAAGAGCCCTGATCACATGCTGGACATGTAGCAGATCCTCAAAAGCATCTGTATTTCTTAGGACTTTGGGTGACTAGCAGCAGACACTCAAGATGCTATAAACAATGAAAGAGAATTGACTCTTATTCAACTGAAAAGTCTTGTGGTAGATTTCCTTCAGAAAAAGCTAGATTCAGGTCATCAATTGATGTCATGAAGAATAGCCACCTATCACTCTCTTCCTCTTCATTGTCTTCTTCTGTATTGGCATCATTTTCAGACTCTTTCCTTGCATTGTAGCAAAGATGTGCAGTGGAAGCTATAGGATTAGATCCCACTGTCTGAGCTACCCCGACAGAAAGAGTGAGTTTCTTATTTGATAATTACAAGAATCTTGAGGAGACTCGGCTCCAACTAGAACCAAATGCCAATTTCTTCATCAGTCTCTATGGTGGGGAGAATGGAAATTTCTGTTCTAGATCCAGGACATGTGCCCACCTCTAGTACCAGCAAGTGGGGCTGACCTCATCTAAACTGCATGGATTAAGAACATGGAAGGTGAGATTCTACAAAGGAAATTTGGGTGCTATGACCTAAAGAAGGGATTAGGGATATCAGGCAGGCAAAAACAACAGATGTCCAGGACAGAGTCATTTTTATGTATAATACATTCCAGCAAAACTACTTGGCACCTCTTTTTTCAGACCAATTTTGATGACCATCTGCTCAAAGAAATGAATGTTCCTATGGTCACATGACAATTCATCCACAGCAGCAGGGAACAGAGTTAAGGTAAAATTGAGAGAAATTTTAGTATCACCACCTCAATTTCTTTTTTTTTTTACAAAAGAAGAAAGAGTATTGGACGGATGGATGGTTGGATGAATGGATGGATGGATGGAGATATAAATGAATAAAGAAGTGTTTTATTTATTTCACTATGCTAGTTATCCAATTAAGATTCTGTTATAATGGATTTTATTATAAAGACAGTTCAAAGAAGTTTAATAGAAAAGCCTACTGTAATGGCTTAAATAGGAGTTACTTATATCACAATTAAACTTTTATGAACATATACATAGTATATGCTCAGTATAATAATTTTAGCAGAAAGATCCACCAATGGATGTTAAAATTAACGGGGAAATGTTTAAAGAGAAAAAAGATATTCACATAATATCAAAGTATCTACTTAATATACTTATTAATTTTTAAGAGGTTTTTTTGCCTTAGAGCATGAGCGCTCACTGGAGAGAGAGAGAGAGACAGAGACAATGAGAGGAAAAGTGAGATAGTCACAGTCCCTTTTCCTCCCAGGATATTGGGTATGCATGCACATGCGCCTGGCATGAGTTTCAAGCCACCAGGTCCGGGACTCGAACTGCCGTCAGCCATGTGGGAGTCCAGCAACATAACTGCTACACCATCTACTGGCCCCTATACATATTAATTATAACAGGGAAAAATCATATCTATCTAGTGCAAAAATTCAGCAGATACACTTTAACTAAGTGCTTTTGGTGACTCCCAATATTAGATATGTCAGGGCACATCACATCTATGAAATTTCTATCAGAAATGTAAAACTTCTATCTAGTCTTAAAAAAAAATTAGACAATCTCAAGTTGAAAGATATTCTACAAAATAACTGACCAGCATTGAAGTACGTGAGAGATAGGCAAGACAAAAGAAATGTTCCCAGACTGGAAGAAACTAAGGAGACATGACAACTAAATCAATGTGAGATCTTGGACTGGGTCCTGGAACAGAAAAAGAACATGTTTCAGTCCTTGGGCTGTTCCAACAAAATATTGTAAACCATGTGGTTCATACACAACAAAATTTATTTCTCACAGTTCCAGAGGCTGGGAAGTCTAAGACCAAGACACTGGCAGATTTGGTGTCTGGCGAAGGCTCTTTCTGGTTCGTAGAACAGAACAATGATTTCTTGCTCTGTCCTCCCACAATGGAAGATCAAGGCAGCTGTCTGTGGCCTCTTTTATAAAGGTATAATCCCATTCATGAGGTTCCATCCTCACAATCTAATCACCTGCCAAAGGCATTACCTTCTAATACCATCACTTTGGAGATTATTATTTCTCTCTCTCTTTAAATTGCTAGTGAGTATATATGTTGGACAGAGAGACACAGAGAGAAAGAGAGAGAGAGAGCACCAAAAGAGTGTGGTCATGCCATAATCCCTTCTTCTGCCAAGATGCTGTGCTTCACAAGCTGGAACCACATGGGAGGTCCAGATTCTACTCCTGATCTAACCTAAAGGCTGGGTGTAGTGTGGTATGCATCTGTAATCCTGAGGCTGAAGGGGATTGAGGGTTCAGAGCTGCCCTGAGCAACATGGCAAATCTGAAAGAGCCAGATGTGGTGGTCTACACCTGTGCTTCCAGTTGGGAGACTGAAATGGGAGGATCACAACATAGCAAGAGTCCGATTTGTATCTATCTATCTATCTATCATCTATCTATCTATCTATCTATTTTTTTTACTTTAATTTGCACACTCAACAGAGTAATGGGGAGAGGGAGAAAGCACTCTGCAAGTGGTATGGACACACTGCAATCCCTTGTCCTCCATTTCTCCATCTTGTTGGATTTGGAGCATACACACACACTTGCTCTGTGTACTTTTCAAGTCAGTGACGTTGGGACTCAAACCTCATGCTGTTGATCATGTGGAATTTGGCTTCCCTTTAACCACTAAGCTGTGGAGCCTGTTGACAAGGGTTAGGATTTCAAAATATGAATTCAGGAGATACAAACATTCAGAACACAGTAAATACTAATAAAAAAAAAAAACGAAGAAATATCAGTAAGTTTTGTAGCATGGATCCAAATTAACTTCCTGGTTTGATCATTGTATCATTGTTATGGAAGATGTTCTCACTAAGAAAAGTTGTATGAAGGATGTATGGAAATTCTTCCCTTATGATGTTCCTAATGTTTTTATCAGTCTAAAATTATCTCAAAACTAAAAACTGAAATTATTGTGTGAACCCGTATTAAACTTGTAAACCAGTTGCCATAACAATCCAAAGGTCCATAGGATTTAGTATCCAGATCGTAGGTACAGACAAATGTCCTTAGAGTTTAGAGCTGCTGCTTCTCCTCCTCCTTCCCCTTCTTCTCCTTCTCCTTCCCTTTCTTCTCCCTCTCCCCATCCTCTTCTTTTGGAAAAATGAAAGCCACTCCCAAATGGCTTTAAGAATAAAACTGTTATCAGATTGGCAGTCGGACTAATTTATAAATCTTTTTCTCACATTTTTTTTTCACCTTCCCCATCCAAATACAGAAATGAGCAATTAAATTTGTACAGAAATGTGCTGATGCTGCTGGGGCTAGGGGAGCTGCTGGGACATGACCTGTCCTTGCCCCCACCCACCCTGTAAGCAAGCTTGCATAGGCATACACATGCACACACAGCATACACATACATACACGTGCACAAATGTAATGGATATGACAGATAAAGATATAGACTTAAAATTAGGAGGCAATCTCTGGGATCTACAGCTAGAGTGCAATCCGTATCAGCCTCCAAGACTGCTCCTCTTTTTAACCACATCCTCAGCCTTCATTTTGCCCTTCCAACAACTCCCTGAACTTCTCCCCAATGGATGGCCTTTACTGACATTTACCTTTTCCACTGGGTTGTTCCAGGGTACCTTCGATTGTTAGGGTAAATAGTGTTTATGAAGTGCCTTCTGTTTTCTCTGTATCTCCTAAGCATTACCTCATTTAATCCTAAACAAACCTAGAGGAAGGCAATTAGTGCCTGCATTTTGCAGAGGAGGTTCCTAGAAACTTCTGAGAGTCACTCAGCTGTAAATAGTAAAGCCAAGATTCAAATCTAGGCCAGGGGTCAGACAGTGCTGCAGCAGTAAAACATATACTCTGTGAGGCTGACCCACATAGGAAGGTTCCCAGTTCAAGTCCAGAGACCTCCCTAATGACACTAGGCATACTTCCTCAAGATCTAGGGCTGGCTGGAATTGGGGTGGATTATAGCATCAAGACCCTATTAGGGATGGGAGCCGGCAAGTGGCATGGCGGTTAAGGGTGCTGGACTCCCACATGGCCAACCACGGTTCAAGTCTCGGACCTGGTGGCTTGCTTTCTCACTTCCTCTCTCTCTCTGTCTATCTCTGAAGAAATTGGAAAATAATAATGATAATAATAAATAAAAGTTAAATAAAATAATTATTAAAAAAAAAAAGACCCTATTAGGGGTGATGTCTCTCTCTGTAGCCCTCGCTCATGGAGAAAATAAATAAATAAACCAAAAACAAAACAAAAAAACAGTCGAATCTAATTCCTCTTGCCATCACCTCCTCTGACCTGAGGCAGTTTACTTTAACAGATGGTAGGTTGGGTCACAGAAGTCACAACTACCAAATAAGCAAAGAAGAGAACAACAATAACTTCTCTTTGCTCCCAGCTGTGGATCTCTGACCAATGTAGTTTCTACCAGCAGTGGAATTTCTCAAGTATTGTCTGAGGTGCCGAGTGGTACAGAGGGAAAAACATTCACCTAAGAACCAGAAGTTGGCCTTTTATACATTAGGTTATCTCGGTTTACTCACCTACTTTCTCTGTTGCTTCCTCATCTGTAAAATAAGGATAAACAATGCCTTCTTTTCAAGGCTGCTAGGAGGATCAGTGAGGCAACAGAAATGAAAACAGGTGCAAATAACATATATAAATCATGTTTTGTGTGTATGTATGTATGCCTAATAAAATAACATTTGAGGAATATTGAATCCATTCTTTAGTTCTACTCTTTGCTAGAATGTTCAATTTCTCTTGGCCTCGGTTTCCCCATTCATAAACTAGGGTCACAGAGTTTGTGACTTCTAAGCTTTCTTCTAGTTAGGCCTTGGTGGCTAAGAAATCCCAGAGATGGGATTCCCTTACACAGAGCCATTTTCAATCTTGACCAGAGCTCAAATAACACAGGTACTTCTCAAGGATATTTGTTCCAGTCTGTTCTGTTGCTAATAACAGAAAATATATAAGTCCTCGAAATTCACAAAAATAGAGGTTGATTCAGTTCAGTTTGGAGGTTCAAAGTTTAGGAACTCCAAAAGTCTTCCCACATGCCTGATGGCTGGAACACAGCATCTGTGCCTTGTGTCTCTGTTCAGGTCTTCCCTCTCCTTATAAACCCACCAGAACTCATTCGCAGGGGCTCAATCCTTACGGCCTTAATCCTAATATCCTCCCAAAGGCCCTACCTTTCAACACTGTAGTCTGATTAAGTTTCCACCCTCTTAAACCCATCACGAGCAAATTTCAAAATGTGGATTTTGGAGGGACATTGAAACCAAAGCAACATTCAAAAGCAAAAAAAGAAAAATTAAGTTCAGAGAAGAATAATAAAGTTTATCTCTCCTGCACAATATTTATTGATGAATGTTATCTGCTACTTAGCATGCTGATCTTAAGACCAGGTTCAAAAACAGCCCAGAGAGAAAGAAAGATTTTAAGCAAATATTTAACTAGGTAACTATTAGGTTAGGGTTTGGGGCCACAGACAATTGTGGTTTGGGGCCACAAATTTTTAATAATTATAACTAGGCTCAAATATGTATTTATTAACCAAAATACAAAACATTACCATCAACACATTTTTGCCCATGAGAAATAAGTGTGCTTATTCTTGTAGCATAAAAACCCATGCTTCGGGATCCAGCAAACTCTCGGAAAGCATCTTCTGCATCTTGCTGGTTGTAGAAGTGTTTTCCCAGCAAAAAGTTGTTGAGATACTTGAAGAAGCGGTTGTTGGTTGGAGAGAGATCAGGCGAATATGGTGGTTGAGGGAAAGCTTCCTAGCCCCATTTGTTCAACTGTCGTGACATTTCTATGAAGGAGTAGGACTGTTTGCCAGAAGATTATATAATGGGAAGGATCTCCAAAGGAAGTGGCATTTCAAACTAGTTCCTGAAGAATGATCTGGATTAGCAGCCATGGGAGGGGACTGAAAGGGGGAGTAGAGAATGTTCTAGGCAGAAGAAACATCCAGTGCAAAGGTTTTTTAAAGAGAAGAGGTCATGATGCATTTGAATTGCTGAAAAGCTGATTTTGCTGGAATGTTGGTAGTAAGAGGAAGAGTGGCATGACACAAGGTCTGAGATATAGAGAGACCGATCATGTAGGGTCTCATAGGGCCAGCTTAGAAATTTGACCTATAAGAGCACAAAGATGCTGCCAGACAGTTTTAAGATAGAAAATATGCTCCAAGTGGATCATACTCTGAATCAGAAAGATCTCTGAGGAAGCAGCAAGTCCCTGAGAGGGCCATAGGAATGGGCGCAGTGAAACCAGTCAAGTGACTAGTGCCAGCAGTGGCCAGGGGCCAGAACCAGGCTGGTGGCCGTGGGGTAGAAACACATGGAAAGAGTTGAGAGATGGGAATAGACAGTGGTGCAGCAAGATTTATGAACAGCTGCACAGCTGACTCATATAGGGTCCAACTTTGCATCCTCCTGAGTGCACCAGGCATGCACATGCCCATGATTCAGAGCTGGCTGAGACTAGGGATGGATCATGGTGTTGAGACCCTATTGAGGATGCTGTCTCTCTCCTCTCTCTCTCTCTCTCTCACTCTCGCTCTCGCTCTCGCTCTCGCTCTCACTCTCGCTCTCTCTCTCACCTTAACTAATGGAATAAATAAATAAATAAACAATTTTTAGAAGAAATGAATTGAGAGGCTTGTCCTATAGCCTAGTGGTTAAGGGAGCCATATTCCACATGGCTGACCATGACTATAATCCGAACTCTGGCTGCTTTAAAAACATGTTAGGCATGTGCATGTGTGTGTGCCCAGAATACCAATAGGATGGAGAAATAGAGCATAAAGGATTGATTGAGGGTAATGTTCTCTCTCTCCTCTCTCTCTCTCTCTCTCTCTCATACAAGTGCATGCACTCTCTTGAGAGGTGTTTAAGTGGTGGAATTCTTAGGGTGTGGCATTATTGGGTGATGGGAGGGAAGAAGAGGTTACTCACCTTATACTTTATAACCCAGGGGGAATGCTGGTAAATCCCGATTCCCAGATGAATAAACAGTCTCTGAAAAGCTGAGTGATTTGTCCAGGTTGAACTGTAAAAAAGTGGGATTCCCAGAACTGACCCTTAGGCCATAACTATTTTCAGGTATATCCCAAATGATTCATCCTCAATGTTATCATTACTTCATGGAAACCTCAATAAAGGTCTAGTTTCATGTGTATTGAATTCCAACTACACTACAGCAAAGACCATATGATGAGAAGGGACAAGAGTGAGTGAGTGACATCATGAGCCAAATAGAGTCGCTATTCAAACGTGCACTGTGGACTCCTTACACAATCACCTAATTATAGTTCCCAAGGAAGCACCATACAATAATACACTGTACAGAAGCCAGTGAATAATTGTCAGTGGGCCAGATGGTCCTTTTAATCTGGGTTGATATTTGGAAGATAATGTGTAACGAGCTCAATGAGGTTTTTGTGGTGGGCCTTTTGGCTGAACAGGTCATAAATCTTTTATGTCCAAGAGGAAAGCTTGAGCAGCTTGTTCATTGAACAGGCTCTTCCAAACTCCGGAACTAGCACAATTAAAAGTATGCCTGACCTTCGAGCTTTCCCTCCCCATGTCCTAAAGAAAGAGAACAAAGAGGTTACAAAGTTCACGTAAATATGTGTGTATGTGACACGCAACAAGACATTCAAATACCAATTCCCCTGATTTTCCCAATCCTGCGAGATTTGGCTAAAATGAATGCTGATTTCTTTTCACATATTCTGGTTAAGTAACTTCCTCAATGTCCCACATTTATAAGAAGCAGAGTTTGGAAACCATGAGCCTGTCCAAGCTCAGTGCCAGGATTTCCCATGGCACCAATGCTGCCTTGAGCCCATCTGGATCTCAGGTTCCTCATCTGCACAAGGAGCACAGTGTGCCTCATGCAGTGTTGCCATGGCAGTTACTACATGCAAAAGGCTAGACTCATGGTGACAGCTCAAGGCATGATTGATACAATAGAGTACACTAAAAATTAAAAATGGAATCCAAATGGACATGGATGATATATTAGTTCACTAGGAAAGTTATTTTTGCATAGAAAAATACATTATGACTTTCTCAACGACCCAATAAATGCTACATTCTGATTTATTCAGAAGAGGTGAGATTGATGTTTGGGGGTCACACATATTCTTACGCTATTATTTAACATAAAGCAACAGCCAATTGCCAAGCTCTTAAGCAAGTCAATTATTAAAATTTTGCTGGTCATGTTTGTTTTACTCTGTTCTCCCCATATGACTCATTTTGTTTGTGATTCTACAAATATATCAAGGTTTTGTTATGCTTTAGGGCCTTGGAAACAATGCAGTTGTAGAAAGTGCCCGCAATAATGTCAATGCTGTTTCTGACCTATCCTGGATTTTGCCTTCTTTTGATGAACATTTCTGAGCTTGTACTTGTGTCAGTTGCAGCTCTAGATGCTGACTTTACCAAAAAGTGGAAAGTATGGTCATCGCCATCACATAGCTCACACTCTAGCGGGAAGAGAGGCCTGTGAGCCCCACTTAGGATTCAGTGTAATACAAGCTCTACAAGCAGGAAATCCCAACCATGGAGGGCAAAAGATAGAGGGAGCTACTGCCTTTGCTTCGGAGAGTGGGGTATTCAAGAAAAACCTGCCTTGCTCTCATTCTACCATCTGAGGAAGACTGAAAGGAAGATGTCAATATGGTAATCCAAAGGCTAGTTCAGTGAGAAGTAGGCTTGTCCAGGTGAGCCAGAGGAGAGAGAACTGTGGAAAGAATACCAGTTGAAACCCCTACAATGATTCAGTCACTTTTAGTTCCATTTCAGATGGGCACAGGGAACAAGCAGGGCTGGCCTCCTCGCAGCTGACACAGACGTGGCCTGCCGGGCCCCTTCTCCTCACCTCACCCCACTCTCCTCAGTGTATCACTTTCTTTCACCCTAAGCTTAGCTCCTGCCACCCAGAATTTTTTCTCCAGATGGGAGGACTGGCAATCAGCTCCCCTCCCTTGTGTAATCAAATATCTCACCCTGAAGATATGCTCAGACTCCCTGGCCTCCACTCACCCCTCCTGGTTTACGACCTGCACGTCGCAGCCAGCCAGCCGTCCCAGAGCCCCATCGGTTTCTAATTAAAACAGAACAAGTGTTTCTCTAGACACAGAATGATCTCTTGGAAGAGAAACAACAGGTTCCTCTAAGTTGGCCTTCATATCTCACATACGAGATGAGCTGTTTTCGAAGGAAAGACAAAACAGGCTAGTTTTTTTTAAATATAAATAAATGTTATTATAATTATGAATTATTACTATTATTAACTTAGATATGTGGCTACTTGACACTAACCTCAAAGACATTAAGAGTATCCCTGGAGTGGCATGCCATAGATGGAGAAACAAATCTCACATTATTTTAATGTGCTGGAGCTGCAAAAACAAAAAAAAAATTTTGTTTCCCTTAGGTTATGAAAATTTACATAATCCTCTCCAGATTGATCATATTCAACACCACGCTATGGAAATGTAAACATTTCTGAAAATAAAACAGCTTTCATAATTAAATTTTTTAAAAAATCAAGTCAAATCCCAAAGCCATCTGTAACTAAATATATCCCTGCCCTTTTTTCTACTTCGGGAGGAAAGAATGGTCTGGATGAAAGGTCACTGGCAGACTTCATCTCCTAAATGCAAGGATGGTACTCAAAGTATTCAACAACCATTATGGCCCAGGATGAAAACTAATTTAAAAATGGACTTAACACTGGAACAATGGGCTGGAGGCCCTGCACTACTGCATGGAATCCCTTCCTAGACTCTGGGGAAGTGGGTTGTGGAGTGGCTCAGAGCACAGTCACTGAGGGAGCTGAGGGCTTATGTTACCATTCATAACAGAAATATTTTACCAGTTTAACAACTAGTATAACTGCTCCAGTGTGTACTAAATATTGGCCATGCCCCAAACGACTAGACAAGAACTGAAATGGGGTAAAGGAGCTGGATAAAGGATTGATAGTCTACTAAGCTATGACTTAGTCAATTACTGTTAGACCTTCTGATCTTTTGTGAGAAACTAAAAATATGTATTTTGTTTTGGCAAGTAATACATACTAAAAACGTAATAAGAATAGTGACAGGCCAGCAGGTAACATGGAGGTTAAAACAGCTGGATCCCACATGGCCAACTGCACAGTTCAAATCTCAGATCCAGTGGCTTGAAAATCACACTGGATGCATGTGCATGCATTCCCAAAATTCTAAGAGGAGGGTGAAGAAGGGACTATGGCATGGCCATCCCCCCTCGAGGGTGATTTTCTCTCTCTCTCTCTCTCTCTCTCTTTCTCCTCTCTCTCTCTGTCTTTTTCTGGCAAGCACATGAGCTCTATAACAAAATTTAAAAAAATAAGAAGAAGATCATGTGAGCCAAACCAAACAGGTATGCAGGTGACCGTTTTGCAACTCTGGTGCATAGTACAAGACCAGTGGTCAAAGGAGTCGGGCCGCCTGGATCTGTAACCTCTACAGAAGTGTTAACCCACCAAGTTGCTCCTAAAGTCCAAATTTCTGCCCATCCCCACAGCATCTGCCCTGGTTCAAATCACCTCATTCCTCATCCAATTACTGTTAGACCTTCTGATCTTTTGTGAGAAACTAAAAACTATCACAGCAGACTCTAAATGGATTCTCCCACAGCATCATGAATATGCCTCTCTTCTAAACGTACTACTTATACTTGCATGCCTTGCCCAGGGTGTCTTATTTATTGCTCTATCTTCAGGGCCTATACAGAGTTTGGCACCCAGTAGGCACAAGAAGAGAAAGAAAGGAGGAAGGGAAGTTTTGTTCTCTGATTTTCAGTCCCTTTATCATCATGTCAAACAGAAGCACCTAGTGGTAATATGTGGTACTGCAACCCAGCTTTATTTGACACCAAACGTGTTACTTAACCAGAGGAAATACAAATGTGATTCCATATCATAAGAGAGGGCCCAAAACTAAAAGATACTGCAAATACATGTGTAATGTCATGGTCATCATATTAACTCTTCAATTCAAATGGTTAAGAGATTATTTTAGTCATAAGAACATAGCTCTAATCCTTGAACATTTTTTTAGAAAATAGAATTTAAATATAGAAAGCAGATCTATAGCTACTTCTCATATACCATTTTATTTATGAAAATCTATGTCTCAGGATTTTAAATAGATAGCCCTTGTTTCCCAATAATGTAAATATATTTAACAGTATCAAACTGTATATACTTAAAATTCATCATTGGAAATTTTACATTTTGTGGGGTTTTTTGACCACAATAAAAACTTTTAAAACAAATACATTTAAAAAGGGAAATGGGGGACCAGTAATTAGCATAATGGCTATGTCGCTGATCTCCCATGTAGTCGACCACTATTCGAGTCTCGGATCCGGTGGCTTAAACTCACGCTGGGCGTGTGTGCATGCATGCCCAGGATCCCAAGAGGAGAATGGAGGAGAAGGAATTGTGGTGTGGCCATCCCCCCTGGGCGGTGATTTCTTGCTGTCTCTCTGGTGAGCGTGCCCTATCACAAAAACCTCTCCAGAAAAAAAAGGGAGGGGGGAGGGAGGGAATGGCCTTTAGCCATATTCCTTTTTATAATTTTTTTTGGAGAGGTTTTTTTCACTATAAGGTGCGTGTGCTCACCAGACAGACAGAGAGAGACAGAGAGACAGAAAGCGAGAAATCACCCCTCGGGGGGGATGGTCACGCCGCAATCCCTTCTCCTCCATTCTCCTCTCGGGATCTTGGGCACGCACGCACACGCGCCCGGCGTGAGTTTTAAGCCACCGGGTCCGGGACACGAACCGCAGTCAACTACGTGGGAGTCCAGCGACATAGCCATTACTCTAAGTGCTGGTTCCCGCCATATTCCTTTTTCAGGGGTCCTTTTAGTGGAGAAAGAAGGTACCAACATAAGGTAAAGAAGATGAAGGGAATTTGAGATGGAACTCCCACTTTTGGTGCTGGCATTCATCCGTGGTCCAGTCTTGGGAACAGCTACACTCAGAGGCAAAAAGTGTGTTCATCTCTAGTTTTTATAATCCCATTTTGTAGGTATTTTCATTTACTCAGTAAACATATATTGACTGCTTACTACTGAGGATCTGAGTAAAATCATTAAGGCATAGTCGCTACCCTTGACTTACTCTAAGTTCAGATTCTAGTGACTAATTCCAATATACACTGAGTTGGAGGTGGAGAAAATACGTACTAAAGCTCAGCCTCTCTATGCTTAATCAGTTCTTAGCAATGTTCTACACCTGGAAATGAGATGGAGAGCTACAGGGAAACCCCATGACTGCCTGTAGCCAGAGATGCCCACCACTGTTTTGCTTTCTTCCAGGTATGAGAGTATCCAATGTCACCTCAATAGCTTCCTCCTTGCCACATTCTGCAATGACTGCAAGAGAGTCTAGGCTTCCTCCCCTCCGCTAGCAAAATAAAAGGTGAGGGCAATATAAATGGTGGAGGTGGTGGGCTGCCCAGTGAGCCAAAAAAGAAAAAAGTAAATATACCAAGCTCCTATGATTTCCTCAAGCCTTGAGGCTTCTGTTTTCTGTACCCATGGAAATCTCTTAGCCCCAGAGTGGTTTCTCGGGAAGGCAGTAATTCACATATCTAGCATTCTCAGTGGCTTGGTGGGAGTTAGTCTGAAGGATGTTATACTCAGAAAGTATAGAGCAAGAAATCTGATGTTATAGATGAGGACATTGAGACTCCAAGATATTAGTAGATTTCTAAAACTCAATAGCAAATTATTGGCCAAACTTGGACCAGAACTCAGGTCTCCTGACTCTCCACATAATCTATGAGATATTTGCATTAAGGAAAATGAATGTAGACTATGCAGCTATAGTTGGCCCCATTTCAGGAAGGAAAGTCTGGTTACACGGAAGTATCTCCTGACATTCTAAAATGTCTGTTTGGTAATTCTTGGAATTAAGGTAATAGTGGCCACTCCTATATCCAGTAATCAGTACCAATAACCACATGTTACTCCATGAATTTTACACAGAATGACAGGAGAACCACTAACCTGGTGACTGATTTTCTAGTGCCAAGGTCTAGTACCGTAAGAGCTTGGGCAGACAAGACAACAAAGAAATAGAAAATGTCAGGACAAGATTCAAGGGCTCCCTCATAGACAAATACCACAACCCAGCTCCTTAGTGTAGCCTTCAAGCACACAGATTCTCCGGGGTTTGACTTGAAGAGCAGGACCTCAACCCTAAATTAGTTTTCCAATCAGTGGAATGAGGTCAGATGTCACTGTTGACTTGCAAACACATCTCTGTGCCTCAGTTTCTTTATGAGTAAAATAATAATATTTTGACAATCTAGTAAGGTTATTGTGAAAAAACAAAAGAAAGTAAAATTTATTTCTATATTGTATCTAAGTTTTAGGTAGCATACTTTTTTTTATCAACATTAGTTGTGTTTACAGTCAGGCTTTCCTGCTCCCACAATCCTCTGCGTTCTTTCTTTCCAGCCTAGGCCCAGCAGAATGGCTCCCGCAAAGAAGGGTGGCTAGAAGAAGAAGGGCCGTTCTGCCATCAGCGAGGTGGTGACCCGGGAATACACCATCAACATTCACAAGTGCATCCATGGCGTGGGCTTCAAGAAATGTGCCCCTCGGGCACTCAAAGAAATCCGGAAATTTGCCATGAAAGAGATGGGGACTCCAGATGTGTGCATTGATACCAGGCTCAGCAAAGCTGTCTGGGCCAAAGGAATAAGGAATGCCCCATATCGAATCCATGTGCAGTTGTTCAGAAAACGAAACGAGGATGAAGATTCACCCAACAAGCTCTACACTCTGGTGACCTATGTACCTGTTACCACATTCAAAAATCTCCAAACAGTCAATGTGGATGAGAACTAACTGCTGATTTTCAAATAAAGTTATAAAACCAAAAAAAAAAAAAAAAGAAAAGAAAAGAAAAGAAAAGAAAAGAAAAGAAAAGAAAAGAAAAGAAAAGAAAAGAAAAGAAAAGAAAAAAAAAAAGAAATGAAGTATGGGCTGCTCCATTTTATAGACATAAAAATAGAGGAAGATCAAGGGGTTATAGTGGGTCAAGACTAAAACCCTCGTATTTTCAGAAATCAGTCCATATTGCTGTCACAGTCTTAGGCACCTGAGCTCTAGGTTTCCCTAGTATTTAATCAAGTTTGGAATCAGAAGAAACATGTGTACTATTATTGTTTTGAGTGGTGTTTCATGGAGCAGTGTCTATAACCTCCTGTTTCAGAGTCACTGGGGACACATTGCAAATGCAAATTCCTGGGGCCTGCCTCAGGAACTCAGGGTATCTGAATGACGGGATGGGGCACAGGATTCAGTATTTCTAAGTATTGTCCCTAAATAACTGATGCAGGCTAAAGGTTTACGATCAGTTTCTCCTAGTATTGGATCACCCTTTATGCTGAGACCCTACTCTGGAAGACTGAATCCATAGCATGTCTTCACCCAGAGAGCCTCCCTTTGGCAACATTCTTTCAGCAACTTGTAAGACACCACAAGCCATCAGAATGGGCAGCAGAAAGAAGGATACCGTGATGGCATGTTGGATTTCAGAATGGGGAAGGGCCCAGTTCCCATTTCCCAAAAAATGACTGCTTCCACAATGGCTGAGCGAGAGGTTAGTAATGCAGCCATAACCACAGTTATGTACCACCCAGACAGATGCTGCCCATGTGCATGACTGACACTCCAGTCATCGCTTTGACTTTTGCGGGGTCTCTGGTCTGCATTCCTCTAAGACCAGATCATTTTCCAATCCCTACATTTGAGGGTTAATAAGATATTTATGAACAATGCCCATAAAATGCCACCATGGGGATACAGAAACTCTTGATCTCAGGGTCAGCTTAGCCACACCTGCTAGTTTAAATCTAGTTTAATTCCCTGTGCCTCTGTTTCTTTAGAAGCAAAACAGAAACTCACTGGCTTGTCCATGAGGGGAGTGGCCAGGATAAAGAGGCAGGATTTTCAGAAAGCCGTGTGGTGCAGAGGAGAAACCTCAGCCCATACTCACATGCCCATGGGTGAATTATATACTCTGGGATTTAGGTGAAAATGAAAATGGATTATGTCTGCCAAGGCTCATATGCTAGATTTTGCCAAGCAGCACGCACAGGGAATGGAGCTGATGGGAAGCCAGCTGCCCCTTCCAGTCCTACATAAGGACTTCTGTATGTCAGCACTTGGCCTTGCACTGCCTCACTCCTTTAGCTCTCTCAAATTCAACAGCCTCATGCCCCCTGCTTGTGAGGTACCTTCAGCCCATGGTGCCCCATGGCCGACCCTGAACAGCTGAATAGTCCAGGGAAAGGAGGTAACTTCAGCAAATGCTGTTGGAACACACCGGACCTTATAGTCTGCCACCAAAGCAACCAGCTGGAATGCCCCTTTGCCTTTCAAGTGATCCTGAAAGGTTTCTTTATTTCACTTTTACTCCTTTTAAAATATCCTCAAAATTGTTGGTGGTTTAAAAAGAGAGCAAAGAGAATAGATATGAGAGCGACCTAGGATCAAAATCTCAGGAACCTGATGCAGGAGGTGGTATATGGGTAATAAAACTGAGTCCACAGGGAAAGGGTCCTGGGTTTGAGTTCTGAGACCTCCCTGAGCATGCAGGAGCACATGCATGCCTGGGATCAAGGCCAACTGAGAATGTACCATGGAGTGAAGACTCTGTTGGGAATGTGTGTCTCTATATCTCTGCCTTCTTCTTCTTTCATGGAAGAAATAAGTGAACTTTGAAAAGATTTCAAAAATCTGAAGTCTTTAGGGTTGTCTCTAAATATTTACCTTTGCCATCTTTTTAAAAGAATAATCTGAATTTAAGTAGACATCTTAGCTTAATGAAAAGACTCCAATACAACTAATTATGGCTGAGAAAGTTATTAAGATAAAATGAAGACACTGATTTCAGTTTACCCAAACTGTATTTGAAAGATATGTAGGCAGACAATCAGATCTACAATACTTCTAAAAGCCATCAGAGACCAAGAGAAGGCAACACACACTGAGAGGAGACTGGGAGCTTAGTCTCGAATTGCTGGCAAATTCATTCTAGTTAGGCCACATTTGTCACAGTAGAGTGATAGAGTGTAGTTTACCGGCCCTTCACAGACCTTAATAACTGCCGCCTACTGAGCATTTACTGTGTTTGGCTGTTGCTTGGAGCTGTTAGATAAGTTATCTTATTTAATCTTCACAAAAACCTCATGAGTTCAATATTCACATCTGTTTTATAGATGGGGATTGTGAGTGTGTGCTAGGGCTGCCATAACAAAATACCATGGATTGGATGGTGCAAAAGTCATGATGTATTTTTTGGTTTTTACATGTAAAAATGCATGACTTTTCCGACAACCTAACACTTTTCTCATAATTCTGGAAGTTAGAAGTCAAGAGCAAGGTGTCAGTAGGTTTAGCTTCTCCTGAAGTCTCTTTTCTTGGTTTGCAGATGGCTATGTTCTCACTATATCTTCACATGGTCTTTTTTTTTTTTTTTTCTGTGTGTGTCTATTTCTGTTCTTTTATTTTGTGCCCTAATTTCCTCTTCTTCTAAGGATACCAGTCAGATTGGATTAGGGTCTATCCTAAGGAGCTCCTCCTCACTTAATTACTTCTTTAAAGGGTCTGTTTCCAAACAGTCACATTCTGAGGTACAGGCTTAGGGCTTCAACATATGAATTGGTATTGTGGTGGGAAAGGGGTACAGAACATAACTGAGCCTACAGTGGGGACATTGGCTCAACGAAGTGAAATTCCTTGCCCTAGGTCCCACAATAAATGACAGAGCTGGGACCCCAGCTTAAGTCTGTCTCATTCCAATTAGTGATTATAGGACCCTAGCTCCCAAGTACAGTAAAGCTAAAGGAACACTGGACCAGTGTCAAAGATCTTGGTTATGGTTCCAGCTCTACTAGTAACTAACAGTGTGTCCTGGCACAAACAACTAACGTTCAGGGCCCCGTTTTCTCATCTATATAGGATGAGACTGAGTGTAGATGATCTCCAATACCCTTTCCAGGTCTAACAGTTTCTACTTAGTGTCTTCCTCTTTCTCATTATTCTAGAGGTCTGCTTTCTCAGGATTTCATGGCCCATGACTAGTCATAGCTATGACTTACAACATGCTTGATCCATGATTTCTTCAGTGTCCCAATTACATTGTTCTTAGAGCTACAACCTAATCAGCTTGACAAGTGTCTGTTTGGCACAGCACACATATGACACAACCCCCATGGCATGTTGAGGCAAAGGTGAGGCACTGTTTATCAGATATATCCGAAGATAACATGAATAATATTTGCCTTTTGTGCTATTCTGTCTTCTCATTACTTACGATTCTCTGATCCTCAGTAAAGGGGAAATATATTTATGTACAGCTGACTGTACATAAATGAAAAAATGATGTTGATTGTTTGTAATGTCAAAGATCTTAGATGTGAGGAAATCCAGTCATAGCTGGGGTAGGACCTCACATCTGGCCTTCAGGCAAATTCACAAGTTTTACCTTTAAGCCACATTTTCAGGCAAAAAAGTCATCATGCATGACCCTCTTGGAGACCAGCCAGCCTGATGAAATGGACACGGCCACTGGGGCAAGGCAGAAGGAGAAAGACTCAGGGCATGGTCACAAGCTTGGCTCAGACTTTCAGGAGAGGCCATAACTGTTGGTAGGCACTGAGCAGTTGGATTTTTAAAGTAGAGTTGCAACATTTTGAGGTGAAGAATAGATCTGCAACACATTCTTCAGGACTTTGTTTCAGATCAAACACATGTATGAATGACTCAGCAGTTCTAAAAAATATCCTGAACCAGAATTTCTGAAAAGCCTATCTAACTATTGTACAGTTCTTCCAAAAAGAGACATAATAAGAAATTTTTGTAGCATAATAGCGTCCCATAGCATTCCCCAATGTTAATGAGTCTCCAAAGAGAAGTTTCTTACTCAAGCTGAAAGTTTTTGTTTTGTTTTGTTTTGGTTAAAGGATGCATGTGCAGACCAGAGAAAGAGCGAGGGAGAGGAACAAGCACCCCTACTCCCCCAGGGAAAATGATCACGCTGCAATCCTTCTCCTCTATGTCTCCCTTCTTTCAAGATTTTAGTCATGCACACATAAATATGCACCTGATGTGTTTCTCAAGTCGCCGAGTACAGTATTCAAACGTGGTTGGCCATGTGGGATCTGGCTGCCTTAACCACCAGGCCATGCAGTTAGTCCTTCAGTCTGGGATTTGAATCCAGGTCTCCTAACTCCAAATCTTTTTTCTACACTATGTAGTTCTGAATTAGATTTTTCTCCCTAAACAAAAAGGGGGAAAAAAAATTCTGTTCTTTAGAGGCAAGAATGCTGCGAGCTATTTGTCATGGTTGACTTGCTATTTTTCATAAACAAGAGACAATGGAGTCCAAAGGAAAGACCATACAGTACCCCATGAAGGGAGCACAATACTTTTTAGTACTGGAGAGAAACAAGGGCCAAAAATTAAAAAGCAATATCAAAATAGCCTCTGAGAAATCCAGAAAACAACTTGTCCATTATTCTAAATTTGGAAAGGCTTCTGATGCTGTCACAGCCAGCACCATGAGGACCAATGGCAAAGCCAGCAGGAACTAAGTCAGGGTCCCACTTGGGTACATGAGAAGCTGAATCAACCAGATCAGAGTCCCACCCAAGATAACCTTAGCCAAATCTTGGATAACTTCCACAATGAATGCCAACTTCTTAAACACACAGAATGAAATTCTTCCTGTTGGCAGAGTGTCCTCTCTGCCATCACAGTGATTCTTGTCTATGAGACTGATGGACCTGGACTTACTTTTTTTTTTTAGAGGTTTTTGCTATAGGGCGCATGCACTCACCAGACAGACAGAGAGACAGAAAGCGAGAAATCACCCCCCAGGGGGATGGCCAAGCCGCAATCCCTTCTCCTCCATTCTCCTCTCGGGATGTTGGGCACGCACGCACATGCGCCCAGCGTGAGTTTAAGCCACTGAACCCGGGACTCAAACCACGGTCGACTACGTGGGAGTCCAGCGACATAGCCATTACGCTAACTGCTGCTCCCGTGGACTTATTTTTTATAGTGCATTCTTGGTGTACATTTACTGAGAAACAAATAACCACAACAGACAACACTATGTTAGCATTCCATAGTTTGTAAAAGTTCTTTTCCACACACTCCCTTATTTGAGCCATCTAACACTCCTCCTGAGGTATATTGGGTGGTAAATATTAAACCCATTCTACAGATGAAAAAACTGAAGCTCACAGTTTATGTGGCATTCATAAATCCTGAAAATCACTGAATAGCAGAGGAGCAAGAATCCTAAACTTCTGACTTCATATTTCATGCTGCTGCCAAGATACCAGCCATACCATTGATTATGACTCCTTGATTAATGTACCAAATATTATTTCATCATCTGTTTATCTTTTGCCATGGTTGATGTACCTCAGAGAGAGATCTGAGGAGCAGCACCAACATCTGGTCACATCAAGCTCTGTCAGGCAGATATGAGGACAGGGTCAAGTTGTTGTCAGTCACTCATGCTTCAAAGTTACTTACAAACAGCATAACCATCATGAGCTTTTCAGCCATAGATGTCTCAGAGTAAATAATGCTATGAAGATTTCCTCATAGGCTTAAGCCCTCATGGGTGCTTTGGGTCATGCTGGACATTTGTCTGTTCTGAGGCCAGAGAGGTAAGACCACATGTGGAAACCACAGAGACTCGGGGAACCACCTGCTAGGCAGGTGGACTGAAAAGAAAACAGGATGGGACAGCAATTCTGCCAGCCTCACAGAAATGAATGAAAGAACCTTACCGTTATTTTCTTTAGCTATAATCTCTGAGCTGATCCAAGTGGTTCATGACAATCTTCTCATCCTACAGAATAAAATCTGTCTCCGCATCCCCATGCTATCAAGAAAACCAAGTGATCACACTGCCTTAAAACATATGTGTAATGAATTCACCCTCAGAAGACCAACAGGAGGTCACTCTGGAAACTGGTGACTTGGTATTCAATATATGATGACTTAGCTCTATTAGGAACTAAGTATTAGTATTAGTTGTCTATTACTGTGTAACAAGTTAAGCCAAAACTTGGTGGCTTAAAACAATGATCATAACAACTCGTTCTCCTTGTCATTGTTTATTTCTTTTTCTGAGCTCTTAGTGAACTACAGTGATATGCAGCTTTGAGAAACCTTATGTGGATCCAAGTGTTCCTTACATCTTGCTGTTAAGTAGTTTTCTATGACTTTCTTAACAAGCTACCACAAACTGAGTGACTTAAAACAAATAAATTTATACTCAGAGTTCTGGAGGCCAGAAGTCTGAAATCAAGATGTCAGCAGGGCTATGCTCCTTCTTAAAGGTTCTAGAGGCATCATTCCTTCTTTTCTGCTAGCTTCCCCTGATTGCCCACAATTCTTGGAGTCCCTTCACTTGTTGATACATCACTCCACTTTCTGTTTTCCTCTTTATGTGATTTTTTTCCGTTTTGTTGTGAATATCTCTGTGTCCCATTCCTGTTTTCATATGTCCTTCTTCTAGAGACACTAGCCATTGGATTTAGGACCCACATTAATCCAGTATGATCTCATATTAATTTAACTAAATGTATGAGCAAACACCTTACTTCCAAATAAGGTCACATTCCAAGGTTCTGAGTGGGAATGAATTCTGGGAGATACTATTCAATCAGGTTTACCAGTAATATTGCCTAGAGTCATCTTTGTCCTCTCTAGCTGGGCATCCACTGATAACAATGATTCTCTCTAGAAAACATGGGTCATCCTTTCTTGCCTTTTATATTGTTTCAGTTTTGTATTTCTGTTTAACAAACAACTGCAAAACTCAGTAACATACAATGATGATAAAAATTTATTTTGCTCACTAATCTTCAATTTGGGCAGGATTCTATAGGGGTTGGCCGATCTCCACTTTATGTGACAACAGCCGATGTGATTCAACTGGGACTACAGCATGTTTATGTTGGACATGTGTGCCTAAGTACTCAACATTCTGACAAGATGGAGAAACGGAGAAGGGATTACAACATATCCAATGTCCCACTGGGGTCAGAGGAGAGTGGTACTCTCTCCCTCTCCCTCTCTCTCTCTCTGCTGAGCACATGCACCTTCTAACAGTTAAAATAAATAAATAAAAAGGTTTTCTCGGGACTAGCAGGTGGCTTGGTGCTTAAGGGTACTGGACTCCCACATGGCCAACTGTGGTTCGAGTCCCAGACCTGACAGCTTGCTTTCTCACTTTCCCTCTCTTT
Source organism: Tupaia belangeri chinensis (assembly GCF_000334495.1). Taxonomy (NCBI): domain Eukaryota; kingdom Metazoa; phylum Chordata; class Mammalia; order Scandentia; family Tupaiidae; genus Tupaia; species Tupaia belangeri. The sequence goes on from NW_006160001.1 coordinate 2,854,952, forward strand.
TTTTCTCTTGCTCTGTTCCTCTCTGGTCAAATTTAAATAAATAAATAAATAAAGTTAGATAAAATAATTCTTAAAAAAGGTTTTCTCTGACTCAGGTTTCATAATACTCATTCTAAGAGCACATAAAGAAGTGTTCATGCTTAGATGCTCCTTCATGTCGTCATAAAACTAAACTATTTTTCATGAGACAGAGGCTGATAATCCATCAAAGAATAAATATTATACTACAAAGCAATGTGACTGACTGCTGAAGAGTAAATGAGGCCAGTGTGTTAAAGGGTTTAGTATGTTAGTTCAGTACTTTGTGTGTATGAATGTGTGAGTTATGTCCTGTCAAGTCTAAATAGACCAATTTTAGATAACTCTCTAGGTAGATGAAAGAGCTGACAGCTACATTCAATATTCCAGATTTCAATTAAGTTATGGGTCCTCTCCACAGAAATATGTACAGGAGTATAAGCAACATATGTTTCATATGCTACATAAGATCCGAGGGAATTTACAGACACCCTGTATAGATTAAGAATCCCCATGCAAGAGATAATCGCAGATATTTGAAACGAAGGGTACCAGACTGTCATGTTCCCAAGTCCAGCAGGACAGGAAAAGAGTGCCTGAGGATATCACTGTGGCCTAGGCTTTGTGCCACGCCAGAAACAGCAGAGACAATCCTACTTCTTCCTCAAGACATCACACTATTTACTTGTGAATAAACCCCAACAGAGAAAAGGTAAAGAAACCTGGATACATTTTTCTATCAAATGCTAGAGCCTTGGTTTTATTGCTGAGTAGTATTCCATAGTATATACATACCACACTTTAATCCATTCACCTATTCATGGACATTTGGGTTGGTTCCATATCTCAGCAATTGGCAGAAGATGAAAGACTGGAAGGTATAAAAGCATGGAAAGGGACCAGTAGATGGTGTAATGGTTATGTCACTGGACTCACACATGGCCGACCATGGATAGAGTCCCGGACCCAGAGGCTTGAAACTCATGTCAGGTACGTGTGCATGCATGCCCAAAATCCCAAGAGGAGACTAGAGAAGGGACTGTGGCATGGCCATCTCCCCCTGCGGAGTGATTTCTTGCTTTCAGTCTCTCTGTCTCTCTAGTGAGAGCACGCATCGAATAACAGAAATCTTTCTTAAAAAAATAAAGCATAGAGAGCAACTGTGGATATTGGAGACAACGTGAGAGGAGAGTGAGAAGTGGAGGAGGGTGAGAGGGAGGAATCAAGGGGAAAAGGAAAGAAGCAAAATATTTAAGGGACACAAAAATGGAAAATTATCTGCTGACAATAATGCATATGGTAATATCTTTAACTGGACTAATACATAGTGTATTCATGCTGAGAAAATTCATCTCGTATGTTCTAATGACACACAGTGATTGAATGTAAAAAAATTAATAAAAGATATTTTTGAAAGATACAAGCCTTTAGTACTAATGATAGTCCTTTTTCATCTGTAAAAAAAAAAAAAATTCCTTTCTCATTTCTTCCTTATCCTTCCCTGTTTCTCTTCCTCTCTCTGCCAAAGATTAAATGAGTATCTTTTTTTTTGGAGAGGTTTTTTGCTACAGGGCACGTGTGCTTGCCAGACAGAGAGAGACAGAGAGACAGAAAGCGAGAAATCACCCCCCAGGGGGGATGGTCAATCCCTTCTCCTCCATTCTCCTCTCGGGATCTTGGGCACACACGCACACACACCTGGCGTGAGTTTTAAGCCACCAGGCCCGGGACGCGAACCACGGTCGACTATGTGAAAGTCCAGTGACATAGCTATTACACTAACTGCTGGTTCCCTAATGAGCATCTTTTTAACCCCCTTCTCAGGGCCAGGGTCTAGCAATACAAATATGAATAGATCATCGCTTCTCGCAGTCATTACACAATTTATTGAATATTTATGAACTCAGTGCTTTTTAGTTTTTACAATCTACATCTGAATAAAAGAAACACACATGTGTATCCAGGCTCACAAACCACACACATATATACACTTACAATGCAACTTAAAGGAAGCTATATTAGAGGGATATAATAAGTGACAATGGGAAGAGAAGAGGGAGCAGTTCATCTGCCTGAGTATGACATGAAAGGCTGCTCAGGAAAGGTGACATAGGAATTTTTGCAGACAGACAAAAGGGGAAGAAAGGACAACAGGTGCAAGCCAAAGAACCTGGTACCTCCCAGATGCAACGTGGCTGGGCCTCAGAACCATGTGCCAGATCAATGGGAGTTAAAGTGAAAATAGCCAGGGAAGGCTGAATCCTGATGTCCTTGAGTGCCACATAAAGGAGTCAGCGCTACTGACAAAGTGCTTCTTGAAGGCTCTAGGCAAAGGATTGAAATGGTAGACTTTTATTTATCTATTTATTTATCTTTAATTGCCAAAGGGCACATGTACTGGCCAGAGAGAGAGAAAGCACCCCAATAGGGAGTGGTCACACAATCCTCTCTCCTCCATTCCTCTTCCCATCAGGATTTCAGGCACACATGCCTGACACGTCCCTTAAGCTGTCAGAGCCAGGAGTCAAACCATGGTCAGCATGTGGGATCTGGCTCCTTCAACCACTGAGCTATGAGGCTGGCCCATAGATTTTGGTTTTAGAAGGCTAATTCTGGTGGCAGAATAAAAATAGATTATATGAGGACCAAATAAAAAAAAACAGATTAGCAAGGAGGAAGGCTCCGGAGTGCTCCAGGTAAAGGTTAAAAGATCTAATTCTAGCAGAGTGGTAGGAAGAGAGAAAAAGAAACATGAAAGATGCATGCTGGTCCCATGGCCTGGCAGATATGAGAACTGGATCCCACATGGCCAACTATGAGGCTTGTCTTGATCTTAAAAACTTGAAAAATATGCCAAGCATATGTATATGCCCCAAATCTCAACAGGATGGAGAAATGGAGAAGGGATGGTGCATGACCATTCTCCATTAGGCAAGCACACATGACCTCTGGAAAAATTTGAAAAAAAAAAAGAAAGGTGACAGATCCAGAAGAAGGTAACATGGGCAGAAATTGGCAAATAGTTAAAAGGCATGTGGGATGGGCTAGCAAGTGGTGTAAAGGGCTGGACTCATATGGCCAACCACAGTTCAAGTTCCAGATCCAGTGGCCTGAAAATCACACCAGGTGTGTGTGTGTGTGTGTGTGTGTGTCCAGAATCCCGGGAGGAGAATGGAGAAAAAGGGATTGCAGCCATCCCCCACCCCCATCCATAGTAATTTCTCACTTTCCCTTTCTGTCCCTCTCTGGCAAGAGCACAACCTAAGGGGAGGGAAAAAAGAGTGTGGGAGGTGGTGAGGGAGAAGTTACTATGAGGACTTTCAGATTCCTTCATTGAGTAACTAGGAATGTAACTGAGATAAAGAATACAAAGTTGTACGGGGGAAGATACGAAGGCCTGAGGGACACATGGAGCGTGAGGGCCTAAGGCACAACCAACTGATGATGTCAACCCCAGTTGTAGAACTACAGGTCACATGAAGGGCCCAAGTTGTCCAGTCCTGGTTCTAAGGTGCTCCCTCATCAAATTCAAAATTGAAATTCTTATGTATATTTCACCAATCTATAGGAAAAAAACACCTTATAAAATTCTCCAGAGAGAAATGGATCATTTCAAACATGAAAAGGCCCATTTGTGGGTAATAAGAAAATCATCTAAATTTGCCTTTCTCTCCCCTTGCATCATAGTAGACTCCGCCAAGACCACTATGATCAAGTTTTCATTCCTCCTACCCAACCCTCCACTGCAAGTTTTGGCTGTACAAGATGAACACTTTCATATGGTGCAATGTTTACATTAAGATGGGAAATAATGTGAGATGCTTTCAGTAAATTTTATCCAAGAAGCAATAAATTCACAAATTCTAAGCAGCTGGAACAAAATATAGCTCTCTATGTAATTGATTCTGAATAAGGTATATTTCAACATGAATAAACATGGAGAAGTTGGTTAATTACTGATATTTAGATCTTGGGTGTCTTCACAAGATTATCCCTATCTACAGTATAACCTCAGATTATGTGACATCTTGTACCTGTATATCTGTAAAATGCGTTTAGCAATTCCACCTACTTGGGAGTTTTTGTATGGATTACATCAACTAACACAAGAGCTTAGAGTTAGTCCTTGTCACATAGTAGGCAGTCAGCAAACGTTAGTTCTTTCTCTCATTACCTATAGGCTAAGACACAAGAGAAAGGGAATGACATGAACACATGAGAGTGGGAGGAGAAAAGGATGGAGAAAGTATACAAAAATATGCACTTTCTATACTGCATACTGTATCTATAGAAGAATGCCTACTATTTCAGAATTGTACAAACAAAAGAGCTGTGTCAATCTAAGTGGTTGTAAAAAAAAAAAAGACTTTTTTGGAAAGGGGGGAAAGCTCCTATAGAATCAGGAGCTTTCTGACATATTTTTTTGATCACCATTCACTTTTATAATTATTTCATTCATGAAGGCAAATGAAAACAGGTGGGCAGAAGGTAAGTATTAAATCCCAAGTCATCTAGTGAGGGCTATTTAACATGCAAAACTATCCCATGTCTATGTGAAACCAATCCAGAATTTTATTCTATTGACTCACTATTACTTTGGACAAACTTCCAACTATTGCTTCAGTTTTCTAGTTGCAAAAAACAGAGGATCCTTTGGAATGATTTCTAATGTCTTCCACTTACATAGCCCTTACATTCACAAACTATTTCTATCCCTTTCTAATTTAAAACTTAAATAGTTAAGGCAAAGTAATTATGAGTCCTATTTTTAAAAAGTTTTGCCAGAGGGTATACTTTAAAATTTTTAAATTAAAAAATTTTACAACTTTCAGACCGGCAGATGGTGTGGTGGTTAAGGATACTGGACTCCCACATGGCCGACTGTGGTTCAAGTACCAGACCTGGTAGCTTGCTTTCTCACTTTTTCTCTCTCTGATGAAATTTAAACTAAATAAATGGGTGTCCTGGTGTGTTCAGGGAAGCTATGCTCTAAACTTCATCTCCTAGACTTCTGAAATATTCAGACAAGAAGCCATGTTAAAGCTGAGATGTGTCCTGGTGTATTTAGGGAAGCTATGCTCTAAACTCCATCTCCTAGACTCCCGAAATATTCAGACAAGGTAGGGCGACCTCTATCTTTTCTCTGTCTCTGGCTGTCTGTCTCTGTCTGTCCTGCACTCTCTTTAAATTTTTTTTTTTTTTAATTTTCAACCACTTCTCCTCACCTTGGGCCTTTTCTTTCACTTGCTATTCCAGAAGCCATTTTAAAGCTGAGGTGAGTCCTGGTGTGTCATATTTTTATGTGCAAAAAATTTTGTTTTCCTTTTTTTCTCTTTTTTGTTAGTATTTTCCTATTTTTTTCCCTTTTTTTGCTTTTTTTTTTTTTAACCTTACTTTCCCACTCTAAGCTTCACTCTCCACACACAGAATGTCTAGATAGGCCTAGGTACACAGTAGCCAAGCATCTGAATACATTTAGAGTCACTGAAATCCTTACCGCTTATTGAATCTCCTGCTTTAATGAAGAAATTTCTTCTTATAAATCTAAAGTCCTAAACTTCCTGTGGATACCATACTGCAAAGCACAGTAGAGGATAGATTTTGTCACAGAATGATCAGAAACAACTGCAGAGGCACAAGAAACATGAGAAATCAAGAAAATATTTCTCCCCTAAGGGAAAAGAATAATCCCTCATCATCCACAGACAGTACAGTAGAACTCATGGAAATGTCTGATAGAGAATTTAGAATATTCCTAGTGACAAAACTAAATGAGATGCAAGAGCTGAGAGACAATGAACTCCAGAAGATGCAGGAGAAAAGGGACAATGAGTTCCAGGAGGTGCTGAAGTTCTTCCATGATGGGAAAGAAAAAAGAATCAAATGGAGCTAATAGAGACGAAGGCTGCCATTCAGGAAATCAAAACCTCCCCCAAAAGTATTAAAAGCAGATTAGTCCATGTAGAAAATCGAATCTTGGATGTTGAAGGCAAACCTCTAATCTAGAAAAAAGAGAAAAAACAACTCCCCCCCCAAAAAACTGTGAAAATAACTAAAAAAAAGAAATGAGAATACTATATGAGAAATACTAGACAGCATTAAGTGCCCAAATATCCGAATAATTGGTATCCCAGAAGGTGAGGAAACTAAGGGCATTGATATTCTATTCCATGAAATCTCGGAAGAAAGTGTTCCAGATCTAGAGAGACATTCAAATATCCAGAACCAAGAAATACAAAGGACCCCTAATAGAATCAATTCAAGAAGATCTTCTCCAAGGCACATCATAACCAGACTGGCCAAATCTACAGACAAAGACAAGATACTAAAATTGGCAAGAGAGAAATGTCAGGTTACTTATAAAGGTTATCCTATCAGGCTAACCTCATACCTCTCATCAGAAACAATGAGAGCAAGGAAAGAATGGGAAAATATATTCAAAGTGTTCAGTGAAAAACAGTTTCAACCAAGAATATTATCTATACCCAACAAGATTATCTTTTATATGGAAAGAAAGGATAAAAACATTCTCAGATAAACAAGACCTGGAAGAATTTGCCAATAGCAGATGTGCTCTTCAAGCAGTTCTGAAAAAAGTGCTATACCAGGAAAACTAAAGACATATACAAAAATAAGAGAACAAAAGGCAACCAAGAAAATGTCGAATTTAATGCTAGGAACAAGAAATATCAATAATAATGTTGAATGTTAACTTCCAAGATTTAAACGGAAAGATTGGACCACAGTAACATTGCATATTCAACACAAGAGAGCTTGAACATAAGACTGAAATGAAATAGAGTTTTATGACTTTTTTTTGAGAGGTTTTCGCTATAGTGCGCGTGCGCTTGCCAGACTGACAGAGAGAGACAGAGAGACAAAAAGCGAGAAATCACCCCCCAGGGGGATGGCCATGCTGCAATCCCTTATCCTCTGTTCTCCTCTCGGGATCTTGGGCACGCACGCACACGCGCCTGGCGTGAGTTTTAAGCTACCAGGTCCGGGACGCGAACCGCAGTTGTCTACGTGGGAGTCCAGCGACATAGCCATTACACTAACTGCTGGTCCCAGAATTTTATGACTTTTGAGTAAAACATTCCTGATTTCTTTTTTTTAACTATACTTTTTTTCGCAATTTAAATAATTTACTTTCTTTTGACTTCTTGATAGGTTCAGCAATTTGTTAAAGTATGTGTTTATTTCTTTAAATGGAATCATAAATTTTTTTTTCTTCCTGACCCCTCTTGAATTGGAACTATTTAGGAGTATTCTTTGTGGCAGAAGTGTTATTTGCATAAGTTCAATAATGCTTGTTGCATTGAATCAGAAATTGGAAATACTCAATATTAGACAGGATGTCGTACCTGAAGCTTAATCAGAAAACAATGGAACTAAGATGGATCTCAAGGAAGTCAACAGAAGCTCTTAGAAAGATGACCTGGCACCATAAATAGTTCTGCCTAGCAGAGAGGATTAGGGAAGATATATGAAAGAATTTATAACATAAGATAACCTGGACTTTTCCAGCCTAGCAATGTAATCAGTAGAGATTACAAAAGAGCAACCACACCAGAGGATTATTTTGAGAAAGACTTTGAAGGAAGAAAAAGAGACTGATCTTTGCTAGCAGATGGTACATCACAGAATACTTGGTAGGCAGGGCTAAATTGAGAAGGTTTATGTGTGACTAGTGTGCTGGGCATTTGCTTTTCAACAATTTGAGTAGATGACATGTAAATATTTTCTCAAAAAAACCATACTGTCTCTGTTGTTATAGAGTCACAAACAAAATTATACAAAATTGTGAGAAATATTTTGAACATTATCTTTACTATTCAATATTCTAAAATGTTGAAAGTTATTTATTGTCAAGAACTATAGAATATGAGCAAAAATTTTTTGATATGTAAATGTTTGTGGAAAAATGTAAAAATAAATAAATGAAAAATACAATAAATGAATACAAATTTAAAAACTCTTAATTAAAAAACTATCCCTTTATAATTTAAAACTTATGAAATTCAGGTAAAGTAAATATTACTAGTCCTATTTCTCTGAAAATTTTGCCAGAGACAGAGAGAGAGAGAAAGGGAAAGTGAGAAACCACCCCCCCCAACACACACACACACACACACACACACACACACAGAAAAGGGGAGGCTGGCCATGCCACAGTCCTTTCTCCATTTCTTCTTCTTTGGGAGTTTGGGCATGCACACACATACGCCCACTGTGTCTCTCAAGCCCCTAAGTCCTGGATTCTAACCATACAGTTGGCCATGTGGGATCTAGTCACCTCAATTACCATGCCACAGGCTGGCCCCCTAAGTCCCATTTAAAAATACCATAGAATGCATTTCCAGTGTGCCAGGTACTATAATAAAGGCTTTACAAGAAACGTCTCACTTAATCTCTATGAGGTAGGTGCTAATATCCTCTGAGGCTAGGAGCGAGTTCAGTAACTCTCTCACGGTGACCCAGACAGTAAGACCAGAGCCAGGACTTGAATCCACATTGGTCTGACTGCACAGTCTCCTCTCTTAACTCCTAACCATTGTGGCTGCTGAAAGATAATTAGATACATGTTCTTTTCTCGAGACCAATGCTTTTGATTTGAACTCGGCCTAATTATTTACAGTCACATAAACAACTATTGTTAAATTATACAGAAATACTAAACTTTCTGATCTCTATTCCCATATTATGTTCCTAGCACTGCTCAAGACAGATGTACCTCAATGTACATTTTCCTCTGTAAGGTTATGATAATCTGTACAAGACCAGAAATTGTTGAATAAAGTTTCCAAATACCTAAAGTACTCGGCAATAGGCTAAGAATCTGTTTCTTGTTTACTTCTAACACAGTTTAGTAACTATAGGCAAGAAAACATAAGCACAATTTTGGCGAAGGGTAGCTATCAATCTTTTGAATGGTTCAATAATACAAAGGATAAAATCTGTTCATAAAAATGTATTTTTTATTTTACAAGCATTAAAGAAAAAACCTGTCACATATCCCATCCCCCTCACGCAAGCAGTTCTGAAATAAGACTCTTCAAATTTTACGTTTTTTCCATTCAGGCTCATTCTTTGCTTCTTCATCATCAGATTCAACTTGAGCAAACATGGTTTTGGGCTGAGTCCTAAAAGAAAAGTTAAAGAGAAGGAAAAATTTAGTCAGCAAGTGTTTATTATATTAGGCTTTGCTTCTTTCATCAAGTAGGAGCAAGTTTGGGGAACAGATTACATCTCAATTATTAAATATAAATTGTTAAACTTCTGGCGAAGAAAAGGATAGTGGAAATTTAATTATGTTCAGGAAAAGATCCAAAGATTCTTTTAAAGGTTTTCCCATTGTGGTAGACTGGGCATGCTGTCCTTCCCTTAAATAAAATGAAAGCACATCAAATTCAGTAGACCTTCACATACCCATTTTTTTTTTTTTAAAGATGTTTTTGCTATAGGGCGCGTGCGCTCGCCAGAAAGACAGAGAGACAGAAAGCAAAAAATCACCCTCCAGGAGGATGGCCATGCCACAATCCCTTCTCCTCCATTCGCCTCTCAGGATCTTGGGCACATATGCACACGTGCCCGGCATGAGTTTAAGCCACCAGGTCCGGGACTCAAACCATTTTCGACCATTTGGGAGACCAGCAACATAGCCATTATGCCAGCTGCTGCTCCCAGTATTTCATATGTTCTGAACTTCAAAAATAAGCAGGTACAGGAGCCCTCGTTTCTTCCTTTGCATAAAATTCCCAGCCAGACCTTGACATATAGTTTCCCTTCCTTCCTCGCCTTCTCTGCTCACCCCCATGGCAACCTTGTGAGCGTCTGCCCAGTGAACATTAAGCTAGGGTAGCACGAACTGTGGTCGACTTCATGGGGGTCTGGTGACACAGCCATTACATCATCTGCTGGTCCCCACATACCCATTTCTACCCTCCACCTCAAACTCAAGTTAACTGGGACCTTCTGGAAGGACAAATTATAGACACCACACAGAAATCTATATGATCTTTACTTATAGCTCCCTGGGTTGTTCCTAGACTTATGTAGTACAAATACACATGATTATGGTGCACACAAATGGGTGCATTTGAGTTAACAGTTTTGTTACCTAATGAGTTAAAAATATTAGCTAAATTATAGGTAGTAGCTAGCAAAAGTAAACAGACAGACCAACAAAATCCTTCCTCCCACGCTCACAGCCAGACCAATGCATAGAAATTCTAAGCACTTACAATACTCATAGATGTCTATGATCCTGCCACACAGCATCATTGCTGCAATAAGTGCCACGGAGGAGTTTCTATACTGTATAAACATAGCCGATTCAATGACATCACTTTTTATGCCATTCACACAGAAAATTAATTCTGAGAAAATGTCAAATTGTATAATGTATGCCCGTCTTTGTTACGCTACTAATGATTTCCTTTTAAAAACTGCTGTCACATTATGAAGAAATATACTATCTGAAGATTATTTGATGTGTTTAGGCTTACGTCTGCATTTAGAGTCAATTCAATACATTGAGGTAATTCCAGAACAGTAACAAATATTGACAACAACAATTCCTTTATTTGGCAGTGACAGTAGGGTTAAAACTTTTTATCATCCTCTGATTTTTTTTTAATTATTATTATTCTGGAGAAGAAATATAAGCCATCATAAACCACCAACTCATGCCAGTGTTTTCTGACATGAGTCATTACTAGAATTCCTTATGCATAAGTTTGTCACAATTCCTGTCTCTCCAGTTACCTCACACACTAACCTAGAGCCCAGGCTGTCTCCATAATCCAGTTGTCACTTCAAGACACTGTTATGACATCTACATACAGGTCATAGCTCTAACATTTCAAAAAGCAGCCACAGGGACCAGCAGATGGCGGATTCCCACATGGCCGATTGGAGTTTGACTCCCAGACCTGGAAGCCTGAAACTCATGCCAGGCACGCGTGTGTGCATGCTCAAAAATCCCAACAGGAGAAGGAATTGTGGAGTGGCTATCCTCCCTGGGGGGTGATTTCTCACTTTCTGTCTCTCTCTCTCTCTCTCTGTCTCTCCAGCAAACACATGTGCCCTATAGCAAAAATGCCTCTTAAAAAAAATCAAAAACCAGCTGTAAATTTTCATAGGTCAGAAGATGCTGAATTACTAGAAAGCAGAACCACTGTTTTCCAGTGTGCTACAACAAGGCAATTAGTGCTTGTTAAATATCTCATCTTCTGGCAAAGATGTTGACCATCGTTGAATGGACAAACCCAGAAAGGTTTTGTCTGGTTTTAAAATAATACTTTGAATTAGATATTTAAATTCTAAAAGGGGGACAAAAAAGACATAGTCTTCCAAAGATATGTGGCATGAGATATCTTTATATTTGCTCATTAGCCATCTGGTAATTATGTTAGTTATAATTAAACTTAAGTACTATGAACTTACAATGCTTCTTTCTTGGAGGTGGTGGACAGAGGAAAAAGAAATTAAGTGGTAGATCACAGAACAAAAACCTAGAGCCTAAAAAAGGTTATTTCACTCAAGGGGCTAATTTTTTATATTTTGTCTACTTCTAAAAGTGTTTGTAGCAGGTTGGAGGCTAACATTAAAGGGCATGAAATCAATGGAAATATTTAACAACAGGTATAAAAGGGCTGTAGAGAGCCATGAGGGAATGTTTTGATGGATAGAAATGTATTACAATCTTATTGAAGTGATGATTACACAGGTGAATTCATCTGGCCATAAAAACTTATTCCTTTCTAGGATGCTTGGAGAAAGATCATACATTGATCTTATCACAGAATCTTTTGGGTGCTTTCACAGGAAGACTAGCACAAACCAAATCAAATGAGTACTGAAGTCATGACAGCAACTCAGGAAATACATACATACATACAAACAGAAATAAATGAAGTGTAAGAAATATATCCCAGGGCTGGCAGGTGGCGTGGTGGTTAAGAGCGCTGGACTCTCACATGGCAGACTGCAGTATGAGTCCCAGACTTGACAGCTTGCTTTCTCACTTACTTTCTCTCTTTCTCTAATAAAATTTAAATAAATAAATAAAGTTAGCTAGAATAATTCTCTTTTTTTCTTTTTTTGAGAGGTTTTTCGCTATAGGGCGCGTGCGCTCGCCAGACAGACAGAGAGAGACATAGAGACAGAAAGTGAGAAATCACCCCCCAGGGGAGATGGTAACACCGCAATCCCTTCTCCTCCATTCTCCTCTCGGGATCTTGGGCACGCACGCACATGTGCCCGGCGTGAGTTCTAAGCCACCGGGTCCGGGACGCGAACCGCAGTCGACTACATGGGAATCCAGCGATATAGCCATTACGCTAACTGCTGGTTCCCACTAGAATAATTCTTAAAAAAAAATACATCCCACCATTTCGAAGAAAGCATTTCTATCATTCATCTATTTCTCATATTTTATTTCATCAATTCCTCCAGAACTCTCCATCTCATTTCTGAAGAGACAAGAAGTTATCAACTCAAGTTTACAGCCTCATGCCAGATTTATCTCGTTGCCCAAAACAAAACTATATATAAGGACTGGCTTGAAGGAAAATGAGGTAAGGAGGACATTGCACTTGTCCAAATGTATAATCACTGCGGGTGCTCAATAGGTTAATGGGACACTGTAAGCCTCATTGGAGAACCAGTCATGTGTCCCCCTTATTGAAGTCAGCTTTATCCAGACTATTTCTTTTACTGGTTTATGGCCCATACCTATCGAGTTTTCTAAGTGTTCATGTAAAACCTAAACTTAACAGCCAGCCAGTGTGAAACTCACATCTTCCAGTTTAACTCATCTGGGAAATAGTGAACATTTTTCACTTGACTATGTATGTTTACTAGCATCACCAAGAAAAGGAAAGCAAATCAGACACCAACATAGTTATTGCTATTCAACATTAACAAAACTGACCAGAGAAGAGTTGAGGGCTTTTTGCTTTAGCTTCAGTAAACTCTACATTTGCTAACAGTTAAATGTGATTTCACCAAGCAAATACGGAAGCTTGAACAAATTACTTTCTCAAATCTACAAATACTGATTAGCTGATACTTTGTGCTGATTAATTTCTCCCTTGACATTTCTTTAAAAACTAATTTTCAGGATTATTTGCACAAAGTGAGTCTTCTCTTAGCAATTGTGTGCTCTAGAAAAAGTATAAAAACTCAGAAGAAACTGAGTCCCACTTTCGGTGTTTCTAACCAGAGGTATTTTGTGTAGAACAGCCAGCAACGAATAAAATTCCTTCACGACCTTCTAAAAGGGCATTTTTGGGAATGCATTGTTTGTGTGGGAGAGATTAAAATTATCAGCAATACTGCCTCTTCTCTTCTGACTAAGCTCTAACTTATTGCCTTCCACACTCCTTCTCTAGCACTCAGGCCACAGTCAAGTTGTCCAAATGTTTTCAGCTGCAGTAGAAGTTCACAGGTCAAATTCTTTTAAATTATGGATGTTCCTCTGATATGATTCATTCAAAAAGCATAAAGCAAGCTCCCGGGTAACAGAACGGAATACAAGGGGGAAAATATCACTTGTATTATTTAGTCATCAGTATGTGAGTATAAACCACAACTTTTTTGGCTCAGGGCCCATTGTTTATTATGAAGGAAAACCTCAAAGCCAAAGTCAATTATAGCCATGACTTGACGATCTGACACACTTGTTAGCCCTGTTAGAATGAATACAGCCCAGATGAACTCTGACCCAGTCAGCACAATTGCAGAATTATTAACATTAAATAAAAGGCTTGGCCAAAAGATTCCACTTGAAATGGTTCTTTCTGGTGAAGAGCTAGTCGAAGACTTTATTTTATTTTAATATTAGGGACACATAAGAAGATAGGCAACAAGATGTTCTAGATAAAGAATTTTGTATTTTCTTTAGGAAATAAATACACAATATTTTGGAAAATAAGCAAAAACATCTCAGACTCATTAATAGGGCATACTAAGCCATAATGCTATGTGTGAGATTTCAAAGGCTAAGTCAGGGTGGAGAAAGGAATATATATGAGACCTAAGCAAACTGTGTAAAGAGAAAAAAGACAGAAAAAGAATACTATAAAATCACCATTAGCCACCTTATTACCACGTGGGTAAACAAAATTAGAATGATAAAACCGCTGAAGAACACAAAGGTCTGAGACAGGCCAGGTATGCCCTCTTTTAAGTTCCCATTTACAAACGGTGTAACTGTGCCAAAACTACTACTTGGAAGCCCACATGAAACCTGTTACCTTATCTCTTTTAAGTTCCCATTTACAAACAGTGTAACTGTGTGCCAAAACTACTACTTGGAAGCCCACATGAAAGCTGGGAATTGGTGAAGCCCTACCCTCTTACCTTATGGACAAGGAAAATCCTTTCAGTGAAGGTAAGAGACTCATCAGTTAGTGGTAGAACTGGAACTAAACCCCAGGATTTCTGATTGAGTCTAGTGTTTCCTGTGCTATGACACGCTGGCTCACACAGTAATTCTTTTCAACGTAATAATACTCAACTTCTAAGTTTATTTATTCCAAGAGTAAAAGGGGGGGGGAGATAGAGAGAACATCTCCAGCAGGTCTTGATGCTGCAATCCACACCTAGCCCTGAGCCAACCCTGGATCAAGGACATATGCATGCCCTGTGTACTCAGAGAGGTCTCCAGACTCAAACTGGGAATCTTTCCACGTGAGACTGCTTCACAGAACCTTGCGTTTTATTGCTATGACACGGTCCAGCAACTGCTCAACTTTTCTTATAACTAATCAGCTGCTTTCTGATGAGAAGCAGCACACTGTAGTAGGTAGTATCATAGGCTTGACTCTACAGCCAGACTACCTGCATTCAAATCCCAATTCTGCCACCAGCAGAATGTCGGCTTTGGTCAAGTTATAAGCCTCAGTTTCTTCCTCTATAAAATTGGGACAATACTACTACTTTATCTCATGGAGGCTTTGGTGAGGACTAAATATGTATAAAGTTTAAAAATATGCCTGGCATAGTATAAATACAATAAAAGTATCATTGCTATTAAGTACTTTGCATTGTATAACAGGTGTTCTGCACTTCATATAATAGAGGCACCTTTAAAAAGTTATATATAGAATATATGTGGTAAAATACTTTATATGTTAAACATAACAAACCAGTTGCTTTTTTTAATACTGAGAGAAATTCTTTTGTTATATAAATAATCTTCCTTTATTCTGAATCTCTGTAATTGAAATAATCTAATCTATAAGTCTGAATATCTGTGGTCTTTGAATATTTATGGTCTTTTTTTTTTTCCCCCAGAGGTTTTTGTTATAGGGTGTGTGTGCTTGCCAGAAAGACAGAGAGAGCTAGAAAGTGAGACATCACCCCTCGGAGGGATGGCCACACCACAATCCCTTCTCCTCCATTCTTCTCTCAGGACCTTGGGCACGCACTCACACGTTCCCGGTGTGAGTTTAAGCCACTTGGTCCAGGACTCAAACTGCAGTTGATTTGAGAGTCCAGCGACATAGCCATTTGGTGTAATCACCAAATGCTGGTCCCTATTTATGGTCTGTTTTAAATACTCACTTTTGTATTATTACCGTGAGTGTGCAAAATAATCATCTGGGGCACTTCTTAAACTAGAGATCCCCAAGTCAAATCCCACACAGTACAATTGTGTTGGTCTGAGGGAGTCTAGAAATCTGCATTACACATTTTTAAGTTTACTTATCTATTTGTTCCATGACTGAGAGAGATAGACATTGAGAGAGAGAGAGAGAACCCCTACATCCTCCCCCGACTTCAGCTAGTTCTGGATTGCATGTGAACATGCAGGGACCCAGAGTACTCAAAGAGGTCTCTAGATGCAAACTCAGAACTTTTCCATGTGATCTGCCTTGTAGAGCATAGCTTCACACTGTGTCACCAGCTAGCCCCTAGAAATCTGCGATTTTAACAACCTCCACCACCACCACCCACATATCAAACAGTGACACAAGCAGTTCACTAAACTGTTTGAAAAACACTGGCTTCTACATGGCAATAGGGTAGACAGTGACAATTAGTAACCTAAATATATCTCAGGAAAAAAAGACATTTTTTTCTCTGTGGGTTTATGTCTCTTCCTTCACACAAATAATATATAAACCTTCATTCATTCAGAGTGGCCTCTTTAAATACTGACTACTAATTCGACATGATTTCAAGTGGATCCTTTATAGGGAGAAATGATATTTTAATACACACATCCACATCCACAGATCTTGTATCAGATTAAGACAAGCAGACCAAAACTTAAATAGCCTGAACCAGCAATAATGGGAGTTTATCTGGCAAGAAAAGTGACCATGGTTGACAAAGCTGTCAGACTGGCAGCCTACTGGCCTGGATCCAGGCTCTCATACACATCTATCCCTGTCTGATGTGTAAGCTAATAGCATTCTGGATCTACATGCTGCCTACTCCCCAGCCAGCTCCTTTTCCCTCCCTCCAGCAGCATCTTTTAACAAGAAATTGTAATTGAATCTGCCCATGTGGGCTGAACAAGTCACCTGTGATTCTTCTGTGTGTGAAAACTTTCACAGCTATTACATTGCTAGTGTCAGGAATAAAACTTAATCAATAAAGGAAGAGTGTTTAAAGATTTGTAATCATCACTGGAGAACACAGGTGAGTATATATCATGTGCAGGCAGGTATATTTTTTGGAATGTCTAATTATGCTTTTCTGAAATAAAGTGAGATACAGTAAATAAATCTTCATTTCATCACTGACAGAAGTCAATTGCAGTGAAGAAAAACAACCAGACACACATTCTCAATTACAGTGACCTTTATGAAAAGATCCTTTTAAATATTAGCTTCCCTTCAAACACTTTGCCACTTGGCAGTAAACAGTATACTGTAGCAGGTGAATACAGGAGAAATAGCACTGAGATCTTGGCTAACAAATCACATGCCACAGACAGACAGTGCCATGAACTTAGTTAGTATGTAATAAATGTAAGGTGACGAAATTGGGTGGAACCAAAGAGATGGGAGCAAGATGCAGTAGCAGAAAGTGTACATAAAAAGTGGGTACAATCCTCTGGAAAGCACATTGGATTAAGGATAAAGAGAACTGAAGTCTAGTTGTAGTTCCAGTGACTAGTGGCTGCAGAACTTGAAGCTACAGGCTCTTTACAAGTGAAGGCAGGATATAATACATGTCCTACTTACCGTGTTGAGCTACTATTAAGCTAATATATTATTCATTTGAAAATATAACTAAATCACTTAGAATAGGGAAAAATATCTCTAGGTAATATTCACCAATGAACAAAATCATTTTCGGCTTCACTTAATTCTATTTTTTTTGGGGGGGAGAGATTTTTGCTATAGGATGTGTGCGCTCGCCAGACAGAGAGACAGATAGACAGAAAGTGAGAAATCACCCCCCGGGGGGATGGCCACGCCACAATCCCTTCTCCTCCATTCTCCTCTTGGGATCTTGGGCATGCACGCACACGTGCCCAGTGTGAGTTTTAAGCCACTGGGTCCAGGACGCGAACCGCGGTTGACTACACGGTAGTCCAGCGACATAGCCATTACACTAACTGCTTGCTGGTCCCACTTAATTCTATTTTTAAAAAGTTAAAAATCTGGAAGAATGGTTTTCCAAAAAGATATTAATTACTAAGCAGTCACAGAAGATTCAGAAATCCAAGTGGACTATTTGCCATAAGGATGGGAAAGAGATACCTTAAGGGATTATTACCCACCTTCTGTTTCATAAAACCACCAAGCTCTGACAGTTTTATAGTTGAATTCTATCAAATCCTCAGCAAATAGGTGAATTTAATAGTATGTGTTCAAACACTTAAGGGTATATATGGGAAAGAAAAATATAACATTCTTAGGAAGCCAGCCCAACACCTGACAAAAAACAATAAACCACAATTGGGACCAGCAGATGGCGTAATGGTTACATAGTTGGACTTCCACGTAGTCAACCGCAGTTGGAGTCCCAGACCTGGAGGCTTAAAACTCATACTGGGCGTGTGTGCATGTGTGCCCAGAGAATGGAGGAGAGGGGACTGCAGTATGGCCACCCCCTTTAGGGGTGACCTCTCCCTTTGTGTCTCTACATCTCTCTGGCAAGCACACTTTCCCTATAGCAAAAATCTCTCTATAAAAATAAACAAACAAACCGCAATCATGTGAGGGTCATAGTAAAGATGCCAGGAAGATTCATATTAGGAAATCTAGTAATATAACTAATCATATTCATAGGTAAACAAGAAAATCATAAGATCACTTCCATGGGAATTCGATACAATCCAGCATCTGTTCTGGGTGTACATGCCTTTGGCCTTTGCAGGGTGTTTTCTCTGTATGGGATGCTATTCCGCTGAGTATCTGCACAGCTCACTCCCTCATTTCACTCAGGTCAAAGAGTAGCAGAGGTTCTTCCCTGACCACCACATCTAAAATAGTACCTTTTCTTCCCCTGATTACTCTGCCTCCTTACATCTACCTTAGTTTTCTTTTTAGCACTTAGTATCATCTAACATTTATAGATTTATTTACTGTCTGTCTCTATTGAAGATGGCTCTTGCGCCAGGCATTGTTGCAATAATAATACAACTGGCCTCTCATGGGAAAGGCCCTGGGTTGCATCTTGGGGCCTCTCCTGGCAAGCTGAGTGTGTGTATGCCCACGATTCAGGCTGACTGAGACTGGGGATGGACCGTGGCAAGAGAACCCTGTTGGAGCTACCTATCCTTTCCTCCCTCCTGCTCTGTTTCTCTTTGTCTCTCTCCCCCATGCAAGAAGTAAATGAATGAGCATTAAAAATAAAAAGGAATATGAGCTCCATAAAAACAGCTACAGCCCCATATCCTTACCAATATCTGACACATAGCACAGGTTCAAGAAATCTTTGTTGAGTAAATAAAACAGAAAGAGATGGAGTATTTATTAATACATCTTATATGTTTGTTCTCAAAAGTTATCATGTTTTATAGGGAAATACCATTAGATTGAACAGTATGAAGTCTGGCACCAATGAAACACATTTAAAATGTAAATATCCATTGATTTAGCGATTCTATTTTTAGAAGTTTTACATATGTGAGTAAATAAATATGTACAAATTAATAATTAATTAATTTCAGACTAGTTTATGAAAACAAAAAACTAAAATCAATGTAACTGTCCTTCAAGAGGGAACTGTTTTAGAAAAGTATAATATATCCCCACAATGTAATATATAAATAAAGTGTAAAGAATGAGATAGAATAAAAGATGGATCTGGCCCAATCTACAGATGGATAGTACATCAAATACAAACAAAACCCCAAACCAGCTTGCAAAACATGCTATTTATCTGCATTTTACAATGATGAATATATCTATATGCATAAAATATCATTATACATGAATTCTCTCTAGGAGGATATACAAGAACCTGCATGGTTGGTATCTTTCAGTAGAACGAAGGACCTGGGGTTAAGCAAAAGAGAGGCTTTTAAATGTCCATTGTCTGGGCCAATGCGGTGTGCTGGTTAAGGTGACTGGATCCCACATGGCTGGTGTCCCAGACTCAGTAGCTTGAGAAACACACTGGGTATGTGCGTGAGTGTACCCAAAATCCTGAAAAAGAGGGGTGGAAAAGAAGGGATTGCAGTATGACCATCCCCCATGGGGGGAGGTACTTTCTCACTTTCCCTTTTTCTCTCTCTGATGAGTTCACATCACTCTGGCAAATTTTTAAAAATTTCTATTGTCTGTCCTTTAGTATTACTGGTATGTTATGTATTATTCAAAATTCAAACATGAAATTTACATACTGAATTGAAGTTGACTCTTTATCAAAATAGTTGTTAGATGTTAGAACAATAACCAGGAAATTCTAAGGCCAAGTTCCTGGTAGAGGCCCTAACAATAACTAGATATCCAGCAAGTTCTAAAAGTTATTGTCTCAGGTTTTTGACACTTTCTTTTGCTAATATCAACCAATAAGGAACCAATAGTATTATTTCAATATTAACGGAGACATCTCAAGGATTTGTGTGTAAACATAAACACACTTATTTGGAATCGCTAGTTAATGAAGCTCACCATATTTAGCAAATTTTAAACTATGGTTCTCTTCTTTCTTTAACTAATCTTTGGTATGCTTCTAAACAAGTTTTTTAAAGAATAAACTTCTAATAATAGAAAATACTTCATTAAAAACAGAAGTGTCAACATAGGCATAATCCCTAAGCTTATCTGATTGCCTATGGTGTATATAGTGGCTTATATACACACAAATTCTACAAAAATGAATTAAATACACACTATTCATCTGGCCAGCCCTGATATGACCTTCTTGGCTATTGTAACACTATCTAACTCGCTGTTGAGAGATGTTCCATCTGTATGTCTTGTTATTAATACACATTGTTTACAACCACCACTGATGTTATGCAATAAAGCCTGTTCTGCTGCACCATGGGTAGTAGAAGATACAGCACTCCCCACAGATCCCCTCAAATCCCTTCAGCACTTTGGGGCAGTATGCTTTCCCTCAGAGCAGCACATCTATCTTCGAAGGCCTGGAGAGCTGGTAGTGCACTCCAGTGCTAGAATGTCTTTTCCAATGCCATTTCCAGCCATTACCAATAAACCACAAATAAAGGAGTACAAATACTTTAGCTGACATGCACCTAAACAGGAAAACTCTGACTATGTCTCCAGGGTTATCCTGCAGGTTGGAGGTGATGCTCCCTGAGGCTTGGCTTGATACTGCATTGTCACTGGCTTCATTACACTTCTTCCCATCCCCTACTGGTTTTCTCAGAAACACGCCCTTACAAATCAGGTTTACATCAATCTGTATCACAAGATCTGCTTCTAAGGAACCGAAGTTAAGACAATGTGTTTTTTTCTTTCATGCAAAGTAGTTCCTAATTATCAGTAGATCGAAGATTAATATTAATGTAACAAAAACTTTGAGTTGGTTCTTAAAGGATTTATTACCATCATATTAGCATCTTGAAAAGTAATCAGGGTTCAGTTTTCTCATAATTGAAGAGAAGATTTTAGTAGTACACAAAGATATCAAGGAAAGAAATTGAATGTACATCCACCAATACATATGCATAAGTTTATTCACTATACCACTGTTAGTAATTGTGAAGTAGATGCAACCTAAATATTCATACCTAAGAGGTTGAATAAAGTATGGTATATCCACATGATCGAATATTACCCAGCTGTGGAAAAGATTAAGAATGAGCTCTATAAACTAGTATAGAGTGACTTCTAGAAAATATGAATAAAAGCAAAGCCCAAAAGAGTATTTATATCAAGTCATATATCATAAATATGAATAATTTAAAAAATCAATTACATCACAACAAAAATACAGAATAAAAAGAAGTTAAAAGTTCTAAATAAATACATTCAAATTTCAAAAATATTGTAACAAAAAGAGTAGTTGATGGGGTTGGCAGGTGGCATAGTAGTTAAGGCAAAGGACTCCCATATGACTGACTGGTCATGGTTCTAGTCCTGTACTTGGCAGCTTGCTTTCTCATTTTCCCTATTTCTCTCTCTGTCTCTCTCTGGTCAAATTGAAATAATAATAATAATAATAATAAATATATAAATAATTGTTTTAAAATATAATTTACATATTGATAAACAGTACTCTTAAATTAGAAGTTAAATTTCATACTAGAAAGCTAATAAGAAACACTTAATAACCAATACTTTGTGAATAATCAAAGATTAGTGATAATTTTATAAAAGTTACATTTCAGTATTATATTCTAAAAATGACATTTTAGTTATACATTTACTCATATGCTGCAATTATACTTCATCATATATTTTCAAATAGAATTTAGGCCGAAAAAAGAAAGAAAAATATTTATACTATACTACTTTTCATATAAGAAGGGGATGAAAAATAACCCCCAAAACTCATGCATCTGGTCATTTGTATAAAAGGAGAAAATGAAAGATAAACCAGAAACAAAAGAGATTGACTAGCTACAGGGGGGTAGGTGGAAATGAGAATGAATGAAGGGAGGGACTGGGAATTGGAAAAATGAAGTAGAAGTGAGAGTGAAAGACACTTCTCTGAGTACCCGCCTCTCAGAGCTCTGACTCAAGCACCACAGCTTTCACATATCCCCAAAAATGAACAGAATGTGGAGGAAACCAAGAAAAAGGAATATAAGCACTAAAAAAGTTAAAAAAGCAAGCAAACAAACAAAAAAACCCAGTAACCACACACTAAAACACAGTTGCATTTCAAATGAATAACATGACCCCACTGACTGAGGTGGAATAGAAACTATCTAAACTAAGTCAATTTGGAAGAGTATCCTGACTGGATACTGTAAGCTAAAGACAATAAAGAACTGTACAGGGACCAGCAGTTGGTGTAATGGCTATGTTGCTGGACTTCCGTGTAGTTGACTACAGTTCAAGTCCCAGACCTGGTGGCTTAAACTCACACCGGACACATGTGTGTGCGTGCCCAAGATCCTGAGAGGAGAACAGAGAGAAGGGATTGCAGTGTGGCCATCCCCCCCAGGGAGGTTATTTCTCGCTTTCTGTCTCTCTCTCTGTCTTTCTGGTGAGCACATGTGCCCTATAGCAAAAACTCAAAAAAAAAAAAAAGGAATACAAAAATTAAAATAACTGTAAAAAAATGTTGTAATTTAGTTAGGAAATATGTCTCTTATAGGTAAGGGATGGCAATTCTGAATCTACTTTATGTGAATAATAGAACTGAACAAATAAGAACTGTGTTTCTCACTACTGGAGAAAGAAGCTACAATATGGAAAGGGGAAGTTAAATGAGCTCTCTGATTCGGGTCCAAACTCGGAGGCATTTATGTACGTATGTATTATATATGTATGTATGTTAAACTCGTGGTTCTAAAAATATAAATACAGACTGATAAATACAGAAATACAGAAGTACTTAAGCGTGGATTAAAATACACAAGGTTCATCAGCAGAGTGGGTCTAGCAGCCATGATAGTCTAGCACCCAACTCTGTATTTTTAAGCACTATACTCCCAACAAAAGGAAGCAGGGTTCTTTGGAGAAGTGGTTGATTCCAAACTAGGGACAGGCAAAACAAAGGAATACCTGGAACATCTTGGGTGCCAGAAAGTAAGAAAGTATCTCCAAATATAGGGGCTTGTTAAAGAAGACAAGAACTATTCTGAAGGAGCTTGTATTGGTCAAAGTTGGAATAATTCAAGCAACAAACTAAACAATAATGGTACTGACTTTTAACGTACAGAATAAAGTAAGTATCTTATAAAATATCACACCCAAGAAGTGTATCTTCTCCAGTCAAATGATAGCAATTTTACTGTGGAGAAGCTTGGCAGAAATCACCTTAACCAATGACCAAAGTTAGCATCACTAGTAATAAGACATATTAACATCATGAAGCCCTTGATATGATGTACTGAGAAGGATACAATATCAAGCCTGTGTTATTTCTGCCAAATGTGCACAGTTTCATTCCAATCGTGAAGAAATATAAGAAAATTTCAAACTAAGAGAGTATGAAAAATAACTGTAAAATACATTGAAAGTATCAAGGTTATGAAAGACAACACAGTCTGACAAACTGTTATGACTGGAGAAAACGAAGGAGAAGTAACAACTTAACACAACATGGGTTCCTAGAGCAAAGAAAGGATATGATCAGAAAAACTGATGAGAAACAGAAAGGTCTATAGTTTAGTTAATAATATTGTGCCAATGTTAAATTTCACAGGTTTGAGAATTAATTGGTAATTTAGTTACATAAGGTGTTAACATTAGGAAAAGTTGGGGAAGAATATATATGAAAGCTCTGTACTTTTTTTGGTTAACTTTTCTGTAAGTCTAAAATTAGTTCAAATAAAAAGTTAAAAATGTAAAAGCTGAATATTCTACAATAGTACCTTTCTTTAGTGGAAATGTAGCTGGTTAAGTGGCTTTAAGAACCACTACATGTTCACCCACATTAAGCTATTTGAGGGAACCTGAGCAGGCAGGATTTACTCTGCAGTGTTACTTACATATACAGCTCTATAAATAAAAATGAGTCCTTAATAATGGATTTGCAAACTGTACCTCTGCATTTGACTTTTCAAGCCTCCTTAACTAAGGTAGCACATATAGGCACTAATTTTTTTTTTTCCTTCAATCATAGGTTGTATGGGCTTCACATAATGGTTTACAGTTAAACCAGGCTATAACGCTCATGGAACTAGCCTAGTTTTAAATTTTACTATTTTAGAGTTTAAACTATAAATAAATGCCGAAGCTTCAAGACTAGGAGTTCCTAGCCTATTTCTAATGTGTAAAAATAAAATAAGAAATGGAGAAATTATAAATAGAGCTTCAAAATAACATATGTGTTTTTTTTCTAATTCATTAAACATAATGCTTTTTCTATTTAAAAATAAATTAATAAAAGGCTATTCTCTTACTTGGAATATGCTGGAGAAACCCAATATGGATTGTCTTCTGCTGCTTTGGCATGACGCAAAATGGCTTCTCGGGGATTACTGTCATCAGTCTTGTCCAAAGCAATGTTCTTCACAATGTAGGATGACAGAGTGCCTCCATGGGTTCCAACTCGGCCACCACGACCTGTTTCAAACAAAGACCCCCCCAAAAAAAAAACATTAAATCAGAAACTAAATGAGTATGACATAGGTATACCTTGTGTACACTGTACTTAGAACAAATCTCAAGCATATATAAGTATCATTATTGCCCTTTCAGCTTTCATTTATGAATATCAAATGCAAAATTTAAAAACCATCAAACTCAACTTTCCCATAATATTCTTAAATAGGAAGAAACTTTTAAAAATTATGTCGAGATTGTTTCATTTCCAGAATGTTAACCAATAAAGGAAGAATTGCAAATACTTTGCCATTAGATACTTTTTAAAATTCTTTAGGTATGAAAATTTGAAAATCGATGAATAAAACCTCAGCCATGATGGCACACAGGTGGCGCCACTGCTTGGGAGGCTGGAAGCTACATGGGAAGCCCAAGTTCCGTTACAGGCCAACCTGAACGTGCTGCATGCAGCTGTGCACATTTATAATCCCAGTTAATTGGAAGGCTGGAGCAGAGGATTGCAACACTGAAAGACCCTGCCAAGAATGCCTATCTCTGTCTCTTTCCATTTTCCTCCCTTTCTCCCTACAACTCTCTCTCTCTCTCTCTCATAAGGGGGAAGGAAAAAAATATTCATTAGGTGTTCTTTTAGTTTTAAACAAACATGCCTTAGCGCTTGCCACCTTGTAGGCTTTTTGCTGAATACTGTGAGAGAAAATGAGCACAGTATGTCACATTACTTTACTGTAATTGTTCTGGCTGATAGACTGGAAGCTCCCAAAGGGCAGGGGACTGCTTCCCCAATAGATCTCTAGTGGCTGGCATGGTGTCTGGACTCAAAAAATGTGTGATTTGGGAAAATAAAATATACACATGAAAAGCTACTATATAACACTAAAAGATTAATTTTATAAATCAAGATAAGAGGGGATGACATAAGGAAAGAAATAATTAACTTCCAGAGAATTCGTATGGCTAGTAACTATTATAAGCACTCAGAGGAAAGAGACAGCAAGTTAGGCTGAGATGGGTGAGTGAGTCTTTCTGAAAGAAATGGATCTGATCTGGGAAAGCTCAGAAGGTAGTATGGGTTATTTTCAGTGAGCAGAATGGATTAAGTACAAAAGGGCAGGAAGGAAAGTTCAACAGAGTATTTGGAGATAGGAGTAACTCACAGTCATAGCAGATCAGAGTAGCAGAGAAGGAGCTACAAAGTTACAAAGGTGGGCTGGAGTCAGACTGTAAAGAACTTAGGATCTCTGGGAATACAGCTAGATGGTAGGAGACTTAAGTAAGGTCTGAGGGCAGTAGCAACATGAAAGCTAGAGGAGTTGGAAGTAAAAGTAGTGTGTGATATGAAAAGCAGCAGAGCAGGGGTGAGTGTGACTTACGGTAAGGTGGCTAGCTAGAAGGGTTTGCACTAATCCGGGCAAGATTATTATTTAGGAAATTTAAATAGAGGCAGAGAAAAATGAACATAATAATTGGGAAAGATAATGCAAAATGTTTTTAATGCTGAAAGGGCAGGCCAGATAGATGCAGGTCTAGAACTCAGCCTCAGATAAATGAACAAGTCAAAAGCTGCAGGCTTGGGAGCCCAAGACAATTGCAAACTACACAGGTGATAATGGACAACGGAATGCCACCAACAGTGTGTGCTGTGGCACAGTCAATGCTGCTTTCCATTTTTCTGGTATTTTATTTTTTTAAAGAGAGATTTTTGCTATAGGGTGTGTGCACTCACCAGGAGACTCCAGGCTCCTCTTGGGATTTGGGGCACTCATGCCACATGCCCCCAGTGTGAATTTTTCAGCTGCTGGGTCCAGGATTTGAACCATGGTCGACTACGTGGGAGTCCGGTGACATAACCATTATATCATCTGCTGGTCCCAGTATTTTCTTAAAAACTCTAAGGGCTTTTATTTACCTTCTAATGATTTGGGTAGCTCTGTTTTATCAACACGGAACTAAATGATAGCCACTTTCTGCCTTGCGTGAAACCTAATCCAGCCTGGATTCTAGTCAAAGTGCCCAGTGTTACGTAGTAAGCGAATATTGAGAGCAGTGCTTTTGATAGTAGGTTCTGAGGAGCCCCAGAGTTCCACTGAGGTTACTACAAGGATCAAATTAGAGATCAAGAAAAAAGCACTCCAGGCTTCCTCCCTACTTCAGCATAGTAGCTCCATTTTTCTGCGTTTTATGTGCTGGGATTCTGCACCAGATCTTTAAGCAAAAAGTTCTGGTGCTAAAAAGAAAACATTCTAAACTGCAACCTAGTAAAATCTGCCTGAAGATAAAAAAGCACCCATCCCCAAAAGCTTTTCCCAATTCTGTATAGATTGTCCCACCCAGACCCTCGAACCCCTTGCAGGTCCTCAGCAGGACCACAGTCACCTGGGCCTGCTACAGGAGGTTCAGGTTTGTGAGATTTCAGGGGATCCAGTCTGTCCTTCTCCAGCTGTTTCCTTGTACTCCGTTGGCGGGGCTCACGGAACATAGGAAGGGCATGAGCTACAAAAAGTCACATTTGAAAAATTTTATTATAACAATAACCCTTCCATCCAAAAACATAGCTCAAGCATGACTAACTGAAAGATGAAGTGAAAGTCATAATGACATCCTTCATCTACTAATAAAAGACAGTCTTACTGTAACCAATTAACCGATTTTGTCTGAGACCAGACTCATTGTTCACCTCTCCTGGCAGCCAATGACACTCAGGAAACACTGTCAAATTCTGTCACGGAAATACTGGTGAGGCTCCCCATCTTCCAAATCATGAGGAGCAGTGTAAACTTAATTTCTGTGGTTCTGAAAAGAAGCCCTCGTGGGACTGCCTCTTATTTTTTTCTTACAGGACCCAAATGTGAATAATGCCAACAGCTTGCCTGTCAGCCCTGAAGTTTCCTCAGATGCCTCATAAACACTGGAATCACTTCACACGTTTCTGAAATGTGACCACCTCTCAGGAGGAGTTGACAACACTGACTAACCGGAAGGGAGGAGCACTTATCCCACTGAAACTGGGATAAAGGTTGCCTTGAACACAAGGGGTGCCTGAATCTGCTGGCATGGGAACTAGATGAGGCCTATCCCTCCTTCTATATGGTGGACAAAACAAGAGGGTAAAAATCAGCATACTGTTTGTTCAGCTGCTATTAGTTGTTTGCTTGATGTCAGAGTTAAATCTCCTAATATCAAGGAGTACAAAAATTTAAAAGGGAAATCATAATACTCTAGCACACAGGGAAAGGTTATTGAGGAAGTATTAAATTACTGTCTTTTTATGACCAAAAAGAATATATACCAGAATCATTTCTTTTTACTATTACATGCAGGGTAAAACCTCTTTTAAAAAAATAAACATTTTCCACAAGAAAGGGGAAGGAGGGTAAAGGTTCAAGGGGCATTTGTAATCTGGATGAAATATCTGTAACACCTCAAAAATCCTTCAAGGGTCCCCTTCTACCTTCTCCCCCTATGACGAACTTTATCCCTCCCCAGTAAAACATGCCTGCCTTGAGACAGGGGAGCTGAGAAACACAGCCACCAGTCACTGTCAGGCAACACGACACATCAGTATTTTTAGGAGGGGGGAAAAATAGCTTTTCACTTCAAACGACTAAAGGAATTTAAGTAGGCCGCGTGTAATTACATGAGCTATACTGGTTATAACACCAACTTTAACACGTCTACTCTTGCAAGAAGTGTCATGGGATCACTTTACTTATCCTAAGTTCCAAGGGACTCAGTCTTACAAGAGACCCACCATCGGGAAGAAAACCCAGCAGTACAGCGCCTCCTAGGCTTTAGACTGAGACACTGATGAAGTCCACACAGATACCTGCTAATGACAAATCCCCTCATAACCTTCCCATCCATCACCTGTCATAGGTCTAGGACTGTGGCTCTGAGAACACAGATCTGCCAGATTAATGATGTGTGATGAACCTGAGAAGCCATTCTGCCCTGGTAAGCTTTCTGCTCAAACTTCCAGGTAGATGATTTTATAACTTAGTGCTTCTGGGTCAGCCTAGCATAAGGTCATGGAATTTCACAGGTAGCCAGAGTCATCTAGTCTCCTCACACTCCTGATGAAGTTCAATGGTTCAACATCGCACCACTAGTCAGTGGTGGAACTGGATAAACCTAAGTCTCCTGATTCCAAGACTAGCACTCTTTTTCATTTATTCTTAGAACACAATTTTATTCTTTAAAAGCCAGCTATAGAATAATGCATTAGGCTCAAATAGGCTTTTCCCTTGGGGGTTGAAAGTTACATGAAATAACTGTGATGAGTCACGGAAGCTAAAGGGGTTAGCTGTTACATGACTCGTGGTCCTATCCACATGAATGGGAAAGCATCTGTGACATATGCCTGAACTCTGAGGGCTTTTACTGTCTCCAACCCTACAATCAACACCACATGAGAGCAGAAGAGAGACAAAGGACAGAGAAACATGCTAACCACTTACGGGTGATGATGTAGTCTTGGGTTAGAGTCTCTGCTTGTTTCGCTTTCCGCTGGGTTTTAACCACACATAATTTTGCTCCCCTGAGGAGGGTAAAAGCAAATTATTTTCTTCATTTGGTCTAAGAAAGAGAAAGTCTATGCCAAAAGCATTAGGAGCATTAAATACTTTCAGTAACACACTCTGCATGCTGTCTTGTCAAGTCCTTGACTTTCTGCGGACAACAATACGTGGGGGTCTCACAAGGAGCTACATTTACGGAAAAGCAAGTCTGTCAGTCAGTGGTTACTAGTAAGCAAAATAAATGGAGAAGTAACAGAGCAACAGGACTTTAAAAAAAATACTTTAAGACCTTATAGAAATATTAATAAAATCAACCAATTTTTTCACCCTAAGGGTTATAGGGTTCAAATTTTGGTTTATGTGTCAGAGGAAAGCAACCTGGGTGGTCTATGGTCTACATCCTAAGTGGTATATGTCCGCATCTCAGATACAAGTGTCTGGAACTGAGTCGGCCTCACAGTGTTGTCAAGGGGCTATGGCCCAAGAATGCATGGGTTAGCTGTAAGTGTGCTTAGAACATTTCACTTTTCTTTAGCAATAATAAGCTATCCCTTTTAAGAGAAGCCAATACAAACAAGTGAGTTTCTTAAACATTCCAACGTACCCTGCATGGGTACTATCAAACAAGGCCTATCATTGCTCAGGTGAAACAGACTCCTGATCATCCTATTTATATTAGCATTTTCAGGTTCTCTATTTAAAAAAAAATCCTCTTGCTCTTAAATATTATGTAATATAACTTTAATTTAGAGATAGTTCCAACCCTAGTTTAGAATGCTCTGGAGGAGGTCTGGGTTGTCTGCTTCCATGAAGAGCAAAGTTATAGTCAACGAATGCTCATTAATATAGAATGGCTTTCCTTTCCTCAGAAAGAATGTAGGACCTCAAAACAGGTTTATATGAGATCCTAGTAAATTTAGCACATACATTCTTTTTTTTTTGCTATAGGGCGCATGTGCTTGCCAGAAAGACAGAGAGAGACAGAGAGACAGAAGGCGAGAAATCACCCCCCCATGGGGGATGGCCACACCACGATCCCTTCTCCTCCATTCTCCTCTCAGGATCTTGGGCATGCATGCACACGTGCCCAAGCACATACATTCTAATACATGCTAACCAAGAATGACTCTAATGAAAGAGCTAATCAGTCACTGTACCCCAAGAGAGGAAAATAAAACCACCCCTCTTTGGGTGATAACAAATATCTACCTTCGTGCCCAAGGGAAATGGAACTGACTGAGGGGCTGACTGGGCATCTGCTGAAGTTTTTAGACCTCAAAATACACTGGTTTGTTTAAGTTGGACAATCAGGGTTGAGGGGGAAAGTATCTGTGCTGTTCCTTTCTGCTGGTAGAGAAAAACATCTAAACTATAACTGCTAAAAGCCGAAAAAGAAAGGGAATACAACAGAGGAGCCATTTCCATTTTCTGTAAATGGCCTGTTGCTTGCTTTGTTAATCCTTTACATGCATCACTACTAATGCCACTGTCCAGGGTGGTATGCGAAGTGGGCAGGACTTTGTTCCCCCCTCTTGCACTCAACATTTCAGCTAAAGACCTGTAAATCCCCGGGAAACTTTCACTTTGAATTCAGTATGGATCAAGGGTGATATCCAAATCCTCTTTAAAGCGCAATACTAGGAGTTTGAGGCTTTTCTCTGTGCCAGCTGTGTTTTCTGAAAGGGTGGATCCCCATCAAAGGGGGAAATAAATAAAAGCAGGGGTGAAAAAAGCCCTTCCCCCAGTTGTTGTCTTCCATCTACAACAGGCGATACTTCGGAAATACCTCTGACTCTTGTTGGGGTCATAGTAGACTTTAGCCAATCCATTTCCAGTTCCAACCATGATCTGGTTCAGCTTTGGATGCCAGAGGCAACGGACAACACTCTGAAAAGGAAAGGCATACGGGTCAACTAAAAAGGCCAAATAAAAATGGGGAAAAAAATCTTGCTGGTACTTTAGTTTACTAAATCAAATGTCACCATAATTGTTACCTGCAACTTTCAGGACATGTTTTTCTAAACCATAATGTTGTGTCCCCAAGGTTAAGTTCCATTTCACCACTTATTATCTGTGTAATACCCTATAAAGATCAAAAAAGATGTTCCCTTCCTGACATGGCCCCTCTTTCCTGACAGCCTTGAAACCACAAAGTTAGGCTTCCCAGCCCCATTAACATGTGAGGCTAGTACCGAGGAATGCTGAATCCACATAAGTCGGTTATGCTGACCACCGAAGCAGATTTTGATCTCAGTGTTGCATGCTTTGACACACACAATATGCCCCTTTGGACAGCAGATTGAGGCCAGGTGGTTATTGTTTTTAGTTCACAAAGATCCAAATCTCATAAAGCTTTTTCAGAAACAACACATATTTGTAGGTACTTAATAATTTCTCCCTATCTCTGAGATAAAACAGCAGGACAATAGCAGAAGTAAAACAGAGATACAGAATTAGGGAATACAAAAGCTTGCCATTAACCAGAATGAAAAGCTGTCTAAAGAGAAGGGTCACTGAAATTCTGATCCTTTGAATTTATTACTTGGAAGGAAAATAAGTGGTGCTCTGGGGTCAAAAAGAACCACGAGTTCTCAGTAAGAACTGCAACCTGTTTTTAATTTTTGTCCATGCTAACAGGGCAGAGATGGGAGGGATAGCATGGAGAGAATTAAAGGGAAAAAAGATGAAACTAGCATTGGTAGGCAGAAACACCATGTACTAGGTTCTGCAGAACTCACCCTGATAGAGCAAGAAATGAACAGAAGGATCATACAATGTTTAAGAGCCTATCACTTGCCAAGCTACAGATGGGAACTAAGGAAATGATGGGTACAAACAGATATTCCCACTTGACCATTCTAATGGCAAAATGAAAATGGAACTTCCAGGGGCCTGATGCATGATGCCATAGTAAAGTACGGCACTCTGAGTTGCCATCTTATGTGGGAAGGTTCCCAGTTCTGATTGAGAGCTCCCTGGGTGTACCCGGCATGCACATGCTCATGAGCCAGGCTGGAAGAGATTGGAGGTGGACTGCAGCATCACAACCTTGTTGGGGTGCTGTCTCACTGTTTCCCTCTCCTTTCCTGTTTCTTTCGCTCATAGAGGAAATGAATAAATAAACTTTAACAAAAAAAGAAAGGAAAGGGAACCAGCAGTTAGTGTAATGGCTATGTCGCTGGACTCCCACGTAGTCGACCGCGGTTCGCGTCCCGGACCCGGTGGCTTAAAACCCACGCCGGGCGCGTGTGCGTGCGTGAACCTTGTTGGGGTGCTGTCTCACTGTTTCCCTCTCCTTTCCTGTTTCTTTCGCTCATAGAGGAAATGAATAAATAAACTTTAACAAAAAAAGAAAGGAAAGAAAAGAAAAGAAAATCATGAAACTTCTTTCTAAATGTACCTTGGCCTGAATTTCTTTGTTGCCTTGTCTTTAACCATCCCACTCTTTTATTAACATTGAATATCTGAGAATCTCTGAGAGCATTTTTGGTAGGAATTCTGACTCCTGCCTAGCTGGGAAAAAATATGCATATAGTTAAATGGCTACAAATTCTTATCTGAGGTTCCAGGGAAACAAAGGAGGAAGCTAAAAAGAGTCTCTCAGACTTCTAATTCATGCCTGATAATGCTCTGAAGAGTAGTGCTTAAGGTATCCACTGCTGAAGAGAATTAAGATGTTCTATGGAGAAAATCAAATCAGAATGGCTGTATTTTTACCATCAGAAAGGAGACACTTGGGAACCAGCAGTTAGCATAATGGCTATGTCGCTGGACTCCCACATAGTCGACATGGTTCGTGTCCGGACCTGGTGGCTTAAAACTCACACCGGGCACGTGTGCGTGCATCCCCAAGATCCAAAGAGGAGAATGGAGGAGAAGGGATTGCAGCGTGGCCATCCCCCCGGGGGGTGATTTCTCGCTTTCTGCCTCTATGTCTCTCTCTGTCTGTCTAGCGAGAGCACGTGCCCTATAGCGAAACCCTCTCCAAAAATAAAAATAAATTAAAATAAATTTAAAAAAAAGAAAGGAGACACTTAACTTAAAAGGCAAGATTTTATCATTTTAGGTTTCCTTTCTACAATTCTCCTCAAATCCATGGTACCTGCTACCCAATATCTGCTAGCAACTGCTGAAAAAATAACAAGACATACACAAGAGTGAGTAAAAATTAACCAAAAGACTTGAAAGTGGTACATTATATTTAGTTTGGCTGTACTTTTTTTTGGGGGGGGGTTATTACTTGGTACATACTAATGGAACTTACTTTATAATGCATGTGTATGAAATCACATTTTCTTCTAATGAAACTACTTCTGGATGGTAAAACAGAATTTAGTAAGTCAACAGTTCATGGTCTGCAAAGCACAGCCTGACTTTCAGGTACTCCACCACCGAAACTGATTTGAGGACCATGCCTAGACTGCTGGAAATTTCCAGATGGTCACAGCCAGGTATATGGAAACATGAGGAGAGTCACAAGTTTAACTTCATAAACTCATGCTTATTTAACCGTATCTAGAATAAGTTCATCAAAGCCAAGAGTTATCCCTTTTAGTCTTGGCATAAATGTCATCATTATTTAAATCTGTGGCCCTCAGCACCTCTCACTATGCTTTTCTTTTTCTGTAGCATGTATCATCTTTTAACATAATATATACTCTGTTTATTAATTATGCTCGTTGTCTACGTTTCCCGCTGGAACATACGTTCCATGGATAGAGACCTCGGTCACTTTTATTTGGCAATTTACCCTAAGTGCCTAGATTAGTGTCTGGAGCTCAAATGTTTGCTGGAGAAATGAATTAAAAGCTACAATTCACCCATGCTGAAATGAGTGCTTTGCTAGGAAGAGCTGGCAGTCATTTTCAGTTAAAAATCATTATTCTCCATGAGGAACAACTTGGTTTCTCAGTATCGTTATACTTGGGTATCCTACAAATGTAGCAGGGTTAGTTCCTTCCTAATGTGGTCCTAAAGAGAGGATGTGCATGAATCAGAAAGCTAGAAAAGACATAAAGAGGGGCTTTCAATGGCCTTCAGAAACGTCAGCCACCTACCAATGGCCTCAGGACAATCTTAAGCCCATAGTATTGCAGTTATTTCTCTCCCTTGGTTCTCTAGAAGTCTGGCTAAGCAGTCTAAGATTACTGATTCTCAAATATGTTTTCAAGCAAGCAGGGTGCAGAATTGGAAAAGATCCACAATGTAGGCCTGATAAATTCCAAGACACCCAGCCAAACAGGCAGTTTCCAGGGGCAGCAGGTTACATTACTCTCTCCCTCTATGCTAAGGGTGTAAAATGTTAGAGAGAGGCGACTACCCAGGCCAACAGACCAATGTCTGATTGCTTTCCAGGGAGTCCAAGGCACCTCTATTCCTGTTCACATCCTTTACCCTCCAGAGCTCTGAGGCACATTCATGGCTGACCAGCATACACTCATGGAGAAGCACATTTCCCCTCCACTCACACTGAAGCAGGGAGAGGCAAATAAAACCCCTTCAACTAAACAGTCCTTCCAGAGCTCTGTCCACTGTGGCAATGAGTCACTGAAGCAGCCAATGAAACGCCAGTGAGCAGTCTGACTTAGGCAGAGGAGATTTCAGGCTTAATTACCCCAAGACTGGCTATTAATCAGATACTACGGGGATTTCAGAGCACAGAATAAAGAAGCAGAATTCAAAGCCAAAGGTGGGTGGGCTTTTTTTGTTTATTAATATTTACTGTATGTGTTTGGCTAACCTTTGTAAACTCTGCAGCTAATGCGGCTCCGCACTTGGTCCTGTCAAGGAAATGCATCTTATAGCAGAGAGCTGGCCATATGCCAAACCAAACAATCCCTGAGACTGTAGCGGGGCTGGGGAGCAAGCAGAGCTGCCACGCTGCTAACTTGTCAAACACACATACTGGGCTTTGCTTAACAACAACGGGACACGTGCCTGCTAGAAGCCTAAGGAACCATCAGAAGACAGACGAACTATAAATACTTAGAAAGAGCACAATCATTCAATCAACCAACCACCCTGAAATTCCATCCTGTTTTGGAAGTGGTGCTTCTTTGGCAGGGCAATGGCCACATTCAGACCGCAGATTTACTCAGTGATAATAGATAAAAGGTAGCAGCAGGTGGTGTGGTGATAAAGGGCACAGGACTCCCACATGGCTGACTGTGGTTCATGTCTCAGACCCGGTGGCTTGCTTTCTCTCCTACCCCCTCTCTAACTCTGTCCCTGTCCAGTCAAATTAAAATAAATACATACATACATAAATAAACTAGGTTAAATAAAATAATTCTTTTTTTTCCCCTTTTTTTTTTTTGGAGAGGTTTTTGCTATAGAGTGTATGCACTCGCCAGAAAGACAGAGAGAGACAGAAAGCGAGAAATCACCCCCCGGGGGGACGGCCACGCCACAATCCCTTCTCCTCCATTCTCCTCTCGGGATCTTGGGCACGCACGCACACGTGCCCGGTGTGAGTTTTAAGCCACCAGGTCCGGAATACAAACCGCGGTCGACTACGGGGGAGTCCAGCGACATACCCATTACGCTAGCTGCTGGTCCCAATAAAATAATTCTTAAAAAAAATAAAAATAAAAAAAAGTAGAGAGCATATCTGGATCAAAGACCAAGGAAGAGTATCAAGACATAAGATCTATAAGTATTAGAAAGAAAGCTCTCACATTATATCATGAGATTCGAACAGCAGTGGGCTATTACACTATAACAAACTCAATTCTGAACTTAGTCTGCATATTTTAATATATTGACTTGCTTAACTAAATTGATAACGTGTTTTATTCTTACACTAATTGATTTCATCTTATCAAAACGTATGGATCCACTAAGAAGGGCTTCCCTTATAGTTGAACACCCATTTCAGCACAAAATTAAACCAAAGTCCACTGTCAGCCTTATACTAGGGTCATCAGAAAAGTCATGATGCATTTTTGCATAGAAAACATGAAATAATATGTCATGGCTTTTCCAATGACCCAATAATTGGCAGTGCAGAGTAACTATAAACTGCCCCAGAAGTCTTTAGCTCTGGGAGCAGCCACTAAGAGATGGTCACGGGCGTGGGAGATTATAAATGAGATGACTAGGAGTTAAAAGACTTCAATATGCTCAAGTCAGCTATCTTTCCTCCCTGCAGAGACCAATCAAAAAAGAGGGGGATGGGCTGAGGAAGAAGAGAGCACTGTGTATGAGCAGTGTCAAGATTCCAAAGCAGGAATTTTGGCATTACCCATTAGCAAAAGTGAAAAGGACACAAAAAAAAAATTCCAAATAATTTATTTCTGTGGTTTCTTGGTTTACTTTAAGTGAAATCATGGACAGAAACAAGAGGGGGGGAAATCAAAGGCAGAAATAGACAGATTTTAGGGCATGGTAGGATGAGAACTGTAAAGTAGCTGAAACTTTATAAGATATAATGTAGTTGAGTCTTCACAACAATAATAGGAAGTTAGTAACCTCATCCCATTCCACAGATAAAGAAACAGACTGTAGGAATGGTAGTAATTTTCTCCTAAAGTTACTTTACTTATATACAGAAGATCTGGGACCAGTAGGCATGTTTCTCCAACTCCATTATTCAGTGCATTTTATAATGCTTAACCATGTAAAGCCCCATTTTGAAAGATGGAGAGGACAGGAGGCAGCAGATATTTAATCATTTCCAAACCCACCTAACCCAGAGGTAGAAATCTTACCTCTATCAAACTGATATTAAAAAGCAGATGGGGGACCAGCATTTGGCATAATGGCTGTATCGCTGGACTCCCATGTAGTTGACCATGGTTCAAATCCTGGACACAGTGGCTTAAACTCACGCCAGGCATGTGTGTGTGTGCATGCCCAAGATCCCAAGAGGAGAATGGAGGAGAAGGGATTATGGCGTGGCCATCCCTCCTGGGGGTGATTTCTCGCTTTCTGTCTCTCTGTCTCTGTCTTCCTGGTGAGTACACACGTCCTATAGCAAAAACCTTTAAAAAAAAAAAAAAAAAAAGGCAGATGGTATTACTAAAACCATAAAAGAAAACGCCCACTAGTTCCCAGTTCACAGATGTTACTATAAAGGAAACCAATGCCTGTGCAACATCTTAGGTGTCTGTAATACATATATCCAAACACCACCTTATTCTACTTTACATGCTAAAAGCAGCCCAACATCCTTCATAATTTTATACCTTAAACATGATTATGTTGAAACACCACTTCCTGATCCTTCCCAGCTGCTAACCCACACTGTAAACCAAAAGCCATCTGGTTTTTTCATGTTTGGTTTTTGTCATGTAGTACAAGCATGGAATAAGCTAAGTCAGTGATTCCTGGAGAGAACAAATATTTTTCAAAGTTTTCAAATAAAGAGCCTGACACCTGTCCACAAAGGATACTGTCCACAATTCCACAGACTTGTATAGAGGCAGGCGTAGAATCATGGGCATTATCCACAGGACTATTCACTACATTTGAAGACTGTTGTGTACATGCCAATCCCCCAAGGTTAAGAACACAGGTCAAGCTGTGAGCAAAAAAAAACAAAAACAAAAACAAAAACAAATAAAAAGAAGGAGGATAAAAACAGGAAGGTACTAGAAAAGCATTTTCTTCATATTTTCACAAGCTCAAGATTTACTTCACAGAGATAAAAAAATAGTTTTCTATGTTAAAATATTAGATTAGGGAGGTCTTAGAAGAGTAAAATGGGATTCTTTTCAATTTCCCCAGGCTATGTGTTCTCTCCTTGCTCTCTCCACTCTCTCCCAAAGCGTGGCTTTTCTCAAACTTGAGATGACTGCATTGTGAATGGATCATGGGGCTTGGTGTCCCCTCTCTAAAGTTTAGGGTGCAAACATGATAAGTAAGCCTCATCTCCAATAAATATGACTTCTTAAAACCCACCTGATCTCCCTGGAGACATCCTGTGAGTAGAAAAGATTAAAGGCAGACATTTTCTCTGTACTTCTAACTGAATACACACTTAATCCTTTTCTTTCTCAACAGTCTTCCGACTTTGAGGCGGTTCTACTATGGGCCAGAATACATCAATTGTCACTTAGGAAAAAAATCTCCATCTTTTTTCTTCTCTGTCCCAAATAATTCTCTAATAAGCCAGATAGAAGCTCAAAAGTAAAAGAATTAATCCAGTATACAAGTATACATTCATAAATATAAGAGTTGTTACAAAAAAAAAAAAACAAGTGAAAAGTGTTACTCTGCACTTGCCACAAATATATGGTACAGAGGCATGGATTATGTATGTTTTTTAAAACTGGCATCTAATTATCAAATTAATTCTTATCAAACCCATGGAAAATGCACTTATTAAAATCAATCCATTTTCAGTCTGTGCTTTAAAATTAAGGTAACCACTAAAGCAGCAAAATCTGGAACCTGGTAGTTGTCCTTGGCACCAAATGAATCACATCTGTATCTGATAATAAACTTGCCTAAAGAATTTCATCACAAGAAAAAGTTCTCAGAGAAAATAGAAGATCTCTTGGGTCACAAAATAAAATATGATTTTCTCCTCTAATTCAAAACAACACTAAATGTTAGTTCTCTCCAATTCTATTACTTGAGAAGAATTTATAAAGGTAGAGAGAGCACAAATAATGATTTAAGAAAGTCTGGTAACTGTTCTTATTAATGATAGTCTGGGAGCAGGAAACAAACAGGAGGCTGTAAGCTGGAATCCATGGCCTGAGTGACATGGGTGGGTGGTCGAGCTGAGTTGTAAGGTAGATCCCTCCAAAGATCTCATACCAGGAGATCCACTTAAGGAGGAAAGCTTCCCACTCTGAAGGGGCCTGGGCACTGGAGCCTCAGGCTAGTCCCTTCCAGCAAACACAATAACGTGTTTCCAGCACACATTATCATTTGTTATAGAACCCAGACAGCGAAAGGCCTGGGGAAGTAAGACCTATGGCCATCTTTCTCAGTCTAGTCTACACAGGCCTAGGACTCTTCACCCTTCTTCACACATCAACAGTTAAAGATAAAGATAGTAACTATCAGCCCTTTGTTTATATGTACAAAGCATAAATGTATGAAACTTTTTTAATTGCCAGAGAGATGGGGAGAGAGAGAAAGGAAGAAAGCACCTTCAATGAGGCACAGTTATGCTGCAATCCCTTCTCCATTTCTCCCTCCTGTTGGGATTTTGAGCATACACACACATGTGCCCAGTATACTTTTCAAGTTGCTGTGATCAGGATTCAAACCGTGGTCTGCAATTTGGGATCTGGCTCCATCATTGGACTATGGAGCCATTCCCAAATGTATGAAACTTAGTATTTGTGATCACACATCTTACAAATTATCAGGTATGTAAAGCTAAAAATATATATATATACACACAGAAAAGACTGCAACCTCCTATGTAGATGAACAATACAGGATCTATAACACACTACTTATCTTAATGGGGAATAGGAGAAGATGTTTTAAGTATCATTCTCTTTTATTTAGCCCTTCGGGGCCCTGACAACCCCTCTTCCTACGAGACTATTATCTATCATTCTGAAAAAGGAAAACCACTATGCTGGAGTATATTTACTTATAGACCTTCTTCCCCACACTATATGTAATTGTGAAAGTTTGGCCAGAGTTCTGATAGAACAGCTGGAAAACTTGTTACCAAAGATCATTCATCAGATTCAGGTTGGAAAAGGAAATACGGTCAGAAAGTCCTACAAGGCATAAAGGCCTTCACCTGGCCCATCAGTGATGCATATGGGCCTGGGGTCAGACAGCAGAGCAAGAGTCATCATTGTGTTATGTGTTTACACATTATATAAAGGATAGTATGTCATTCTGAGCATCTGTACATGCCTACAAATCAGATCTCGCTCGCACTTTTTTTTTCTTTTGGACGTTTTACAGAAGAGGTAAGTATGTTTCTACTTCAGGGTGCTATGAGGGAGTCTTCAAAAATATCATGGAATGTATATTGTGAAAAAGCTATAGATGGATTTCAACATCTTT